>NC_056751.1:702182244-702482244 GCF_019279795.1 Protopterus annectens | reverse complement strand
CCCTTGTTTTCTGCTTGAATGAGACAGTCGTCCAAGTAAGGATAGATTTGTATGATTCTTTGTCTGCAAAACGCAATTACTGGTGCCAGGCACTTTGTAAAGACCCTGGGCGCAGTAGATAAGCCAAAGGGCAGTGCAGAAAATTGGTAATGTATAAAACCTGCCTTGAAGTGGAGGTATCCTTTGTATGATTCCCTTATTGGGAAATGCAGGTATGCCCTCTTTTAAGTCTAGAGTCACTAACCAAGCGTTCTTGCCCAGCATGGGTAGTAGCTGTTGTAAAGTCAGCATTTTGAATTTTGGAATGTCCAAGAACGTGTTCAAAATCGATAAGTCCAGTAATGGACGACAGGCATGGACTTTTCTGGGTACCAGGAACAGTCTTGAATAAAAACCTTGTCCTTTTTCCTTCTCTGGTACTGGCTGAAGAGTCCCCATATCCATGGGGGGCGTAACTTGTTTCTGAGCCTCTGCCCATTGATTTTGTGGCAGATCTGGCCAACCGTTTGGAATTCGCAAAGTACAGAAATTAAATCGGTACCCCTGGGATACTATGTTTAATACCCACTTGTCCTGGGTAATTAACTGCCAATTTTGAGCATGAAGTGCTAATTTTCCCCAAGGGGGCTGCCAAAAGATAAGTGCTTGGTGATGGTAGAGGGAAGTCATTGAGACTGCTTACTCTAGGGCTGTGCTTTGTTTCCTTCAGATTTGGAGGTAGAAGCGCCCCATTGCTTTGACCTGTAAGAACCCTGTGATTGTTATCTAGAGCCTTTTGAGCTCCTGGATTTGCCTTGTGAGGCTCTGTTGGACGCAGGAAAGGACCAATTTTTAGTGGGCCAGTGCCTACTGAATCTGGGCAGCTGTACTTGTAAGAAATCTTTTACAGTTTGCATAGATTTAGCTTTGTCTTCCATTTTCTTTAAAACATCTTCTGCCTTAATACCAAACAGTGTCATGTTGTAAAGGTGCATCCAACAATTTAGCTTTAACATGATCAGGCAGATTTTGCTCCTTGAGCCAGGCATGCCTTCTAATCACAGATCCAGTAACTGCGGCCCTGCAAAAGACCTCCAAGGAATCAAAACCACATTGCAAAGTATGCTTTCCAACCTGTTCTGCTGCATGCAACAATTCCTGTAATTCTTTATTCTCCACACAATCAGAAATCAACATCATTTTCTGTTTCAATAAGCCCATAACATGCTGCTGATATTTAAGCATATGAAACTGGCAGTTTAAGGCCCTAACTGCCAAGGTTGCAGACGTATAAACCTTCTTTCTCCATCTATCAAGCACCCTGGAATCTCTATCAGAAGGAGTAGGATTTTTGGCTGTAGAGGCCTTTACACTTTTGGGGCCCTGTGAGATAGTTTCAGGATCAGCAGCAGGATTTTTGAATAAAACTTTGTGGGAGTCAGGAACCCTGTAATATCTGTCTGGCTTACTAGGAACTGGAGGTAGGGAATCAGGAGCCATGCTTGATTCCGAAAACATATCATCAACAATGTCTAATACAGGAAGTACAGCCAAAGACCTATGCTGAGGAAGGAGGAGGAAATCCCTAAGTCTCTTTTTTGATTCAGAGTAATCCTGACTCTCCCAATGAAAGTGTTCCTTTAAAGTATGCAGGGTTTCTCCAAAAGAATAACCCTCAGGAGGAGATGCAGATGGGATGGATTCCTCTGCATCTGAATCCTCATAGGGTGGTATAGAAAATTCCAGATCAGAAGAAATAGAAACCTGATCTGAAGATTCATGATCAGTGCCTTGCCTAGGCCTCTTAGCGCGGGGGTGGGGGGGGGGGTTGTGAACACCTGATCAAGGTAATTAAGTCCTCAGCCATTTTGATCATCTGTTTTTTAGGCATAGGGGCCTGAGCACGTGCCTCATGCATCAGTTTTTTAGACTTAAAAGTTGTTTTTGTTTTTGTCTTTGAAGCTGGTGTCGGTTTTATATAGAAATGTTGAGGCCTGAAGACACCCTCAGAAGCCGGTGCCTGCTCAGTGGCTCCGGACCCATCTGAGAGAGAGACATCCGCGGCTACAATACCCTGAGAATCTCGCGGCATACCGGCCTCCGCATGGGTCTCGGTAGAGGCATGCGACTCAAAAGTAGAGGGTATCGGGGCTGCGAAAGTGCCTCACTGAGTACCGGTGAATCGGCGACTGGCTTAGGAGAAGCTTCGTCGGTTTTGGACCTCGACGGTCTCTGTCTTTTTCTTTGCGTTTTTTGTGAACTCCGGTAGTCAGATTGCTTTCCGACGACATTTCAGGGTAATTAAATTTGGATCCTAAATATTTTGAAGCAAAAATATACCGACGCTTAATAGTGCGTTGGTTAAATCTAGCACAAAACCGACAGCAAGGCATGTTATGATCTGGACCTAGGCAAGGAATACAATACAAATGAAAATCCTTATGAGGTATTTGCTTCCCACAAGTAATGCAATTATTAACTTTTACTGCCTCGGTAAGGAGCAAGAAAAACTTTCCCCAACGGGGTACTTAGCTTTAATTGCAGACTTCGGTTCTGAAACTCGAATGTGAAAATTTTAGGTGTCAGCCGACCGGCACTTGCAAACTGCTTCTGCTTTGGGCACCATGCGTCAAGAAAGACTGAATAAAATGGCGTTGGCTGCATGTTTTATACCCCTGACGACCTGACGTCATGGAAGAGGAGACAGAAACTGATGCAGGACCCAAGACTTCGATATTCAGGCCGACTGAGGGCAATCTGCCAGCAGATTACCCAAATGTAATGACTACAACAGTGAAACACGAAGAACATCTCTGCATTCCCTGTGGCTGCTGAGAGTGGGGTTTAGTTCCCCGGGGTCTGGCCTGAACTGGCTTAGTGGGAGCAAGAAAGGACCAGTGCTTGGTGGGACAATGCCTGCTGAACCTGGGTGGCTGGACCTGTAAAAATCCTTAACTGTCTGTATAGATTTTGCTTTTTCTTCCATCTTTTTTAAGACCTCTTCTGCCTTGGTGCCAAATAAGTTGTCTTTGTGCAAGGGGGCATCCAACAATTTAGATTTGACATGGTCTGGAAAAGGCTGTTCTTTAACTCATTACATCCGAGTGATGTCTCCAGGTGCATCTGCAGTTACCTCCTACTGCGCCTCTAGGCGTCAAATATTGCTTGCTCATATTTGCATTAATAATTCCAAAACCATGCTACATACAAGGTATCAGAATGTTTTATCTTCAAGCATACATGATGGCAAACACAATTGCATTGATATTTGACCTATGTCAATGATTATTTGTTAGAATTGTAAGGTAATAACTTCATGTTTTAAAGGATGAAGCCATGCCCACTGGGAGTTAAAAGTGCACACTCAAAAGAGCTGTACTGGAGGGAATGAGCCATGCATGCCTTCTAATGACAGATCTGGTGACTGCTGCCCTGCAAGAAGCTTCTAGGGCATCAAAACCACAGTGCAAGGTGTGTTTAATTACCTGACTTGCAAAATGCATTAACTCTTGTAACTCTTTAGATTCTGCACAAGCATGAAAGGAAGAAATTTCTTGTTTTAGTAGTTCCAGGGTATGCTGCTGAAATTTCAGCATATGGAACTGACAGTTTAATGCCCTGATAGCAAGGGTAGCTGAGGTGTATACTTTTTTACTTCATCTGTCCAGTGCTCGGGAATCCTTATCTGAGGGGGTGGGATTCTTAGCAGAGGTTGTTTTAATCCCTTTAGGCCCTTGAGAAATTACCTCAGGGTCAGCAGTAGGATTTTTAAAAAGAAACTTGTGTGAGTCAGGGACTCTGTAATACCGGTTTGGTTTTCTGGGTGCAAAAGGGAGGGTGTCAGGAGTCAATCTGGATAAAGGGAAAACATCTTCCACAGTATCCAGGACTGAGGGGATGGCCAAGGGTCTGTGTTGTGGAAGATCTACGAATTCCCCGAATCTCTTTTTAAACTGAGGGTAGTCCTGACTCTCCCATTGGAAATGCTGCCTTAAGGTATGAATGGTTTCCCCAAAGGAAAAATCCTCTGGGGCAGAGGCTGAAGGAATGGAATCCTCTACATCAGAATCCTCATAAGTAGAGAGGGGTTGCACGTCTTTATATTGAGACGAATCAGAGTCATCTGACTGTTCTTCAGACAAAACTACAGGGGACAGATCTATTTTCCTTTTGGAGGGGGTAGCTTGGCTTCCCCTGATCAGCATAAGGTCTTCTGCCATTTTAAGCATTTGGGTCTGAGGCAAGGAAGCAGGTGCCTGAGATTGGGTCATCAGTTTCCTGGGCATGGTTCGTACCCTGGGCCTAAGAAACTTGGTCATTTTTGAAAGAACAGTAAACGTGAAAGAAGTCTGTTTGTGTTGAGAATCGGTAGTCAGAAGGAGTTCCTTGGAAGCCGGTGCCTGCTCAGTGGCTCCAGACCCATCCAAGGTAGAGACGACGGCAGGACCCTTAGTCAAAGAAGAGTCAAGCGGCATATCGGACTCAAAGGGTCTCGGTAGCGGCCTGCAAATCCACACAAGCGGGCATCAGGGGCTGTGAAAGCACCTCACTCAGGACCGGAGAACTACTATATATATATATATATATATATATATATATATATATATATATATATATATATTATATATGGATATATAGTGTTGTCGCTAGGATTATCAGGTTTTTATTGTATATTGTTATACACCATACAAGGTTATACACATTTCTTATTTACCTTCGCTATAATTTCTTTAGTGTACGGTCTCTGTAACTGTGCTAATATGTACTGATGCACTAATAGTTATGTCCTTATTGGGTACAACTGAAATTTTGAAACATCATGTGACTAACCTCCAGTATTTAATGAATTATGGGAGTTTTAACTGTTGTCTGAAGAAGGGGTAGATCCCTGAAAGCGCTTACCACTGTTTCACAAAGATTTATTTTTTGTAACTTTGTTTTGATTCTTTCTTTATTTTTGTAATAAATTTCCCAGCTGTGGTACTGTCAAGTGCTCTTACTTTTGTTGCTTTTCACTTTTCACTGACAGTTTTGTGCTTAGAGAGAGGACATTTACTTTTATTTTTACATTTGAATATTTCTTTGCCTGCAAAATGCAATGACTGGAGCTAGGCACTTTGTGAATACCCTGGGCACAGTAGATAAGCCAAACGGCAGTGAAGAGAACTGATAGTGTATGTAGCCTGCTTTGAAGCGTAGGTATCTTCTGCAAGATTCCCTGACTGGGATGTGCAGGTAGGCTTCCTTTAAATCCAGTGTTGCCAACCAGGCATCTTTGCCTATCATGGGAAGCAACTGGTGAAGAGTTAGCATCTTGAATTTTGGAATCACCAAAAAGGTGTTTAAGATAGAAAGGTCCAGGATAGGACGCCATGAGTTGTCTTTTCTGGGCACCAGGAAAAGTCTCGAGTAGAAACCTTGTCCCTTTTCCTCTTCTGGTACAGTCTGAATAGCCTTTAATCTTAAGAAAGACAGTACTTGCTTTTGAGCCTCTGCCCACTGATTTGGGGTTAGATCTGGCCAACCGTTTGGGGTTGGTAACGTGTGGAAGTGAAATCTGTATCCTTGGGAAACTATGCTTAAAACCCATTTGTCCTGGGTAATGAGTTCCCAGTTTTTTGCTTGCAGAGCAATCTTTCCCCCTAAAGGAGCAATCAGTTGAGAAGTGCTTGGAAGTTTTAAAGTTAAGTCATTGAGACAGCTTACCACAGGGGGGAGTCTTACTACTCCCTGATTTGGAAGTGGGACCCCTCACTGCTTAGTCCTGTGCGCACCCTGGGACTGAAGCCTGGGTGTTCTGCTGGTTCTGGGTTTGTACTGAGAAGGTCTGGAAGAGGCAGGAAAGGACCAATTTTGTGAGGGCCAATGCCTACTAAATCTTGGAGGCTGCACTTGTAAGAAATCTTTAACAGTTTGCATAGATTTAGCTTTTCCCCCCATCTTTTTAAGAACTTCATCTGTTTTGTTGCCTAACAGGCAGTCCTGATTTAAGGGAGGATCCAGAAATTTAGTTTTAACATGATCTGGCAAAGATTGCTCCTTAAGCCAAGCATGCCTCCTAAGTACAGACCCAGTGACAGCAGCCCTGCAAGATGTCTCTAGTGAATGAAAACCACATTGCAAAGTATGTTTTCCAACCTGTTCTGCAGAATGCATTAAAATCCTGCAAATCCTTATTTTCAGCACAATCAGGAATCAACATAATTTTCTGTTTAAGCAATCCAATAATATGCTGCTGATACTTTAACATATGAAACTTTTAGTTATGTACTTACCATAACTTTAGATGTTTGGGATCCATCTCGCCTACATTCTGTACTGATGGGTTCGGAGCCGATCCTTGGCTCCGACTCGGCACGCTATACTATAGAGCGAAGTCTCTAATTGGCTGAGCTATTCTACATCCCAGGATGCACCACCACTACTTCCCCAGATCTTGTTTGTCCGCACACATGCACACAGCCATAGACAGCTGAAATAACATTGCCAGGTGTTTCAAGATGAAACGGCTAAACTGAACCTTCCGGTCTCTTCTGATCTCCAAGGCAGGGGGAAGGAGGGTGGGTTATTAGAATGTGAGATGGATCCCAAACATCTAAAGTTATGGTAAGTACATAACTAAAAGATGTTATGTGATCCTATCTCGCCTACATTCTGTACTGATGGGACAGCATCCCTAGCACCTGATTCCTGGGTGGCTCACTGGAAAACACTCCTGAGAACTGTGGAACCGAAGGAAGCTCGCCCCTGAGATGCCACATCCAATTTGTAATGAGAAATGAAGGTGTGAGGAGAAGACCAGGTAGCCGCAGCACAAATGTCACTAATGGCAAGCTTGGAATGAAAGGCTGTCGAAGTAGCCATAGCCCTTGTAGAATGAGCTTTCACAGTGGTTGTGAGCTCTCTATTAGAAAGAAAGTAAGTATGACTGATACAGTCTCTGATCCACTTGGCAATAGTAACCTTCGTGACGGCTTTGCCCAATTTATTGTCCGAAAAGGACACAAACAACTGATCTGATTTCCGTGTTTGGTGCGTCCTATCTAAGTAGAAACGCAATTGCCTGTGAACATCCAATGAATGGAAGATATATTCCGCTCTGTCTGAATAGTTGGGGAAGAAAACTGGGAGTTCCAATGACTGTTGAAGACAAAAACTAGAACAAACTTTGGGAACAAAGGATGGATTGGGCCTGAGGGATACTCTATCCTTGTGAAAAACCAGGTACGGTGGTTTGACACATAGGGCTTGAAGTTCCGAAACTCTTCTGGCTGATGTAATTGCCACCAAAAAGGCAGTCTTCCAAGAAAGAAATTTCAAGTCACAAGTTGCTGCCGGTTCGAAGGGGGAAGAGATCAAAGCACCTAATACGAAATTAAGATCCCACGGTGGAGCGGGATAAGAAATCGGAGGTCGTAGCAGCCCAGCACCTTTCATGAAAGCTTTACACAACTTATTGCTCATCAAAGGTGGGTCTATACTTTCATGAAAATTAGAAATAGCTGCTAATTGAACCTTGATGGTAGAGACCGAAGAACCTTGATTGAATAAGGAAGCTAAAAATTTAAAAACTTCAGACACCGGGGCAGTAATGGGATCTAATCCCCGGAGTTGGGCCCAAATGGCGAATCTCTTCCATTTGCTGTTATACATTTTTCTTAGTCGAATTCTTGTGGGCCGAGGACAAGATATGTATGACTTCCGAGTCTAAAACCTGGTTCCTGACTATAGTCGGAAGTGGAGGAGCCAAGCTGTTAACCTCAACAAGTGAAGGGACTGATGAAGCTGTCCGACTGGTGGATCAAGAGATCTGGAACCTGGTCCAGGACCATGGACCGTCCAGTGCGTATTTCCGAAGAAAGGGCAGCCAGACTTGACGAGGCCAGTATGGGGCAACTAAAATCATCTTGCACTGCAAGTGAATCGCCTTCTGGATCACCCTGGGAAGAAGGGGAACCGGTGGAAAGGCATACAGTAGGCCGGTGGGCCAAGCTTGGACTAGGACGTCCTTGGGAAACCCCCCCGGAAATGGGGTGAGAGAGAAGAACTGTAGACATTTCGTGTTGAGAGGAGTTGCAAAGAGGTCGCAACAAGGAGTTCCCCATCTTCTGAAGATCTGAGTTGCCACTATGTCGTTCAGAGACCACTCGTGCGGGTAGAGAATAGTTCTGCTCAGTCTGTCGGCTATCACATTGGATCTCCCCGGAATGTGTGTTGCTACCAAGAAAGGGTTGGTTGCAATAGCCCAATCCCATACTTTCATGGCCTCTCTGCAAAGGGGGTAGGATCTGGTCCCTCCCTGCTTGTTCAAGTACCAGACTACTGACATGTTGTCGGACTGAATGGCAATCATGCTCTGGGGGAGGTAACTGTGTAGTGCTTGTAGCGATAGAAGCACTGCCCTCATTTCCAGTATGTTGATGTGTAGGGAACTCTCATTGGGGTGCCACTTGCCTTGGACTGACCTGCCCAGGTAATGTCCCCCCCACCCCGTCTGGGAGGCGTCCGTAGTCAAAGTGGCCACTGGAGGTGGAGGAACGAAGGGTCGCCCCTGATCCAGGTTGGAGGAAAGAAGCCACCAACGGAGGTCCTGTTTGCACGTCTCCGTGATCATAATGAGGTGACAGAGGGAGATCCTGATATGACCACTGGACTGACAGGAGCCACTGGAGAATCCTCATGTGCAATCTTGCTAAGGGAACTAGGAGAACGGTAGCCGACATGGAACCTAACAGTTGTAGGACCATCCTTGCTGGGGCTCGGCGTTTGAAGAGCAATGCTCGGACTTGAGATTGTAATGCTTCTATCCTCTCTGTAGGAAGATAAACCCGCATTTGCTTTGAGTCTATCTCTACTCCGATAAACCGTATGCGCTGAGATGGCAGCAACACAGACTTTGCCCAATTGAAGGTGATTCCTAGGGAGTTGCCTAGAGAAATAGTGGCTGCTAGGTTTTGTAAGAGTAGACGCCTGGAGGTGGCAGTTAGGAGCCAGTCGTCTAGGTATGGAAACACCTGGAATCCTAGACTTCTCAGGTGAGCAGTCACCACCGCCAAACATTTGGTGAACACCCTGGGGGCTGTGGTGAGACCAAAGGGCAGTGCACGGAACTGGAAATGACTGTCTCCCAGGCTGAAGCGCAAGTGTCTCCTGGACGCCTGATCTATCAGGATGTGATAATAGGCGTCCTTGAGATCTATGGAGCACATCCAAACACCTTTCTCCAGCAGTGGGAGAATGGACTGTAAGGTGACCATCCGGAACTTGGACTTCTTGACAGAACGGTTGAGCTTGCTGAGATCCAAGATGGGCCTCATGTCCCCGGTCTTTTTTGGCACCAAAAAGAATCTTGAGTAAGTCCCTAATCCGGTCTGGTCTTCGGGGACCGGTTGGATGACTCCTTTTTGAAGCAGCTTTGAAATTTCGATGGCTGCGAGATCCCGTTGACTGGGTGGTGGGTCCGGGATTTTCCGGGATGGTGGGGGGGGGGGCTGAGAAAAGGGTATATTGTAACCTCCGGCAATGATTCGGAGCACCCATCGGTCCTGAGTGATATTCTCCCAGGCCTTTAGGTGCCTCGAAAAATGACCCCCGACTGGCTCTGGAGCGGCGCAGTCGGGCAATCCTTCAGGGATGCTGGAATGAGGAGCCACAAAAGGACTCGCGGTCTCCAGTGTTGCGGGGACCTCTGCCGCCTCTGGGACAGCGTCTTCCTGAAAAATCCCCCCCCCCCGCCTCTAGAAGGGGGATCATCCTGCTGTGAGGGGTAAGTACTCTGAGATTTGCAGAACCACATCCCCCCCCCTTCTAGCCTTGGGATAAGGCCGCAGGGGAGTGGAAAACCGTGCCCCTACGGCAGTCAAAGTCTTACCTTCTTGTTCACAGCAGGTCAAGGTGTCCTTTACCTTGGGTCCAAACAAGGAGGACCCATCAAAGGGAGCGTTGGCAAAGGAAGACTTGAAGGCCTCCGCAAAATGACACAGGCGGAGCCAGACTTGTCTCCGTAGAGCAACACCTGTACCCGCCTCTCTACTCACCCCTTCGGCCGCATATGAAATGAGCCTCATGGACGAGTTCGATATTGATGACAGAGTAGCCAACCGAGAGCTAACCGTCTGGGCCAACTGCTCAGGTAGGTTTCCAGAGAGGGTATCTGAAAGCTCCTTGACCAGATCCCTCTGAAGTCTGGTGAAGTGCGTCAGGTAATTCAGAGACCTTAAAGTAAAGGCTGCTGAAGTAAGGGTGCGCTTCCCGTACCGATCCATACTCCTGGACTCTTTATTAGGAGGATGGACGGACGTCGAAGCCTCTGCCACATCTTGCTGGGTAGCAGATGCCACCACCAGGGCATCTACGGCCACACCTTTAGATAAGAATTCCTTTTCAGGGGGGGCTGACAGAAATTTATTCGGGCGAGCTGGCAATGGTTCCACAGAATCCGGGTGCTCCCACGCCCTTCGAGAGATCAAATCCAGGAGCTCATCGAAGGGCGGAGACACCCAGGAGGCGGAAGGCTGAGCCCCGAAGGCCTTGAGGAAGACCGACTCCTCAGCGGAAGGGGGTTTGGACTGCCAGTCACCTCGTTGCTTGAGGATTTCTAAGATGTCCACAAAGGAGACATCATCTGAGGACGACTTGGGGGACCCCTCCGCATCATCGAGGTCGGTGTCCGAGGTGAGAGACTCATCAGGCGAGTCGACGTGCTTCCTCTTACACTGTCTCTTCCTGGGAGGTTCCTCCGAAGAAGCCTCGGAAGGACCCCCAGGAAGGGAGGAATCCCCAGTGGGGGTGACCTCAGGCCCCAGGGCTACACTGTCTTGAGACAGGGGGACAACAAAGGAACTAGTCTCTGTGCCAAGGGAAGGTGCCGGAGAGATGGTGGAGGTAGCCAAGGAAGATTTGGCCAAAGCACTCCTCATGGCCCTGAAGGCTGGACCCCCCCCCCCCCGAGTCCGGGGAAGGTCCAACCCCCGAGGCCACAACAGTAGACGGCACTCCCGCAGCCGACGCACCGAGAGGGAGGCTCGGGACCAAAAGCATCGGACCCGAAGCGTCACCCCCGGGGCCGACCGAGGGAGGTCCGTGTACCGAACTCCGACTCGAAGGTCAGGGTTGGAGTAAGGGTCGGAGCCAACCCGAGAACCTCCACCGGCTCCGCCAGCACCGACTCCAACGGTGCCGAGGCTGTTGGAGGAGGAGCCAATACAACAGGGTGGACAATCGGCTCCGGAGCCGAATGGGCTGGAGCCGAGACTAACTTTTGGAAAACCGGAGACTGGAACAGCCTTTGAAGCACCCTGTCTATATCCGAATCAGACATCCTCGAGGACCGAGAAGAGACTGATCGGGCCTGAGTTGACTTCGCCGGTTCCGGACCGGCTCCGAATAGTATAGTCTCAAGCAGTATCGGCGCCGAGGGAGATTCCGCCAGCACAGAAATTTCCCTCGGAGCAGACGGGGACTTTGGCGTCGAGGTAGAAGAGTCTGAGCGAGCAACCTTTCTCGGCTCCGAGACCAATGGAGCCGAAGAAGGTGACCCACCTCTCGATGCTTGAGCACTTGGCTCCGAAGACAGAGGAGTCGAGGCTGGAGGCATCGAGGCAGACCGTTCCGACCTCGGCTCCGAAGTCCGTGGAGCCGACGGAGAAGCCTGCCTTGATTTCTTAGCTGTCGGCTCCGACGGACTGGTCGGAGCCGAAGACTTCTTCCAGGAAGGAGAGGGGGAAGAAGATAAAGCCTCCTCAAAAGAAGGGGTGATGAGCCCCTTCAATATCAATTTGTTTTTCCTCTCTTGGAGGACACGAGAAGAAAAGGCGTGACATACACTACACGACTCTTGAAGGTGTTTAGGACCTAGGCAATAAACACATAGGGAATGGTCATCCGTGATTGACATCTTGTACCCACACTTGGTACATTTTTTAAAACCCGAAAGCCTATGCTCCTTCGACATTTCTACAAGGAAACACACTACCACAGACTAGGACAAAAACTACCACAGAGATAGACTAATCCCTCTAACTTAAACAGGATAGGCCTACAGGCAAACTGTAACACCGCTCTGCAGAGCGCGAGGGCAAGGCCCCTCTAACTAAAACGGGACCTTGTCGTTGGAGAAAACACAAAAATACTAAGCAACACAAGTATTTAACAAATATGAAGTAGAGCGCGAGGAAACCCCCACTAATAAAGTGGGAACCTAGCGCTAACAAAATTCACACACAAACTTTCAGAAAAACCACTCAGAAACGACAAGTAGCTGTTAAAACAGCTTTTGGTTGAAAAATTAGAAAATTTCTGACAGAAAATCAGTCAGTAAAAGGAACTTGGCCCAGCCAAGTCGAGACCACGTCTATTGCTATCAAGCGGCAAACGAGATCTGGGGAAGTAGTGGTGGTGCATCCTGGGATGTAGAATAGCTCAGCCAATTAGAGACTTCGCTCTATAGTATAGCGTGCCGAGTCGGTGCCGAGGATTGGCTCCGAACCCATCAGTACAGAATGTAGGCGAGATAGGATCACATAACATCTGGCAATTTAAGGCCCTGATGGCCAAGGTCGCAGAGGTGTATACCTTCTTACCCCATCTATCCAGACTCCGTATGGGTCTCAGTAGAGGCCTGCGAATCTGAAGTAGCAGGTATCAGGGGCTGCGGAAGGGCCTCACTGAGTACCAGTGAACTGGCGACTAGCTTAGGAGAAGCGTCGTCGGCAGCTTTGGACCTAGGCGGCCTGTCTCTGTCTTTATCTTTGCAGTTTTTCGGAATGTCGGTAGTCGGGTGGCTTACCGAAGCCATATCTGGATAACTGAACTGAGAACCAAAATATTTAGAAGCGAAAATATACAGACGATGAATAGTTTGTGGTTTAAATAAGGTACAAAACCGACAGCGAGGTATGTTGTGGTCAGGGCCTAGGCAAAGAATACTGTATGAATGAAAATCTTTATGAGGTATTTGCTTTCCACAAGAAATACAATTATGGACTTTTACTGACATTGGTTTAGAGCAAGAAAAAGTTTCCCCAATGGGGTACTTAGCTTTAGTTGAAGACTTCGGTTCTGAAACTCGAAAACAAAAATTTCAGGAGTCGGCCGACCGGCACTTGCAAACTGCTCCGGGCACCCCACAGCAAGAAAGATGGATGTAATGGCATCGGCTGCATGCTTTATACCCCTGACTACCTGATGTCATGGCAGATGAGACAGTAACTGACGCAGGACCCAAGACTTTGATAATCAGGCAGACTGAGGGCTACTGCAAGCAGATAACCCAAATGTGATGACTGCAACAGTGAAACACGAAGAACATTCATGCAGCCTGAATCCATTTGTATACAATTGTCAGCCATGCATCCAACAAGAAGGGACAGAGTCACCAAATACCTTCAAAGTGCAATTTGCCATGGCCTCATGTATTAGACTGCTGTTACTTTTGAAGAGGACTACAAAATCCCTGCGGTTGCTGGTTGTTCTTGCTTCTGGGCCAGCATCCACTCTTGAGATTCCATGGCTTTTGGGTTCCTTCCAGAACTTTGATTTCATTTTTGTTGGTAGTCATGTGTCAAAGTGCAAACCCTATTAAATGGTGTTGAAGAGTCTGAAAATTAATACAAACTGCCGTGAGGATCCTGCTCCCCAGTTTCCAAAAACTGCACTACAGTGAGGCACAGAGGAACATGTGCCCCCCCCCCCGTGAAATTGTGTGCTCCCCTAGTGCCCCAATCCCTGGAATATTAGAAGTCTCTCATCCATCTGAGTGCACACATTTAACATTTTCGGTTTACCATCATATCGATCACATAGGTTCATAGGTAGATACTAGGCTATCTGCCCTAGGGCATTTATAAGCCTAGCCAGAGTGTATTTGGCTTCCGCCTCCCTATTAGATTAGCCTACTGTGCCTCTTTAAAGTAGGTCACAGAAGGTACCCTTTTAAGATTAGTTTACTGTGCCTCTGTCTAGCAGGGACACAGAAGAGATCCCAGGAGTGAATTTGCGATCTCCCATCCACGCGTCCAGATTTCGCTTGAAGAGGGTCAGCGAGGGACTATGTCTAATATGAATTGGGATTCTATTCCAGAGTGAGGGGAGCCTCTGGAAAATGAATCTGTCCCTCCAGCATGTCCTATTTATTTTTGTGCTGAGGTTTAGGTCCCTGGATCATGTAGCTCTAAGGGACTTGGATTTTTTGAGGTGGAGCATGTCCATTAATTCTGGGTTTGACATGGCTTTGTACGTCAGGCATAGATCGCCTCTGAGTAATAGGCAGTAAGCACCTGAGTAGAGCTGGAGTTTCTTTAGTCGAGCTGCATAGGACATCTGTTTGTAACCCATGATCCTCTTGGTGAGGTACTTTTGGGGTCTTTCCAGTTGCTGCAGGTGTCGGGTAAGGTACATACCAAAAGGGGCACTGTACTCAATTATGGGCCTGATGAGTGACGAGTAGAAGGGCACAATGACCTCTCTTGATCTAGATGCGAACCCTTTCGTGATAAAGTGGGCTATATAGAAGGTCTTTCTAACCACTTTGGCAACGTGATTATCAAAGGAGAGATTACTACCTACGTTTGTTCCCAAATCTCTAATTACTTCTTCCGTACTTAATGGATTACCATCTATGTGGCAATTTGTGGGCACCTTGTTTTTCCCAAAGGGGATGACTATGCACTTTTTAGCATTTAGCTTGAGGCCGTGGCTCTGGCACCAAGCATCCATCTCTGTGAGACCCTTTTGGAGGATGCTTGTGTAATCTAGAGATTCGATTATGGCCCCCAGTTTGCAGTCAGCTGCGAACTTTGTCAGCCATAATCCCCCCGTGTTAGCCTGAACCTCAGAGAAGTATATACCGAACAAGAGAGGTCCCAGAACTGAGCCCTGTGGGACGCCACTTGTAACTATGATCGACCAGCCACATAATCGAACCATTTCCTGCAAAACCGGAACAGCGAAACTCTTAAAATATCGAAATAATGTCAAATTCGACATTTCCGGACACGCCACACCTCCACACCAATGCTACCATTCGGATATGTGGAATTCGACGTTTGAGATGTTCGCGCTTTGGTATTCGCAGTAGCAGGATCGCCCATATTGAGATCGACAATATAAAGGTAAAGCAACATTTTCCACCTGAGCATGCAAGAACAGATGACTCTCTCATAATTTCATAGGTAATTACTGTGCTATCAATCCGGGAGAATCTTTAGAAGCCCTGGCCATACATTCACAAAGTTTTTAGCCCAATTATTTTAAATACAAATAACACAGTGATGAACACAGCATTTACATGTTGCCTCTAAACATAAGGGACAACGGTGTTAACACAGGAGTGAATTTCTGGTTACCCATCCATTCATCCAGATTACGTTTCAATAGTACAAAAGAAGTTCTTAGCTTTATATGGAGAGGAAGGCAATTCCAAAGTAGTAGTACTCTGTGGTACACGTCTCTCTCCTATCAACAAGATATTTAGATCTCGAACAGGTGTTTATGTCTCCATTCGACTTGTGAAAATGCAATAGGTCTGACAGGATAATGTCTGTTGAGGCTCTAAATGCGAGGCAGACATCACCCCTCACAGTACCCTGTATGACACCGAGAACTGTGACATGGCTTTAAGATAGTCTGCATATCTTTTACAATTTAGGACCTTGATTTTCTTAATAAGAAAGCATTTTGAGCATTACATACCAAAGGGGGCATTATAATCGACAATCGGTCTGTGAGTGCAGAATACAGAGGAATGACTACATCTCTAGACCTGGATGTCAAACTCCATAATAAGCTGTGCAATGAAAAAGCATTTTCTTACAATACTGGATATGTGGTGATCAAAGGACAGTTAATTGATTACATAGGTTCCCAGGTCCCTAACTACTCTTAATTTTCATAAGTATGTTGTCAGTATGACAGTTACAGGAGACTTCTTGCTTGCCTAAAGATACATTTCTTGGCATTCAGTTTTAGTCCATGGCTTTGACACCTGCAATTGGTTTGGGAATGGCCTTCTTGCAGAATCCTGGTGTCTTCTGTGGAGTTTATGTCACCAAGGTTTACAGTTATCTGCAAACTTGGTCAGCTATAAACTCTTAACTGTAAGTTTGACCTCCAAGAATTAAATTAGTGGTCCGAGGACTCAGTCCTGGAGTGCACTGCTAGTGACAAGGTCTACTAGAGTCACTCACTATACAGCCAAATACTTTGGTCATGGGGCATTTCAACTATGTTTCCATCACCTGGGTGACAAACATGAGCACAAACCTGCTTGCCTTGAGGTTCCTGGACTTTGTCAATGGAAATGTCCTGGAAAGTACAGTTGTATACACTTACCATAAATGTATATGTTCGAGTGTATTAACTGTTGCAGTCATCACACATTTGGGTTATCCTTGCCAGTGTGTAGCAGGTCAGCCAAGTAATCCAGGATAAGAGGGATGGAGGGCTGTGCTGTACTGGCTCCCTTAGCCTGAATCCGGGTGCAGAACCTTTTCCATTTGTCCGCATAAGACTTTCTAGAGTTAGGCCGTCTGGCTTCACATATAACATCTAGAACCTGTTTACTGAGATTGGCAGATTGCTCGAGGTTTAGGGAATAAGCCAAGCTGCCAAATTGGGATTCTGCCATTGGGGATGCATGAATTCCCCTTCCCTCTGGGTCAGGAGATTTGGAATCTGAGGAAAATGCCGTGGTGGTAGTAGGGGCAGGCTGTGCAGCAAGGGGTAGCAGTGCTGGCAAGGCCAGTCTGGAGCTATAAGAACTGCCCTTGGGTTTTCTCCCTTATTTTGAGCAATACCCTGGGATGAGAGGAAGTGGGGGAAAGGCACAGACTGACAGATTGACCCAGGGGAAAGACAGAGCATCCGCTTTCCAAGCCATGCACTGATACTCCCTGGTGCAGAATTTGCTGAGCTGATGGATGGTCTGGGAGGCAAAGAGGTCGACTCTAGGGGTGGGCCCATTTCTGAGTTATTAGGGTGAAGGTTCTTCTGTTGAGCTGCCACTCGTGGGTGTCTAGAAGATTTCTGCTTAATTGGTCTGCCAGATTGTTGAGAGAACCTGGCAGAAATTATGCTAACAGGTGGAGTTGTATGGCAGAGGTTGTGTGCCAAAGGGTCATGGCCAGCCTGCATAGGGGGTAGGAGTGAGTTCCTCCCTGCTTGTTGACATACCACATCACAGTGGTGTTGTCTGTTTTGATGAGGAGAGCCCCTGGGTAGAGATGGGGCTCGAAGCTATCAAGGTGTGCTGGACAGCCATAATTACTTTTTGGTTGATGTGCAGAGGGATTTGCTGTGGGATCCATTGGCCTTGTATGCACCTGCGGTCCAGGTGTGCACCCCAGGCATAGTCTGATGCATCTGTGGTGAGGGTCTGGGTGGCGCGGGGTGGAGGGAAAGGTAGTCCCTTGTTGTGTGAGCATGCTGTTGCCCACCAAAGAAAATCTTTTCTAAGGCAAGGTATCATAAGTATAAGAGTCTCCAGGTCTTGAGAGTGTTGAGGCTTTTTAGGTACCACTGAAGGTTCCTCATATGCAGTCTGGCATATGGAATGAGTAGTATGCAAGATGCCTTGAACCCCAGAGCTTTCAGGATTTTTCTTGCAGAAAGCTGGGGTCTGGTGGCTAATTGAGAGAAGAAGGCTGTCAGGGAAATTAGTTTTTCTGGTGTAAGGAATGCCAACTGGGATGCTATGTCCAGGCTTACTCAGAGGAATAGAATCCTTTGGGTGGGTACCAGTTTGGATTTCTTTTCGTTGATTGTGTACCCTAGGGAGGTTAGAAGGGACTTTACAAAAGCCAGGTGCTTGAGCAGCTTTTCCTGGCTGCCTGCTTGAATTAGGCAGTCATATAAGTATGGGTAAATCTGGATATTCCTTTGTCTAAAAAAGCCAATGGCCAGAGCCAGACATTTTGTGAAAACGCTGGGAGCAGTGGATAAGCCAAAGGGCAGCGTAGAGAACTGAAAGTGTTGAGATCCTGCCCTGAAACGGAGATATTTTCTGCATGTTGCCGTAACAGGAATGTGGAGGTAGACCTCCTTTAGATCTAGGGTGGCTAGCTAAGCATCCTTGTAGAGCATGGGTAGCAGCTGCTTGAGGGTGAGCATTTTGAATTTTGGGATCACCAGGAAGGTGTTCAGAATGGATAGATCGAGGATGGGGCGCCAGGTGACCTCTTTTCTGGGCACCAGAAAAAGTCTGGAGTAGAAACCTTGGCCTTTCCGTTCTGCAGGTACATGCTCTACTGCCCTCATAGAGAGCAGGGAAAGGATTTGCTTTTGCGCCTCTATCCACTGGTTTGGAGGAGGATCTGGGAATCCTTTTGGGGTTGGAAAGGTGTGGAAAGAAAATCTGTATCCCTGGGACACTATGTTGAGAACCCACCGGTCATTGGTAATGGTGGCCCAGGTGCTTGCGTGAAAGGAGTTTTTCCCTCCTAGGGGTAAGTGAAGGTGTGCAGAGGGAGGGTTTGGGTAGGTGAGTCATTGTGAGTTCTTACCATAAGGGGGTAGCTTAGAACGCCCTGGTTTTGAAGTTAAGGTAGCACACTGTTTAGATAGTACAGTTGTGTACACTTACCATAAATGTAGATGTTCGAGTGTATTCACTGTTGCAGTCATTACATTTGGGTACTCTGCTGGCAGGTTGCCCTCAGTCGGCCTGAATATCAAAGTCTTGGGTCCTGCGTTGGTTGCTGTCTCCTCTTCCATGACGTCAGGTCGTCAGGGGTATAAAACATACAGCCGATGCCATTTTATTCAGTTTTTCTTGCCCCAAATGTCAGGTGCCCCCCAAATGGGGAGCAAATATATATGTGTGTGTGTATATATATATATATATATATATATATATATATATATATATATATATATATATGTGTATGTATATATATATATATATATATATATATATATATATATATATATATATATATATATATATAAAAACAGCAATATATATATATATATATATATAAATCGATGTCTGTGCTGTGACAGAAACCTGGTTCAAGGCTCCTGAGAGCACCCCAGCACTAGCAGGTGTCACCTCATATCATGCGTTCCGGCCCCAAAATCCGGCCAACACCAAGAAAGGAGGGGGGGGTGTCCATATTCATAAAGGACACCCACACCTCAAGGTTGGTGGCAATGCACGATGCATCGGAGACCATCCAGGTGCAATTAACCATAGGCAAGACTGCTCTGCAATTTGTAGCATGTTACAGGCCACCCTCTCAAACTCAGGAACCTCACATGGCCTTCCTGAAAACAATGGAGGGATAAATGTATCTCCAAACACCATCATACTAGGTGACTTCAACTACCCTAATATAGACTGGGAACACTACTCAAGCCCAAACACTCTAGCCCAAAAGTTCCTGGAGTTCATAAACTCAAATGCCATGGAACAACTAGTCACCATCCCCACAAGAGGAGAAAACATACTTGATCTCATCATCACGAACATGGGATCACAATGTTCAACACCGAAGTATACCCTCACTGGTGAGATCAGATCATAAACTAATCTCGCTGGAGGTCCTCATCCCGCCCCCACCTGAAATAAAAAAGACCACAGTGAAAAACTTCTCAAAAGCCGACTTCACACTTCTAAAAACTAGTGTGGTCTCCTTTAAGGCCCGTGAGCTAGTGGTAAACATTACTCAAACCGCTGAATCACTTACAAATGCCTTCTACCAGCACCTACAGAACTGCATGGATCAGGCAATCCCAAACAAAACTAAGACTCTTTGTACCAAAGGCAAGCGTCCAGTCTGGTGGACCCCAGCCATAAACAAGCTCTACAACAAAAGGAGGAAGCTACTACAAGATAGAGCAAAATCCTTGAAAGGTAAGACACCTTTGATCATTATAAGTAAAAAACTAAGAGCTCTCATAAAATCATCCAAGGCAAATTTTGAGAGAAAAATCGCCAAGGACTCAAAAGACAATCATAAGGCCTTCTTTAGCTATGTTAGAAACCTAGGAGGAAACTCCCAGATATGCTCAGAATTAGTTCAAAATGATGTGAAGATTACTGAACCTACACACGTTGCCAACATACTGGCTGACAGGTTCAGTGCAAACTTCTCCCCCCCAAAAGGAGAGATATCTATACCAGAGGATTGTAGCCCCCCAAACATCTCCAACGCCCAGATGAGAACTGCTCTCTCTAAAGCAAAAGACACAGCATCCATGGGACCGGATGGTGTCCCCCGGCTGTGTGCTCCATGAACTCAATGAGGAATTAAACCCGCAGTTAGGACAGCTGTTTAATCTTAGCCTCACCTCAGGATACGTACCCAAGGAGTGGCGCACGGCGACTGTGGTCCCACTTCACAAGGGCGGTGCCTCCACCGACCCTGGAAATTACCGTCCCATTAGCTTGACAAGCCTTATCTGCAAAGCCATGGAGAGGATCATAATGGAACTCATAAATAAAGACATAGGGAACTTGCAGACTTTGGATCCAACCCAGTTTGGCTTTGTCAAAGGCAGATCATGCCTTTTAAACTTGGTTGACTTTTTCGAGACAGTCACCAAGGCCATTGATGAGGAAAGGCAGTCCATACAGCCTACCTTGACCTGGCAAAGGCCTTGACACAATACCCCACTCAGGTGTCATCGAAAAACTCATCAGCTTGAATGTAAACCCATACATCACAAGATGGGTTGCAAACTGGCTAAGTGACAGAACCCACAGGGTCAGAGTTGCTGGAGCCATGTCAGACTCAAAGCCTGTCACAAGTGGTGTCCCACAGGGCTCAGTCCTGGGTCCACTCTTGTTCGGCATCTACTTTTCTGAAGTACAAGCAAACACAGGAGGGTTATGGCTGACAAAGTTTGCAGATGACTGCAAACTGGGTGCCATAGTCGAAAACACATCTGACACAGATATCCTTCAGAAGGGCCTCACAGAAACGGATAACTGGTACAAGAGCCATGGCCTAAAGTTAAATGCCAAGAAATGCATAGTCATACCCTTCGGGAAAAACAAGGTTACCCCTAGCTACCATATAGGTGGCAATCCACCAAGCACAGAAGAAGTCATCAGGGATCTGGGGACCCAGGTTGACAGTAGCCTTTCGTTTGACACTCATGTTGCTACAGTAGTTAGGAAAACCTTCTACATTGCCCACCTGATCATGAAGGGATTCACATCTAGATCAAGGGAGGTCATCGTCCCCCTGTACTCATCACTCATTAGACCTATGATTGAGTACAATGCCCCATTCGGAATGTATCTGACCCGACACCTGCAGCAGCTGGAAAGGCCCCAAAAGTTCCTCACCAAAAGGATAAAGGGTCTCAAAAATATGTCTTATGCTGCCCGACTGAAAGAACTCCAGCTCTATTCAGTCTCATACCGCTTGCTCAGAGGTGACCTGTGCCTGACATATAAGGCCATGTCAAACCCTGATTTGATGAATATGCTTCACCTCAAAAAATCTAGATCCCTCAGAACCACAAGGGCGGGAGACTTAAACCTTGACACGGTTATTAATAGAACGTGCTGGAGGGACAGATTCATCACCCAGAGACTCCCTATGCTGTGGAACAAAATCCCGGTACATGTGAGGCAGAGCACCTCGCTGGCCTTGTTCAAGAGGAATCTTGACCAATGGATGGGGGATCGCAGATATACCCCAGGGATTACTTCAGTGTCACTGCTTGACAGAGGCACAGCAAAATAATAGGCATAGTTTTATTCAAACTAAAGGGGTGGCGAAAGCCAAATAACTATGGGCTAGGCTTATAAATGCCCTTGGGCAGATAGCCTAGTATGAACCTATGAACCTATGCACTTATAGCAACATAAACTTTACCTTTATCTAAAAGTAAATACACCACAAAGGCTTTAGAATATAGTGAAGGAAAGAGAAGTTCTAGAAAAAAGGGGGAAGGCGGGTGGGTAACCCAGACTGCAACAGTGAATACACTCGAACATCTACATTTATGGTAAGTGTACACAACTGTACTATGTTCTTCGTGTTTCACTGTTGCAGTCATTACATTTGGGTAGAATCCCAAAGCTATGGAAGGGAGGATGGAACTAAATAGCATTAGGAGCGGCTATAAGGCCCTGCAGAACTGCAGTGGCAAAGCCTGCCCTGGACTTAGAGAAGAGGGGCAAGTGATAATGCTTTGTAAAAGTATGAACAGAGCTCCAAGTAGCAGCTTCTAGAATGTCTTTGCTTGGAACTCGTCTGAGAAAGGCCGCTGAGGTAGAGGCAGCCCTGGTGGAATGTGACTCGATTCCCTTGGGCACCAGTTTACCATGATGCAAGTAGCAGAAATGAACGCAGTGGCTTATCCACTTAAAATAGTCTGACATAGCCTTCCCCCTCTGATCCAGCAGCAAATGCCACCAGTAGTTGCTCAGACTTTCTTAGAGATTTGGTCCTGTTTAAGTAGAATCTTAGTTGTCTGTGTACGTCCAATGAATGCAGAATCCGCTCCCCCTTGTTCTGCGGATTTGGGTAAAATGTTGGCAGGTGAATAGTTTGGTTAAGAGTCACACTGGACACCACCTTAGGCATAAAGGAATGACTGGTCCTGAGGGACACCCTGTCCAGGTGAAATGTAATAAAAGGCTCCACAGCCATGAGGGCCTGTAGTTCTGAAACCCTTCTTGCTGAAGTGATTGCCAAAAGGAAAGCTGTTTTCCAAGACAAAAACTTTATATCCGCTGTAGCTGCTGGTTCAAACGGTGGAAGGGTGAGTTTTTCCAGCACAACATTGAGGTCTCATGCAGGAGTTGATGATCTTCTGGGAGGCCTTAAATTTTTGGCCCCTCTAAGATACTGTTTTAGCAGAGAATGAGAAAAGATCGGAAGCTCCGTGTTGTAATGAGCCAAGATGGCAGAGGCATGGATTTTTACTGAAGAAAAAGAAAGGCCCTTGTCAAGCATCTCAGGCAAGTATTGTAAAATCTGAGGAATATTTGGTTTTGCTTTGTCCATTCCTTGGTGCTCGGTTCCAAGCACAGAATCTCTTCCATTTATCAGGATAAGATTTTCTAGTACTAGGCCTTCTGGCTTCCAAAATGACATCCATCACAGATTTACTGAGAGGTGTTGTTTGAACAATTACATGATCAGCCATGCTGCCAGGTTCAGAGTCTGGAGCAGAGTGTGCAAAATTTGATTGCTCTGCTGAGACAGTAGATGAGGTATTTGAGCCAAGTACCAAGGAGGGAGTTGAGACATATTCCTTAGAATTGGGTACCAGTGCTGGCGAGGCCAGACTGGGGCAATTAGAATAATTTTTGTTTTTTCCTGTCTGACCTTTAGTAAGACCTTGGAAAGAAAAAGCAAAGGAGGAAAGGCATAGACTGATAGTTTTTTCCAACCTATCCAACAGGGGTGGGAGGTTGGTATAATAGTTAAGGTATTTGCCTTATAAACCAAAGGTGCAGGGTTTGATTCTCACATGGGGTAATAAGCTAGGCTTAAAATGGCCCACAAAGGCAATTAGCTTAGTACTAATCTATGAAACTATCTATCAGCCTATGAACTGAAGGACAGAGCATCCACTTTCCATGCTTGTCTGTGATAAGTCCTTGTGCAGAATTTGTCCAGTTGATAATTTTGGGGAGAGGCAAACAGATCTATGTCTGGGATCCCCCATTTTTGTGTTACCATGTTGAAGACTTGTGGATCTAGTTTCCACTCGTGAGGGTCCATAAGATTTCTGCTTAGGTCGTCTGCCAGAGTATTTTGTTTTCCTGGCAGGAATTGTTCTTGAAGATGTACTTGGTAAGTCAAGGCTGTGTCTCACAATGCCATGGCTAGTCTGCAAAGGGGGTAGGAATGTGTACCCCCCTGCTTGCTTATGTACCACATAACTGTGGTGTTGTCAGTCTTTATCAGTAGTTGTCCTGGATGAAGTAAGTCCTTGAAGGCTGTCAGGGCATTCTGAACAGCTAGCATCTCTTTCTAGTTGATATGCAGATGCATTTGTTTTGGGTTCCATATGCCCTGAATGCATCTCCCCGTCAGATGGTCCCCCCAAGCATAGTCAGATGCGTCTGTAGTTAGGGGTTGGGTGGCAGGGGGTAGAGTGAAAGACAGTCCCTTCTTTTGGTGACATGTCTCTGCCCACCAAAGAAACTCCTGTTGTAGGCAGGGAATGAGAGGAATCATTGTTTCCAGACTGTGACAATGTTGACTCCGTAAACTTTTTAGATACCATTGAAGTTTCCTCATGTGCAGTCTTGCATATGGAATTAATAGAATGCAGGATGCCATGAAACCCAAAGCCTGCAGAATTTGTCTTGCAGATAACTGTGTTTTTGCTGCCATCTGTTTGAAGTATATATTCAGTTGCCTTTCTTTGTCTGGTGTAAGGTAAGCCATCTGGGCAGTTGTATTTAAGCTTGCAACCCAGGAATATAATTGTTTGAGAGGGTACCAGTTGTGATTTATTTTCATTTATTGAGAACCCTAGGCATGTTAGAAGCCTTTTTACAAATGCCAGATGTTGAAGAAGAATGCCCTTGTTTTCTGCTTGAATGAGACAGCCGTCCAAGTAAGGTCAGATTTGTATGTTTCTTTGTCTGCAAAATGCAATTACTGGTGCCAGGCACTTTGTAAAGACCCTGGGTGCAGTAGATAAGCCAAAGGGACGTGCAAAGAATTGGTAATGCATAAAACCTGCCTTGAAGCAGAGGTATCTTCTGCACGATTCCCTTACTGGGATATGCAGGTATGCCTCTTTTAAGTCTAGAGTCAACTAACCAAGCGTTCTTGCCCAGCACGGGCAGTAGCTGCTGTAAAGTCAGCATTTTGAATTTTGGAATGTCCAAGAACGTGTCAAAATCAATAAGTCCAGTATTGGATGCCAGGCATTGTCTTTTCTGGGTACCAGGAACAGTCTTGAATAAAAACCTTATCCTTTTTCCTGTTCTGCTACTGGTTGAATAGCCCCCGTATCCATGAGGGACGTAACTTGTTTCCGAGCCTCTGCCCATTGATTTTGTGGCAGATCTGGCCAACCGTTTTGAATTCGCAATGTATGGAAATGAAATCTGTACCCCTGGGATACTATGTTTAATACCCACTTGTTCTCTTTTTAAGGCATAGTGAAAGCCCAACTAATAAGAGCCAGTAAACTGAACACTCTAGATGTTAAATTTGAGGAACAAGTAAAGGAAATGAAACAGGATTTTTATAATAATGGCTATTTAGAACATATGATAAATAAGGAATATGAAGATGTTGTAAAGGAAAGATCTAACAAGTATAAACCTATACTTAGTGGGGGATTACAGGGTGACGGTAAACAAAAAATGGGGAAGAGAAAGTGAGATATCTCACTACTTACAATTTAAATACACGAATCATATGTAATATAATTGAGAAAAATTGGCCCATTTTGTTAGCAATGCCGGAAATTAGATCAATAGTCGGGGATAGACCCCTGTATGCCTATAGGAACTCTGAGACACTTAAACAGAAGCTCTGTTATAAAGATTTTAAACAATTGAATAAGTTAAAGGAAAAAAGAATAGGCACAGTTAAGTGCTATAATTGCACATGTTGCGAAGACCTATATGAGGGTGAACATAGTTTTATACACCCCACTAGTAAAAAGGTTTACAATATTAATGCCCTAACTTATTGTAATATAATGCAAATTGTCTATTTAGCCACCTGTAATAACTGTACTTCATTTTATGTACGGAAAACTACACGGAGACTGAAGGATAGAATTATAGAGCATAAGTCAGAAATAAGAAGGAAGTTACTAACAAATGCTCTAAGTAAACATATTATAGAAAAGGGAGAAAGTCATAAATTTAGTTTTAGAGTTATGTCGCATATAGAAATGGGAGTGAGGAAGGGTGATATGAATAATATGTTGGAATTAAAAGAATATGAGTGGATAATCAGGTTACAGGCAGATGTGAAACCAGGCTTAAATAATGCTGTTAGCCTTAAACCAGTCTTATTGAAGAAGCAAAGAGAAAGACTTTGATATTTTTAAACAATATCTATATTCTGATAGAGTATATTTATTTGGATAATGGTTTTAAGTTAAGATATGTAGTAATGTATTTCAAGTTAATGTATGTTATTTAGAAATGTTTATGTAGAGTGTTTTATTTTTGTAACAAGTTATATCTTTTGAAATAACTAGGCTGGCTACATCATGTGATTAATTGATTCCTCTATTTAAAGTTTTGTAAATTAACTGCTTAATGTGTACTGATGAAGGGTGTATTCCCGAAAGCTTTGCTACATAAAGTTATGGTGTGTTTAGTTGCTGTTTCTTAGTACTTTGTTTCAATACAAGTATTACCAAAGTATTTTATTTAGTTTGTACTTTGTTTGGTTTCCATTGCTCACACCAAATAAAGGAGGAGAAGTTTGGCCAGCCGTTTGTATTTACCATTCATCATGGAGATTGAAACACGGGCGGAAAGGAACCTAATGAGCAGATTGCTTCGACAAGAGGAAAATCCATTGCTAAAACTAACATTTACTCAGAACCCCCCCCCCAGGTAACCGTTGGCCGGGAGGAGGGGGATTTTAAGCAGAAACTAATTATTCTAGAAAGAAAAGTGCATTCCTACAAGCAACTCCAATGGCAACGGTTAAGCTTTCAAGCTTATTTGGAGTTGGGTATTGTTCCACGTGGACTTAAAATTCATAAGATGCCTTCCTATGCTAATACTTATAATGACCTTTCAGTTCAATGGCAACAGTTAAATCTTAAATTAAGCGCGGACTACATGCGCCTTATGAATAACTTCTTTGAACCTATAGAAATTAAGCTTGTGGAGGAAATAGAAAGTTTGGAGAATGAACTGGTAACTAAGTCATGTTTTAAAGATTTGTCTGACATGTATCAAACAGTCCTGGATCGTTTGTATGCTTTAGATAAGAGATTACAACAAACGAAAAAGAATAAAACTCAAAGGGACATTAATGATTTTAAAAATAGCCATATCTTTTCTTGGCCAAGAAATAACAATACCTTTGGGTATCAGAAAGAAAAGAAAATGGATTCAAGCAGTAAAAAAACTAGTTTACTGGACCAACTTGATACGTTTGACGAACATGTGGCATTAGTAGAAAATTTAACCAGCGTTAACTTCCACAATAAAGACAAACCTAGCCCCTCTATGCAAGCATCCAATCAAGGGCAGACTTTGTCCAATAAAATAAGAGATAATGAGGTGGTGGATTCCCCACCTCCCATTGCTGACGTCACGATAGAGAACGCTGTGCGACCAAAGGTAAAGGAAGTGATGATAATTAATGCCTCTACTCATACGAAGGAAATACTAAAAGAAGGAACGCCACAAAGAGAAATAACCACCTACTCTCCCTTTCAGCTAAAACAACCCGAAAAAGTTCCCCTGCAAACAACGATAAAAAATACTCCACCACAACGACAGTCGCATCAGCTAATTACTGGCTTCAAAAGGAAGAATGGCAGTCTGTTGATTCAGAGCAAGGTGGTGAAGCGAGTGAACAATTAACCATTAATATAGGAATGTTTAACTATGGAACTGGATATAGCCCTAGGGATATGGGGACTACAATAATCACACAACAGCATGACATTGAGCATTCTGCATTGCTGAACAAAGGTACTGTAAATCTCTCAAATTTTGTACTGGATAAATTTCACCTGAATGTTCTAAAGAAAAGTTTGAAATTTATTCCGAATATGTCTGATGATATTGTGCAAGCTGTAACGGACTTAAAGTTATTTGTTAGAAAAGTTAGTTTAAAATAAGAAGTTATGTACCTACCATAACGTTCCATGTTAGTTGTCTTCTTCTCGCCTTCTTTCTTGCTAGATGGGTTCGGAGCCGATCCTCGCTCCGACTCGGCTAATACTAAAGCTCGAGAGCTAATTCCACCGGCTCGAGGCTCCCCCATATCCCACAATGCTAGAACTCCTCAGATCTCGTTTGAAAGCTAGGCCAAGCAAGAAAAACTCCATAACATGGAGAAGGGTAACCCACCTCTATAGGGCTGACTGTGAGGTGTCCTAAACCTAACAGAGGAAACATATAGAGGTGGTAGAGCGTGGGAGAAAAGGATTGAAAGGTCACAAGACAATCTCCTCTAGGTCTGTCCAGGCTCGGGGGAAGGAGGGTGGGACGCAAGAAAGAAGGCGAGAAGAAGACAACTAACATGGAACGTTATGGTAGGTACATAACTTCTTAATGTTAAGTTGTCTCTATCTCGCCTTCATTCTTGCTGGATGGGACCGCGTCCCTAGCACCTTGTCCCGGGTGGCCTATCGGAACAGACTCTTGAGAACAGTGGAACCAAAGTTGGCACGGTCTCTGGAGGCTATGTCCAACTTGTAATGAGAAATGAAGGTATGAGGGGAAGCCCAAGTGGCTGCTGAGCAAATAGAATCAATAGGAAGCCTATTCTGAAAAGCTATGGATGTGGCTAAGGCCCTAGTAGAGTGAGCTCTAGGCTTCGAGGGCAATTGTTGGTGCCTGATCTCATAAATAAAGGTAATCGTAGAAGTAAGCCATCTAGAAAGTGACACTTTAGTGACTGGAAGGCCCATCTTGCCTTCCGCATATGAAATAAACAGTTGGTCTGATTTTCTAAACTGTTTAGTCCTGTCTAAATAATACCTAAGTTGGCGATGAACATCTAAACAGTGCAGTTTCTGTTCTGACCTGTTGCCATAGTTGGGGGAAAAAACTGGGAGATCAATAGTTTGATTCAGATTTGCTTGAGAGGACACTTTGGGCAAAAAGGATGGATTGGTACGCAAGGATACTCTATCTTTGTGAAAAAGTAAATACGGGGGACGACAGCATAGAGCATGGAGTTCCGATACCCTTCTAGCTGAAGTGATGGCTATTAGAAAAAGCGTTTTCCAAGACAACAACTTCATAGAACATGAAGCCGCAGGTTCAAAGGGGGGGTAGAATCAATGATGCTAGAACCAAGTTCAGATCCCATGGAGGAGGTGGATCCTTGATAGGGGGCTTAAGAAGAAAGACTCCTTTCAAAAAGGCTTTACAGAGTTTGTGAGACATAATAGAAGACTCTGAAACACCCACATGAAAATTAGATATAGCCGCCAATTGAACTCTGATAGTAGAAGGAGAAGAGCCTGCTTGGAAAAGTTCCGCTAGGAAATCCAGAATGGACTGAATAGGTGCAGTAAAAGGATCTATTTCCCTGGACGCTGCCCAGAAGGAGAAACGTTTCCATTTGCTGCTATAAATCTTCCGGGTAGAAGACTTATGAGAAGCTATCAAAATATCTCTGAGTGAGATATTAAGGGAAGCCTGGCTAAGGTTGGAATTGGAGGAACCACGCAGTGAGGTTCAGAGAAGAAAGGGATTGGTGCAGCTGACCCGATTGATGGGTCAAGAGATATGGAACTGGGTCCAGATGCAATGGTTGCACCAAAAGGTAACGGTGAAGAAAAGGAAACCAAACCTGTCGAGGCCAATAAGGGGCAATGAGGATCATTGAGGCCTTCAGAGCGATGGTTTTCCGAATCAGCTGAGGTATCAGTGGGAAGGGGGGAAAGGCATACAGGAGTCCCGGAGGCCAATCGTGGACTAGAGCGTCTCTGATGGGATGACCTGGTAGGGGAAAGAGGGTGAAGAAATCAGGAAACTTGCTGTTTTGGGGAGTGGCAAAAAGATCGCAGCAAGGTTGGCCCCAAGTTTGAAAAACTTCTTCCAACACTGATTTCTTCAGAGACCACTCGTGAGGCATGAGAATTGCTCTGCTCAATCAGTCTGCTATCACATTGGACTTGCCGGGAATGTGCGTTGCTATCAGGAAGCGCTGAGAAGAGATCGCCCATTGCCACAGTCTGAGTGCTTCTCGACATAAGGGGTAAGATTTGGTCCCGCCTTGCTTGTTGATGTACCACACTACGGACATACTGTCCATCTGAATTGCTATAGTTCCCTTGGGAAGAGAGTCCTGAAGGGCTTGCAACGCTAAAAGCACTGCTCTCATCTCTAGAACATTTATGTGCAAGTGGCACTCGATCGGCTGCCACGTGCCCTGGACTGTCCTGCCCTGGTAATGACCCCCCCCCCACCCGATCAGGGAGGCGTCCGCTGTCAGAGTTGCAGCCAGGGGCGGGGGGAATGAAAGGTCTCCCTAGAAGAAGTTGGGGAGATGTGACCCACCAGGAAAGATGATTCCTGCAAGACTGAGTTATGCTGATAGTGTGGGACATTGGCAGAAGTTGAAAAGACCACTGAGTGAAAAGCATACACTGAAGAATCCTCATGTGGAAGCGGGCTAAGAGGAGGAGTGGAATAGCCGCCGCCATAATCCCTAGGACTTTCAACACCAGTCTGACCTTGACCTTGTGTCGTAATAGAAGAAAGACCTGCTTGTGAATGTCTGCTACTCTTTGTTCCGTGAGTCTGGCTGACAGACTGACTGTGACTAATTTTGCACCTATAAAGGTAATAGACTGACAAGGCGACAAGACAGACTTTTCGTAATTTACAGAGATGCCTAGAGTCTGACAGGTTCGTAAAGTGTAGTCTCTGGCTAAGAGAAGTAGATGCCTGGTGGTGGCAGTCAGGAGCCAGTCGTCTAAGTACGGAAACACCTGGAATCCCTGGCCCCTCAAATGAGCGGCGACCACTGCCATGCATTTGGTGAATACTCAGGGGGCTGTAGTGAGTCCAAAGGGCAGGGCCCTGAACTGAAAATGACTGGCTCCTAGCCTGAAGCGGAGAAATCTCCTGGATCGTCTGTTCATCTTGATGTAGTAGTACGCATCCTGGAGATCTATGGAGCACATCCAGTTGTCCTGACCCAGAAAGGGCAGGATGGACTACAGCGTGACCATCCGAAATTTTGTTTTCTTGACGAACTTGTTCAAGTTGCTGAGATCCAAAATGGGTCTCGAGTCCCCTTGTCGTCTTTGGAACCAAAAATAATTTGGAGTAGATTCCGGATCCTTGTTGGTCTGCTGGAACTGGTTGAATGGCTCTTTTTGCTAGCAGCTTTGAAATTTCTAGTGCTGCTTGCTCCCTTTGACTGGGTGGAACGTCTGGAAGGGAGTTTCTGGATTGTTTTGGGATGTGAATGAATGGAATTCTGTAGCCTTCGGATATGATAGACTGTACCCACTTGTCTTGAGTAAGGGAAAGCCAGGCTTTTGGGTACAGAGATAATCTTCCCCCGACTGCCTCCGAAGGTGGACAGTCGGGCAGCCCCTCAGGGGTGCTGAAAGGGTTTGTCAGAGAAGGTTTCTCGACTACCCTGATTCTGCGGGCCCCCTCTGCCTCTAGGACGGCGTCTATTATTATTGTTCCCCCCTCTGCCTCTAGGGGGAAACGACTCTGTGCGTCTGGTAAGACTCCTTGTGGTTGTTTGCGGAACCACATCTCCCCCCCCTTCTGACCCTTGGGGTAAGGTCTAGAAGGGGTAGAAAAACGGACTCTGATGGCAGAAAGAGTCTTACCTTCTACCTCGCACCTTGTCAGAGTATCCTTCACTTGTGGACCAAAGAGAGATGATCTATCAAAAGGGGAGTTAGTGAAGGACGCCTTGAAAAGGTCTGCAAAGCTACATAGCCGCATCCAGGCATGGTGGCGTAAGGCCACCCCTGTACCTGCGGCCCTGCTCGCTCCATCAGCCGCATACGAAATCAGGCGCATGGAGGAGTTAACTACTGAGTTAAGGGTAGCCAGCTGGGAGTTCATCCTATCTTGAAACCCCACAGCTGATGGGTCCTTCAACACTTCACTCATATCCTTGAGCAAGTCCCTTTGGAGACGAGTGAAATGACACGGGTAATTCAGTGAACGCATAGAAAAGGCCGCTGATGAGAACATCCGCTTACCGTACCCCGTCCATGGTCCTAGATTTGTTATTAGGAGGATGAACAGGTACCGAAGGATCCGTTAGTTCCTTCTTGGTGGCTGCAGCCACCACCATGGCATCCACAGAGACACCTTTGGACAAAAACTCCTTGTCTTTGAGGGCAGTGATAAATTTGGCTGGCCTCCTAGGGGTGGGTTCCACCGAGTCAGGAGCCACCCAAGCCTTCCTCGCCACCACTTCCATGAGGGGGTCAAAAGGAGGGGACACACAGGAGGTGGAAGGTCGAGAACCGAACGCCTCAAGGTACACTGATTCGTCCTCTGAAGGGGTAAGGGCTGGCCAATTCCCCCTCTGTTTCAAGATTTCTAGTATGTCTGCAAAGGAGACATCTTCAGAGGGGGAACGAGGGGAACCCTCAGAATCCTCCAAATCAGTGTCAGAGGTGACAGACTCAGGGGAGTCAATGTGCTTCCTCTTGCACTGTCTCTTCCTAGGGGGTTCTCCTGCAAGGTCAGGAGAGGCCTCGGAAGAGGAGGAAATTCCCACTGGGGATACTTGAGGCGCAGATTCTCTATGGTCCAAAGCAAGGGGGTGAGAAGAAATCACCGCAGGCACTGAGGAGGGAGGAGCTGATGGAGCCGACTGTGGAGTAGAACCAGGTTCTAACATGCTCCGCATGACCTCAAAGGCACCCCTGTCAGGCAGGGCCGGAGGTCTCCGCTCCGAAGAGCCAAAAACCTCCCCCGGCACCGACAAGGATGGCTCTGAAGCCGATGTTGGAGCCGAACTAACCAGCGCTGAAGCACCGAGAGGGAGAGTGGGGTCGGACAAGGGTCCGATGCCACTCGCCCCCTCGGAGCCGACGAGGGAAGTCCGGTGCCGAAATCCCTCCAAGGAGGAAATCGGAGCAGACGACGGCGCCGAAAGGAAAGGTATCGGTTCCGACGCTCCCACAGTCTCGGCTCCGAGCAGCACCGGCTCCGAACTCAAGAGAGTCGGAGGAGGAATATCTAATGGAACAGGGGTAGCCATCGACTGTTGAGTCGGGCTGTGTAACATCTGGGCCAGTGCCTCGGACTTAAGAAGTCTGCTCACCACCCTCTGCAAATCATGGTCCGAAAGTCTGGAGTGTGACCTATGGCTCCATTCAGACAAGAGTGGTGACACTGGAGCCGAATGAACGGAGCCAATAGAAGGAGACCTGGATCTCTTTCTAGTAGTCCGTTCCGACAAGGGTATCGGAACCGACTTCGACTTGTCTGTCTCAGCTCCAGCCGGAGCCGAGGACACAGTGTGTGTGGCAGGTCTAGAATCATCGACTTCGGCCGGAGCCGATGTTTGAACCATATGAACGGTCTTTGAACCTCCGGAGGACGGCTCAGACACTGGAGCAGACTGCCTGGAGGGCTTTGAAGGTTTCCCCGACAGAGACTGGGTCGGGGGACCCTCGGGCTTCAATAAGCCCCTTAAGATTAATTTGTTTTTACGTTCCTGCAGGACTCTAGGGCTGAAACCATGACAGACAGCACAAGAGTCCTGCAGGTGTAAAGGTCCCAGGCAATACACACAAGAAGTGTGACCATCTGTCAGAGACATCTTCTGACAGCACGAGTCACACTTCTTAAAGCCTGAGACCTTCGATTCTTTAGACATATCTAAAGACAACACTAGTGCAATCACTCACACAAAAACACACAGATTACACTAAAAATTAAATTAAACTAACTAAAATTAACAAAGATCCTGACAGAAAAAAAATTCTCACTCCAACTACTAGGAGGGGTGGGAGGGCCTAAGGCCTGAGGGAAATAACCCTTGGAAAATTAATTTGGAAAGGGAAGATATTTGTAAGGGAGTGCTAACAGACTAAGTAACCAACTAATTACTATCGAAAAACTAACTTAAAGGGGGTCTAAGTTTGCTAGAACTTTAGAAAATTAAACTAACCTGCAGAGCCGGTTGGAAAAAGCATCTCGTCAGCTAAGCGGCAAACGAGATCTGAGGAGTTACCGCCTAGCATTGTGGGATATGGGGGAGCCTTGAGCCGGTGGAATTAGCTCTCGAGCTTTAGTATTGGCCGAGTTGGCGCCGAGGATCGGCTCCGAACCCATCCAGCAAGAATGAAGGCGAGATAGACAACTTAACATTTAATATTTAAAGGCAATGATAAGCAAATGTCTAAATGTAGGAAATTGAGTTTGTTTTCACCAATACTGTGTCCCATTTTGGCAGCTTTTTCAAGTATTATTGAGAATGAGTTAAGAATATTGTAAAATAAAAGATATAGAAGAACAATATATAATCTAACCTACTCTGAATATAAGGCAATGAAGGAGCTACAAGAGAATGAAAAGTACAGTTTTGTACCTACCATAAATGTAGATGTTCGAGGATCCACATTGCTGCAGTCCTAACTATAGGGTAGTCCGCTGTCCAGTCGGCCCGAATACCAAAGTATATGGCTGACGTCGGTCAAGGCGCATTAGACTGACGTCAGTACGTCAGGGTACTAATGCGCATGACCGACGTCATATCCTCAGTCTTTTCTTGCCCCAGATGTCAGAAGACCCTAAAAAGACAAGGCCAAAACCAAAAACTCCAAACATACCTGCACCAAAAATATGTACAATATATACAAAATTACCAGAATACAACCTCACCTACACAACCACCCCTAAACACAGAGGGGAAGGAGGGAGGGTAAATTGGTCTGCAGCAATGTGGATCCTCGAACATCTACATTTATGGTAGGTACAAAACTGTACTATGTTCTTCATTCCACATTGCTGCAGTCCTAACTATTGGGTAGAATCCCAAAGCAGAGGTAAGGGAGGCTGGCAAATCATAAGGAAGCAGGAGCTGACAACATGCCTTGCAAAACAGCTGTGGCAAAACCAGCCCTAGACTTAGAGTAGAGAGGAAGGTGATAATGCTTAGAGAAAGTATGCACTGAACTCCAAGTAGCTGCCTCCAAAATATCCTTAGTTGCCACCCCTAAGAAATGCTGTTGAAGTGGCAGTAGCCCTAGTGGAATGAGGCCTAATCCCAGCTGGAATCTCCTTGCCATGATGGGAATAACAAAATGCAATGCAAAACCCAATCCACCTAGAAATAGTTTGTTTTGACACAGGCTTGCCCTCTTGAACTCAAAGCAAAAGAAACAAACAACTGCTGAGACTGCCTAAAATCCTTAGTCCTGCTTAAATAATAACGCAATTGCCTGTGTACATCTAAAGTGTGCAAAATCTTTTCCCCTTTATTTTGGGGATCTGCATAAAAAGTAGGCAAATGAATAGTTTGGTTTAAAGCCACACTAGAAACCACCTTAGGCATAAAGGAAGGATTAGTACGTAATGATACCCTATCCTTATGAAAAATAAAAAAAGGCTCAACCGCCATAAGGGCCTGCAACTCAGAAACCCTTCTTGCAGAAGTAATGGCCAACAAAAAAGCAGTCTTCCATGACAAGTATTTCAATTCAGCAGTAGCAGAGGCTCAAAAGGTTGTAGAGTAAGTTTCTCCAACACAAAATTGAGATCCCAAGCAGGAGTAGGAGCTCTACGTGGGGGTCTTATATTCTTTGCCCCTCTAAGAAATTGCTTGAACAAAGGATGTGAAAACAATGGTGGGTCACAATCATAGTGAGCTGAAATTGCTGCAGCATGAATCTTAATGGAAGAGAAAGACAAACCTTTGTCCAATAACTCAGTAAGATATTGAAGAGCCACACTCAAATTAGGCTCAGAAATCTCCAAATTCTTTGCTGCAGTCCAAAATAAAAATCTCTTCCATTTTTCTGCGTACACTTTCCTTGTACTAGGTCTTCTGGCTTCCATAATCACATTTAAAACTTGTTGAGGAAGTTGAGACCTGCTGTCCTTCAAAACAGAATATGCCAGGCTGTTAGATGAAGAGAGTGAAGCTTGACATTGAGCAGGTGACCGTCCCTCTGAGACAACAGGTGTGGAATCAAGGGTAAAGGCCATGGAGGCTTCCTTACCAGACTCCTCAGTAATGGGTACCAGTGCTGCCGAGGCCAATCTGGAGCTATTAAAATCATCCTTGTCTTGTCTTGTCTGACCTTTAGAAGCACCTTTGGGAGAAGAGGCAGAGGTGGAAAAGCATACACATGAAGATTTTTCCAACTGAAAGAAAGAGCATCCACTTTCCAAGCTGTGTGATGAAACCTCTTTGTGCAAAACTTTGGCAGCTGGTGGTTTAGTGGAGAAGCGAACAGATCTATGTCTGGAGTTCCCCATGACACTGTCAATTTTGAAATACATGAAGATCCAGTTTCCACTGTGGGGATCCATGATTTGTCTGCTTAACACATCTGCTAAGGAGTTCTGTGCTCCCGGCAGAAACCTTGCCTGAAGAGTTAGTTGCAAGCTGAGCGCAGTCTCCCATAAAATCATTGCTTGCCTGCACAATGGGTAAGAATGTGTTCCCCTTGTTTGTTGATGTACCACATGACAGTTGTGTTGTCTGTTAGAATCAACACCTGCCCTGGAAGAAGTAACTCCTTGAAAGCCATTAATGCAAACTGGACTGCTAACATCTCTTTCATGTTGATATGTAGATGCTGTAGTCTGGCAGGCCACTTGTCTTGTATCCACTTTCCATTTAGATGAGCTCCCCAAGCAATGTCTGAGGCATCTGTCGTTAGAATCTGACTCGCCTCTGGCCGGGTCACAGAGAGTCCCTTGTTTAGGTGACATTCCTGAGCCCACCACAAAAATTCCTTTTGAATGCAAGGTATTATTTGAATGACAGTGTCCAAATCCTGGCAGTGCTGTGTCCATACATTTTGAGATACCATTGCAGCTTCCTCATATGCAGTTTGGCATTGGGAAGCACCAGAATACAAGATGCCATGAACCCTAAGGCTTGAAGGACTGTCCTTGCAGTCAGCCCGGACTGAAGAGATAGTTGATGGAAGTAACTGGAAAGATTCTTTTGTTTGTCCGGGGTTAAAAAGGCCATCTGGGCTGCTGTATTCAGTCTCACACCCAGAAAGCACATGTCTTGAGAGGGTACTAGACTGGACTTTATTTCGTTCACAGAATACCCTAGGCATCTTAGCACTGCTATGACATAATTCAAATGCTGTAGAAGGTCTTCCTTTTCTTGAGCTAGAATCAGGCAGTCGCCCAAGTAAGGATAGATTTGAATTCCTTTTAGCCTGAAGTAAGCTATCACTGGAGCCAGAACCTTTGTGAATACTCTGGGCAGTGGATAAGCCAAAGGGCAATGCAGAGAACTGATAATGAGAATTTCCAGCTCGAAAACGCAGATACTTCCTGCAACTTAGTCTTATAGGCACATGAAGGTAAGCTTCCTTGAGATCTAAAGTTACCATCCAGTGATCCTTGCCCAGCAGAGGTAAAAGCTGTTGTAACGTCAACATTTTGAACTTGGGAATGTCCAGATAAGTGTTGAGGATAGATAAATCCAAAATTGGCCTCCACGTGTTCCCCTTCTTCGGTACTAGGAACAGGCGAGAATAAAATCCTAGGCCCCTTTCTGGCACAGGAACTGGCTGAATGGCCCCTATGTGGAGCAACAGAGAAATTTGCTTGTGAGCCTCTTGTCTTTGTAGAGGAGGAATGTCTGGCATGCCTTTGAAAGGAGGCATGGTATGGAAATAAAACCTGTAACCGTGGTGAATGATATCCAGAACCCATCTGTCTTGGGTAATTAAATCCCAATTTTCTTTGAAAAGAGACAGCCTTCCTCCCAAAGGTGCTGCCAGGCGAGAATGTACTGGCAGCTGAAAAGGCAGGTCATTGGGTCTGCTTACGAAAGGACTGACCCCTGCCCTCACCAGAAGTCTGAGCAGGGGAACTCCCTGTCCTAGGCCTAAAAGAACCTTGAGCTCTGCCCCTACCACGTCTAGACCTACCCCTAGACTGGGAATCATAAGCAGGATAAGTCCATCCCTTAGTAGGCCAATTTCTACTAAACTTGGAGGCTGCACCTGCAAAAATCCTTAACAGTTTGCATAGACTTAGCCTTGTCCTCCATTTTCTTTAAGACTGCTTCCACAGGCGAACCAAACAACACATCAGACTGCAAAGGAGCATCCAAAATCCTTGTTTTAACATGCTCAGCTAAATTCTGATCTCTCAACCAAGCATGCCTACGAAGAACAGAACCAGTGGCAGCCACCCTCGAGGAGGCCTGCACAGCATCAAAACCACATTGCAAGGAATGTTTACCCACCTGTTCAGACACATGAACTAAATCCTGCAACTCTTTACACTCAATACCTTCTGCCAGAGCATCCACCTTAGATTTCAATTGTGAAAGGAGATAAATCTGATATTTTAACATGTGAAACTGACAATTCAACGCCCTCATGGCTAAAGTGGAAGAAGTATACACTTTCTTTCCCCATCTATCCAAAGCCCTTGCCTCTTTATCAGGAGGAACAGGATTTTTAACAACAGAGGCCTTCACACCTTTAGGCCCCTGAGAGACAGTTTCGGGTCTGCCCTAGGACTCTTAAAAGATACTTATGAGCTTCAGGCACCCTATAGTACCTATCCGGTTTAACTGGGGCAGGAGGCAAAGAATCAGGATTGAGGGAAGCCTCTGCAAAAACATCTTCCACCACATTCAGAACAGGAGGTATAGCTAAAGGCCTATGCTGGGGTAAAACAAGAATTCCCTAAGCCTCTTCCTGGAATCAGAGAAATCTTGACCTTCCCATTTAAAATGCTCCCTCATGGAATGCAGAGTCTCTGAAAATGAAAAATCCTCAGGAGGAGAAGCTGAAGGAGTAGAATCATCCACATCAGAATCAGAATAAGGAGGATACTCCTGCAAGTCTTCAGCCGAAGACTCAGAAGCCTCCGAACCCTGCTCAAAACTCTCAAACTCAGGTTCCACCCTAGGCCTCTTATCAGGAGGGGGCATAGAACCTCTAATCATAGTAATCAAATCCTCTGCCATTTTAAGCATATGTTTCTTAGGCAAAGACCCTGAAGCACTAGGAGAAACCCCCACTGAAGTTAAACTTGGCCTGCCTCTCAAAGAAGCCTTGGAAACAGAAGGGGAGGCTCTAACCACCTTAGGAAGAGAGGGAAGAACAGCTACCTGAGAAGCCCCCTCTGCCTGGCCTACTTCCTGCGAGGATACATCCTGTAACAGTAAAGTCTCTCCCTGAGACTCCAAAGAAACACCAGGCAAAACCTCCGGCTCCACTGAGCCTTCTAAAGATCCGACGTCTGGAACTGTCGGTTCTTCCACTCTAGGCTTTGCTGCTTTGTCCTTGCGCTTTTTGGCCGAAGCGGGCGTCGGAGCCTCCGACGGCATTTTATAATTACAACGCTTCCCAAAAACTAACCTGGCACAGTCTAACCTTCTCTTAATAGTGCGTTTGTTAAATCTAGCACAAGAGCGGCATCCAACAATGTCGTGCTCAGGCCCTAAACAAGGTATACACAAAGTATGGTAATCCCTATGAGGTATCTGTTTCCCACAAGAAATACAGTTATTCACTTTTTCTGACATCCGGTTAAATACTGAGGCAAGAAAAAACCAAAATATTCCCCAACGGGGTACTTAGCCAACTTTGATTCGGTCTGAAACTCTGACTTCAGAAACTTTCAGAACGCCAACCTGCACTCGCAAAATTGCTTCTGCATCGGACCATGCGGCAAAAAAGACTGAGGATATGACGTCGGTCATGCGCATTAGTACCCTGACGTACTGACGTCAGTCTAATGCGCCTTGACCGACGTCAGCCATATACTTTGGTATTCGGGCCGACTGGACAGCGGACTACCCTATAGTTAGGACTGCAGCAATGTGGAATGAAGAACATCTATAATCATTAAACAGGCAGATAAAGGGGGAGCAGTCGTCCTGATGGAGATAGTTTGGTACATGATGCAATTTAAAGACTTTTTAAGTGATACATCTACTTTTAAAAAAATTACTTGTAATGAAGTTAATAAGCATATAACAAATATTAATATGGCAATATATGAGTTACAGCTTAGTAATGATATAGATATCGAGTTGTTTAATTTTTTAACAGTACCTTGTCCCAGAATTCCACAAATTTATGGTATTCCTAAAATTTATAAGGAACTACTAAATTCCCCACTACGACCAATTGTCTCAGGTGGAGGTTGGATTACACAACCTATCTCGAAATATCTTCAGACAGTCCTAGGGCAGTATTTAAGTAAATGTGTTACAGTATTAAAGGACACCAATAGTTTTCTGCAAGAACTGTATAGTTGGTCAATGGGAAATAAAGAAGGAAATTATATTTTTGTAACATTGGACATAACTTCGTTATTTACAGTTATTCCGAACGAATATGGAGTAAATGCCATTAGGAATTTTCTACTGAATGAAATTAAAATGCATGCTAGAGAAATAGAGAATATCTGCTCTTTGCTTGATCTAGTTCTGATGAACAATATTTTCCTTTTTGATGGTGACCCTTATTTACAGTTAACAGGTGTAGCAATGGGCACGCCCATAGCCAACACTTATGCCAACATAGTTTTATATGAATGGGAGAAAAAGGTAATTTTTAATGGTAATAATGGAATAAATTTGAATGTGAAATTTTATAAACGGTTTGTCGATGATTGTTTTCTGTTGTGGGGAGGTAGTAAGATGGAATTAAATGATTTTATAAAGTATCTTGATGGAACTACACATTTCTTAAAATTTAAGATGACTGAGTCTGAATTGGGCATAAACTTTTTAGATGTATATGTATATAAGAATGGTAGCACATTAGAATCTACCATATACAAAAAGGAAGTAGATGCATGTAGGTATCTCACTAGGAAAAGTATGCATGTACCGCATACTTTTAAAGGCATAGTGAAAGCCCAACTAATAAGAGCCAGTAAACTGAACACTCTAGATGTTAAATTTGAGGAACAAGTAAAGGAAATGAAACAGGATTTTTATAATAATGGCTATTTAGAACATATGATAAATAAGGAATATGAAGATGTTGTAAAGGAAAGATCCAACAAGTATAAACCTATACTTAGTGGGGGATTACAGGGTGACGGCAAACAAAAAAATGGGGAAGAGAAAGTGAGATATCTCACTACTTACAATTTAAATAAAAGTGTCATATGTAATATAATTGAGAAAAATTGGCCCATTTTGTTAGCAATGCCGGAAATTAGATCAATAGTGGGGGATAGACCCCTGTATGCTTATAGGAACTCTGAGACACTTAAATAGAAGCTCTGTTATAAAGATTTTAAACAATTGAATAAGTTAAAGGAAAAAAGAATAGGCACAGTTAAGTGCTATAATTGCACATGTTGCGAAGACCTATATGAGGGTGAACATAGTTTTATACACCCCACTAGTAAAAAGGTTTACAATAGTAATGCCCTAACTTATTGTAATATAATGCAAATTGTCTATTTAGCCACCTGTAATAACTGTACTTCATTTTATGTACGGAAAACTACACTGAGACTGAAGGATAGAATTATAGAGCACAAGTCAGAAATAAGAAGGAAGTTACTAACAAATGCTCTAAGTAAACATATTATAGAAAAGGGAGAAAGTCAATAGTTTTAGAGTTATGTTGCATATAGAAATAGGAGTGAGGAAGGGTGATATGAATAATATGTTGGAATTAAAAGAATATGAGTGGATAATCAGGTTACAGGCAGATGTGAAACCAGGCTTAAATAATGCTGTTAGCCTTAAACCAGTCTTATTGAAGAAGCAAAGAGAAAGACTTTGATATTTTTAAACAATATCTATATTCTGATAGAGTATATTTATTTGGATAATGGTTCTAAGTTAAGATATGTAGTAATGTATTTCAAGTTAATGTATGTTATTTAGAAATGTTTATGTAGTCTGTTTTATTTTTGTAACAAGATATATCTTTTGAAATAACTAGGCTGGCTACATCATGTGATTAATTGATTCCTCTATTTAAAGTTTTGTAAATTAACTGCTTAATGTGTACTGATGAAGGGTGCATTCCCAAAAGCTTTGCTACATAAAGTTTTGGTGTGTTTAGTTGCTGTTTCTTAGTACTTTGTTTCAATACAAGTATTACCAAAGTATTTTATTTAGTTTATACTATGTTTAATACCCACTTGTTCTGGGTAATTAACTGCCAATTTTGAGCATGAAGTGCTAATTTTCCCCCAAGGGGGATGCCAAAAGATAAGTGCTTGGTGATGGTAGAGGGAAGTCATTAAGACTGCTTACTCTAGGGCTGTGCTTTATTTCCTCCAGATTTGGAGGTAGGGGCACCTCATTGCTTTGACCTGTAAGAACCCTGTGATTGGTATCTAGAGCCTTTTGAGCACATGGATTTGCCTTGTGAGGCTCTGTTGGATGCAGGAAAGGACCAATTTTTAGTGGGCCAGTGCCTACTGAATCTGGGTGGCTGTACTTGTAAGAAATCTTTTACAGTTTGCATAGATTTAGCTTTGTCTTCAAACCTCCTCCGCCTTATTACCAAACATAGTATCATGCTGTAAAGGTGCATCCAACAAACATGATCAGGCAGATTTTGCTCCTTGAGCCAGGCATGCCTTCTAATCACAGATCCAGTAACTGCGGCCCTGCAAGAGGCCTCCAAGGAAACAAAACCACATTGCAAAGTATGCTTTCCAATCTGTTCTGCTGCATGCAATAATTCCTGTAATTCTTTATTCTCTACACAATCAGAAATCAACATCATTTTCTGTTTCAATAAGCCCATAACATACTGTTGATATTTAAACATATGAAACTGGCGGTTTAAGGCCCTAATTGCCAAGGTTGCAGACGTATAAACCTTCTTCCCCCATCTATCCAGCACCCTGGAATCTCTATCAGAGGGAGTAGGATTTTTGGCTGTAGAGGCCTTTATCACCTTTGAGGCCCTGTGAGATAGTTTCAGGATCAGTAGCAGGATTTTTGAATAAAAATTTGTGGGAGTCAGGAACTCTGTATATCTGTCTGGCTTACTAGGAGCCGGAAGTAGGGAATCGGGAGCCATGCTCGATTCTGAAAACACATCATCAACAATGTCTAATACAGGAAGTATAGCCAAAGGCCTATGCTGAGGAAGAAGAAGGAAATCCCTTAGTCTCTTTTTTGATTCAGAGTAATCCTGACTCTCCCAATGAAAGTGTTCCCTTAAATTATGCAGGGTTTCTCCAAAAGAATAATCTTCAGGAGGAGATGCAGATGGGATGAATTCCTCTGCATCTGAATCCTCAGTGTGGTATAGAAAATTCCTGATCAGAAGAGGAATCAGAAGAAATAGAAACCTGATCTGAAGATTCATAATCAGTGCTTTGCCTAGGCCTCTTAGCAGGGGGGGGGGGGGGGGTTGTGAACCCCTGATCAAGGTAATTAAGTCCTCAGCCATTTTGGTCATCTGTTTTTTAGGCATAGTGGCCTGAGCACGTGGCTCATGCGTCAGTTTTTTAGACTTAGAAGTTGTTTTTGTCTTTGAAGCTGGTGTTGGTTTTAGACAGAAAAGTTGAGGCCTGAAGACACTCTCAGAAGCCGGTGCCTGCTCAGCGGCTCCAGACCCATCTTAGGGAGAGACATCCACGGGTATAATACTCTGAGAATTTCTTGGCATGGGTCTTGGCAGAGGCCTGTGACTCAAAAGTAGTGGGTATCAGGGGCTGCGAAAGCGCCTCACTGAGTACCGGCGAATTGGCAACTGGCTTAGGAAAAGCTTCATCGGTTTTGGACCTCGACGGTCTGTCTCTGTCTTTTTCTTTGCATTTTTTTGTGAACTCCGGTAGTCAGACTGCTTTCAGACGACATTTCAGGGTAATTAAATCTCGATCCAAAATATTTTGAAGCAAAAATATACCGACGGTTAATAGTGCATTGGTTAAATCTAGCACAAAACCGACAGCAAGGCACGTTATGATCTGGGCCTAGGCAAGGAATAGAATACAAATGAAAATCGTTATGAGGTATTTGCTTCCCACAAGTAATGCAATTAACTTTTAATGACATCAGTAAGGAGCAAGAAAAAGTTTCCCCAACGGGGTACTTAGCTTTAATTGAAGACTTTGGTTCTGAAACTCGAATGCGAAAATTTCAGGTGTCGGCCGACCGGCACTTGCGAACTGCTTCAGGCACCATGCGGCAAGAAAGACTGAATAAAATGGCGTCGGCTGCATGTTTTATACCCCTGACGACCTGACGTCATGGAGGAGGAGACAGCAACCGACGCAGGACCCAAGCCTTTGATATTCAGGCCGACTGAAGGCAATCTGCCGGCAGAATACAAATGTAATGACTGCAACAGTGAAACATGAAGAACATCTCTGCATTCCTTGTGGCTGCTGACAGTGGGGTTTAGTTCCCCGGGGTCTGGCCTGAACTGGCTTAGTGAGAGCAAGAAAGGACCAGTGCTTGGTGGGACAATGCCTGCTGAACCTGGGTGGCTGGACCTGTAAAAAATCCTTAACTATCTGCTTAGATTTTGCTTTTTCTTCCATCTTTTTTAAGACCTCTTCTGCCTTGGTGCCAAATAAGTTGTCTTTGTGCAAGGGGGCATCCAACAATTTAGATTTGACATGGTCTGGAAAGGGCTGTTCTTTAAGCCATGCATGTCTTCTAATGAAATATCTGGTGACTGCTGCCCTGCAAGAAGCTTTTAGGGCATCAAAACCACAGTGCAAGGTGCATTTAATTACTTGACTTGCAAAATGCATTAACTCTTGTAACTCTTTAGATTCTGCACAAGCATGAAAGGAAGAAATTTCTTGTTTGAGTAGTTCCAGGGTATGCTGCTGAAATTTCCGCGTATGGAACCGACAGTTTAGTGCCCTGATAGCAAGGGTAGCTGAGGTGTATACTTTTTTACCCCATCTGTCCGGTGCTCGGGAATCCCTATCTGAGGGGGTGGGATTCTTAGCAGAGGTTGTTTTAATCCCTTTAGGCCCTAGAGAAATTACCTCAGGGTCAGCAGTAGGATTTTTAAAAAGAAACGTGTGTGAGTCAGGGAATCTGTAGTACCTGTTTGGTTTTCTGGGTGCAGGAGGGAGGGTGTCAGGAGTCAATCTGGATTTCGGGAAAACATCTTCCACAGCATCCAGGACTGGGGGGGATGGCTAAGGGACTGTGCTGTGGAAGATCTAAGAATTCCCTGAGTCTCTTTTTAGACCGAGGGTAGTCCTGACTCTGCCATTGGAAATGCTGCCTTAAGGTATGAATGGTTTCCCCAAAGGAAAAATCGTCTGGGGAAGAGGCTGAAGGAATGGAATCCTCTGCATCAGAATCCTCATAAGTAGAGAGGGGTTGCATGTCTTTATATTCAGATGCATCAGAGTCATCTGACTGTTCTTCAGACAAAACTACAGGGGGACAGATCTATTTTCCTTTTGGAGGGGGTAAGCTTGGCTTCCCCTGATTAGCATGATAAGGTCTTCTGCCATTTTAAGCATTTGGGTCTGAGGCAAGGAAGCAGGTGCCTGAGATTGGGTCATCAGCTTCTTGGGTGTGGTTCATACCCTGGGCCTAAGAAACTCGGTCATTTTTGAAATAACAGTAAACGTGAAAGAAGTCAGTTTGTGTTGAGAATCGGTAGTCCGAAGGAATTCCTCGTAAGCCAGCCGGTGCCTGTTCAGTGGCTCCAGACCCATCCAAGGTAGAGACGACCGCATGACCCTTAGTCAAAGAAGAGTCAAGCGGCATACCGGACTCTGAACGGGTCTTGGTAGCGGCCTGCAAATCCACAGAAGTGGGCATCTGGGGCCACGAAAGCACCTCACTAAGGACCGGAGAACTGACTATTTGTTTAATGGGAGTGTTGTCAGTAGGTTTGGACCTGTGCGGTCTATCTTTACGCTTTTTTGGAAGATCTGCTGTCGGATGGTTTACGGAAGCCATATTGGAGTTCGAGGACTGTAAGCGAAAATATCTAGCTACAATAAGGGCCTGACGACGGATAGTTCTGGCGTTGAACAAAGCATAGAAGCGACAGCGGGGGACATCGTAGTCTGGGCCTAAACAAGTGACACAGTAAGAATTAAAGTCACGAGACAATTGTTAACTTTTTCTGACATTGGTTAGTGCAAGAAAAAAGGATTCTCAATGGGGTAACTTAGCTTTAGCCGACTTCAGCTTGAATTTGGTAGCAGCTGATCGGCACTCGTGCAAATTGCTTCTGCTTCAGGCTTCACAGCAAGAAATACTGATGTAACGGCGTTGGCTGCCTTATTTTATACTACTGATAACCTGACGTCAATACTGAAGCGACAGCAACCAATGCAGAAATACTAAACCTCTTGTATTTGGGAAGGTCAAGGCCTACCCTGGCAGGGATAACCCAAATGTGATGACTGCAACAGTGAAACACGATGAACATCAGCTAGTGCGCACATCTGCAAGGGGCTCAAATGCCCTAGACTTAGTACTCACCGACATGGGGGGGGGGTTTACTGCACTACCCCCTGTGTGTTGCCCTCCCTGGTAAAGTCGGACCATAAATCTGTCTCGTTAGAAGAAACAATCACACCCGACACCCACAAAGGAGCAAAAAAAAAATGAAAAATGTCTCCAAAGCAAACTGCAACCTACTAGACAATGGTATCAAAAGTTTCAACACCCCCCCCCCCACTAACACAGCCAACAATGACTCCTATGTAGAGGAGTATACAGATGCCTTGTATAACCACCAAAAACAACTGTACAGAATCGGTTGTACCTGACCAGATCAAAACCAGGTCCTACCGAAAAAAAACAGGCCACCCTGGTAAAACTCAAGTATAAATAGACTATATAAAAAAGGAAGAAAGTGATGTCAAAGAACAAGAGGGAACTTACTCAGCAGAAGAAGAAGAATACCCTCCACAGCTTGAGCAAGGAAATCAGATATGTTGCAAAGTTTTCTAAAGCTAGCTATGAAGCTAAATTAGCATCCCTAGCTAAGGATAATCATAAGGCATTCTTTAGCTACGTCCAAAATCTAAAAGGGAATGCCAACTATGTGCCGAACTTATAGTGGACAGCACCTCTTGTACTGAACCTGAGGAAATTGTCACATTGGTAGCTGACAGATTTAGCACAAACTTCACCTCCGTCCCCAAAAGCGTACCTGGACACCAGTCTTCTACTTAGTATCTCCAAAGTGCAGGTCATATCCACGCTCTTCAAGGTCAAAATCATGGCCTCTGTGGGACCAGATAACATCCCAGGCTGCTTACTAAACAATCTAAAACAAAACCTAGCAGGGCCACTTTCATTCTCTTTAACCACAGCCTGAACACTGGCTTTGTTCCAGCAGAGTGAAGAACAGCAACAGTAATCCCCTTGCACAAAGGGGCTGCATCAAAAGACCCTAGGAACTGCAGATCCATGAGCTTAACCAGCCTTTTCTGCAAGGACATGGAAAGAATCATCATGGACCTTATCAAAAAGGGCATAGGTAGACGACCTTCAAACTCTTGACCCGACCCAGTTTGGCTTTGTTAAGGATAGATCATGCTTATTGAACCTGGTGGACTTCTTCGAGAATGTCATCAAAGCCTTGGATGAAGGCAAAACAGTACATATCATCTAGCCTGACTTTACCACGGCTTTTGGCACACACCCCCACTCGGGTATCATTGAGAAATTCTCCCAGATGGTAATTAACCCATATGTCACTAAACTGGGTAGCCAACTGGCTCACCCACAGAACGCAGACTGTCAAAATTGGGGATTCCACCTTTACCAGCAGACCAGTTACCAGTGGCATACCACAAGGATCTATGCTGGGGCCTCTGCTGTTTGGAATCTATTTCTCAGAAGTCCAGGCGAAAGTAGACAGTCTGTGGCTTACCAAGTTCGCTGATGGTTGCAAACTGGGTACAACCACAAATGATGTTAACATATTACAAAAGGGGCTAACACAGACAAATACTTGGTGCCAAAGCCATGGACTAAAACTAAACACAAAAAAATGCATTATTACCCCCATTGACAAAGAGGAAGTCCCTGCAAATTATAATATTCACAGCACCCCTCTAATTTCAAACCTGTGGTGCGAGATTTGGGAACACAGGTTGACAGCAATCTAAACTTTGGTCACCATGTGTATACAGTGGTAAGAAAAGCCTTCTATGTTGCACTTCTCAAAAGTAACGGCATCGCATCCAAAAATAAGTATGTTACAACTCCTCTGTATACAACCCTCATCAGACCACTAAGAGTATAATGCTCTTTTTTGTATGTACCTCACCAGATACCTGCAGCAGCTGGAGAGACCACAGAGGTTTCTCACAAAGAAAATTCAGGGCCTGCAAAACATGACCTACATGGAAAGACTGAAAGCCCTGCCACTGTACTTTGTATCCTATAGGGTACTGAGAGGCGACTTGTGGCTGACCTACAGAGCAATCTCTGACTCTGCCTTAATGGAAATGCTGCACATCTGCAAATCAAATGGGACAAGAGTCACTTGCTCCAGGGATCTCAACCTAGCTTATGACATTAACAGAAAATGCTGGAGAGACAGAGCCGCCACTCTGAAATAAACTCCCAATTCACATGAAGCAGAGCTCTTCAATGACATTATTCAAGAGCAACCTAGACAATTGGATGGGAGACTGTAAATTCACTGTGGGGTGGCACCTATGTCCCTCATGGACATTGTCAGTTGGTGCTGATCATAGACTTGCTCTGCCAATAATGACCACCTAACAGAGGTCAGTTAGGGAACACGGGTATGACATGTCTAGGCTTGTAAAGGCAGTAGGGCTATTAGCCTAGTAACCTCCTATAAAGCTAAGTAGTGCCAAGTTTCTAAACACTGTTCCTATTCCTAGCATCTTACTGTCTGTGCACCTCAGGCAAGTGCTCTTACATGGGACAGTGCGGGTATTTTGAGAAGACTTCGGAGATGTCTTTTCCTATACTTTTAATCAGCAGTCTGGGAGAAATACTCGAGTTGTCTTTTACTACATTTTTTTAAGCAGCAATCAGGAGATATTTTACTACATTTTTAAGCAGCAGTCAGAGGAGAGATGCCTTTTACAACATTTATCATTGTGCATGTGTGTGGGTGCAATGTCTCCCCGGTCAGACGTTTCTAGTTAAATGACTTGCTTACTGTCACACAGCTGAAGGTAGAAAGAATCAAATACTGTATTTTTGAGGCAGCTCATTAAGAGCTTGGAGCCTTAATCCTACACACAAATGGCCGGACCTCCCCAAACTTATTTTTTTGGTAAATTAAGGTCTATCAATGCATGTCCATGCAACATCTTTTGCAGTTCTGTTAACCTTTTAAGTAAATTAAAGCTCTCTGCCACTTACGGCTCTGAGCTGTTAATGAACTGCTTCCTGTAGTCAAGGGTCTGAATCCTCCCCACCTCCATCTGCCTATGGTGTGACTGTAAGCAGGTCTCTCACGCAGTCCAACTGGGTCACCCTGAAAAGGGGCACTTTCTCTAGAAGCTTAACCTAGTTAACAAATAAATATAAAACAGTATTTAAAATATGTACATTTACGGACCCCCACCCAATTATTTTTGGCTCTGTCCAACTTGTTGAGCAAAGAAAATGAGAATTATTTTCGTTTGTTCCTTGCAAACCTTGTGACTTTCTGGCAATTTTTTTGTGGATTCCAGTCATTAAATAATAGCAGACATATGACTTTCAGACTGTGTTATTTAGAGAATGCACTTTGCATCATCAATCAACTTTCAAAGTATGTAAGAGAAATATTTAAAAAATATTCCCGATTTTGCTCCTTGTGAGTCTTGAGCTAAGAAGATCAGTGGGTAGATGGGAACTGCACTGTATGGTTCTGACATCAGACAGCTGTGGTACATTTCTGGGTCATTATTTATGAATTTATTCATTTCACTTGGCCAACAAATACATGAAGTGTTCAGCCATAGACGTGGATGTAAAGTACAGTTGTGTACACCTCCCATAAATGTAGATGATCGAGTGTATCCACTGTTGCAGTCATCACATTTGGGTTATCCCTGCCAGGGTAGCCCTCAGTCAGCCCGAATATCAGAGGCTTAGTATTTCTGCGTCAGTTGCTGTCGTTCCAGGACTGACGTCAGGTCATCAGTGATATAAAATCAGGCGGCCGACGCCATTACATCAGTTTTTCTTGCCCTGTCAGGAGCCCCCAATAGGGTGCTAGGTTATGGTGGAAGAAAGTACAGTTGTGTACATTTACCAAAAATGTAGATGTTCGAGTGTATTCACTGTTGCAGTCATCACATTTCGGTTATCTGCTTGCAGTAGCTCTCAGTCGGCCCAATTAACAAAGTCTTGGCTCCTGCGTCAGTTGCTGTCTCTTCTTCTGTGATGTCAGGTCGTCAGGGGTATAAAACATGCAGCCAACGCCATTACATCAGTTTTCTTGCCCCAGATATCAGGTGCCCCCCCATAAGGGGAAGCAATTAAATCTATGAATATATATAAGGTTATACCTCCAACAAAAAAGCAAATACACCAAAAGGCTTTTAAGCATAGTAAAGGAGAGTAGAGGTATAGAAGTAAGGGGGCTGGAGGGTGGGTACCCAGGACTGCAACAGTGAATACACACATCTACATTTATGGTAAGTGCACACAACTGTACTACGTTCTTCGTGTTTCACTGTTGCAGTCATCACATTTGGGTAGATTCCCAAAGCTAAGGATAGGGGGAGTAATTTAGATAGCTATAGGACCAGCAATAAGGCCCTGCAAGACTGCAGTGGCAAAGCCAGCTCTGGATTTAGAGAAAATTGGCAGATGGTAATGCTTGCTGAAAGTATGTACAGAACTCCAGGTAGCAGCTTCTAGGATGTCCCTGGTAGGGACGTCTCTGAGAAAGGCTGTAGAGGTAGATGCAGCCCTGGTAGAGTGGGGTCTGATCCCCTGTGGAATAGGTCTTCCATGGTGTTTATAGCAGAAATGAATGCAATGGCCTATCCATTTAGAAATAGTTTGCTTTGAAATAGCCTTCCTCTCTGCCTCTGTAGCAAATGCCACCAGCAGTTGTTCAGATTTCCTTTGAGGTTTAGTCCTGTCCAAGTAGAATCTAAGTTGTCTGTGCACATCTAAGGAGTGCAGTATCCATTCCCCTTTGTTCTGTGGATTAGGAAAGAAGGTTGCAGATGAATGAACTGATTAAGAGCCACACTGGATACGAGGATTGGTCGTGAGGGACACCCTGTCCGCATGAAAGACGATGAAAGGCTCCACTGCCATAAGGGCCTGTAATTCAGATACCCTTCTTGCTGAAGTGATTGCTAAGATGAAAGCTGTTTTCCAAGAAAGGACCTTTAAATTTGCAGTAGCAGCTGGCTCGAAAGGAGGGAGAGTGAGTTTCTCCAATACAAAGTTAAGGTCCCAGGCTGGAGGTGGAGCTCTCCTGGGTGGTCTTAAACATTTGGCCCCTATGACGAAAGTACAGTTTTGTACCTACCATAAATGTAGATGTCTGAGAGGTATGCATCTGCAGTCGTAACAAATGGGTTGTCCTGCCTCAGGCAGCCCTTCGGTTGGCCGGATTCCAAAGTCTGGGTCTGGCCTCGGCTGATGTCGCACTTCACCCGACGTCACTGCTGCTGTCAATTGGGTATAAAGGCATCAGCCGACGCCATTTTCCTCAGTGTTTCTTGCCCCAGATGCCAGGTGCCCTCTAGGAAGGCTAAATTTGGATAAATGCAAATGATTCCAAACAGCTGACAGCCAACAAAAAATAAACATGTATGTACATATATACAAACAAATACACCATAATAGATTCCCCCAGCTAGCTACAAGATGGGCAAATACCCTAGGAGTACCACAGAGGGGAAGGAGGGTGGGTAATCCTGACTGCAGATGCATACCTCTCGGACATCTACATTTATGGTAGGTACAAAACTGTACTATGTCCTTCAAGGATGCATCTGCAGTCTTAACAAATGGGTAGAATACCATAGCCAAACTGGGGGAGGAGGCACTAAGAAGATTATGATGTAGTTAAGATCCCTTGCAAAACAGCAGTGGCAAAACCTGCTCGGGATCTGGAGTATAAAGGCAGATTATAATGCTTGGCAAATGTATGCACGGAGCTCCAAGTAGCAGCCTCTAAAATGTCTTTGGTAGCCACTCCTCGTAAGAAAGCTGTAGTAGTGGCTGTAGCCCTTGTGGAGTGAGGTCTGATGTTTTCTGGAGTTGCCTTCCCATGAAAGGAGTAACAAAATCTAATGCAATTTCCTATCCATTTTGAGATTGTCTGTTTTGAAATTGCTTTTCCTTCCATTCCTGCTGCATATGCTACCAGAAGCTGGTCAGTTTTTCTATTGTTCTTGGTTCTGTCCAGGCAGTAGCGCAATTGCCTGTGTACATCCAAGGTGTGCAGTAGTCTTTCCCCCCTGTTCTGTGGGTTGGGGAAGAATGTTGGTAGGTGGATTGCTTGGTTCAATGATACCCTGGAGACCACCTTTGGCATAAAAGTAGGGTTAGTTCTCAAGGACACTCTATCCTGATGGAAGATAAGGAAGGGCTGTACTGCCATTAATGCCTGTAATTCAGAAACCCTTCTTGCTGAAGTGATTGCAAGCAGGAAAGCAGTTTTCCAAGATAAGTACTGTAATTCTGCTGTTGCTGCTGGTTCAAAAGGGGGAAGTGTTAACTTTTCCAGCACAAAGTTGAGGTCCCATGTAGGCAGAGGTGGCCTCCTTGGAGGCTTTACATTTTTAATTCCTCTCAGAAACTGCCTGAGAAGAGGATGAGAGAAGACTGGAGGATCCATGTTGTATTCTGCTGAAATTGCTGATGCATGAATCTTGATGGAGGAGTAAGACAGGCCATTGTGGAAAAGTTCTGCTAAATATTCCAGGATGTTAGCTATGTTTGCCAATGATACATTTTCTCCTTTTGCTGCACTCCAAATGAGGTATCTTTTCCATTTTGCTGAATAAGTCTTCCTTGTGGAGGGTCTGCGAGCCTCCAGGATAATGTCTTTAACCCTCTGAGATAATTCTGGGTTATTTTGTTTCATGTAAGATTCCAAGCAGCTAGCTGCAGTGTTTTCAAGTTTGGATGCAGGATCTTGAAGTTGTTCTGTGTTAGCAGCAGAGGAACTAGAGGTAGAGGCCATGCGTGTGTCCGAGACATACTTCTCAGAAGCGGGTATCAATGCTGCCTCGGCCAGTCTGGAGCTATCAGTATGATCCTTGGGTGATCTTCTTTGATCTTCAGTAGCACTTTGTGCATCAAAGGTAGAGGTGGGAATGCATATGCTGTTAGGTTTTCCCAACTGAAGGATAGGAGTCCACCTTCCAAGCAAGTGGGTGGTATGTCCTTGTGCAGAATTTTCTCAATTGGTGGTTGTGTGGGGATGCGAACAGGTCTATTTCTGGTAGTCCCCATTTCTCTGTAATGGTTTTGAAGATGTCCGGATGCAGCATCCATTCGTGGGCATCCGTGGTAGTTCTGCTTAATGTGTCTGCTAATATATTTTCTTTTCCTGGCACAAATAAGGCCTGGAGCTGAATGTTGAGGTTCAGGGCCACATTCCACAGGTCCATTGCCATCCGGCATAGAGGATATGAATGTGTGCCTCCCTGCTTGTTGATATACCCACATAACTGTGGTGTTGTCCGTCCTTATCAGCAAATGACCCTGTTGAAGAAACGGCCTGAATGTCTGAATTGCCTGTTTCACTACCAGCATCTCTTTTTGATTTATGTGTAGGTTCAGCTGGTCCTGTGCCCATAGGCCTTGTATACACTTGTCTGCCATGTGTGCCCCCCAACCGAGGTCTGAGGCGTCCGTGGTGATAGTCTGGCTTGGGTGAGGGCTGTGGAAAGGCAGTCCTTTGTTTAACTGACAGGCCTGAGCCCACCACAGGAATTCTTGCTTCAGGCATGGAATTATTGGAATTTGGGTTTCTAGGCTGTGCTTGTGCTGAGACCATAAATTCCTTAGGTACCATTGTAACTTCCTCATATGCAGTCTGGCATGTGGGATCAATATTATGCAGGATGCCATGTAACCCAGGGCTTGCAGGATTTTCCTTGCTGTAAGCTGGTTCTGCGTTGTTAATGCCTTGAAATAGAGTGGTAGTTGTTTTTGTTTTTCTGCTGTGAGAAATACCATTTGATTTGATGTGTCCAGTTCTGCACCCAAGAATGTAATCCTTTGGGATGGTACCAGCCTTGACTTTTTTATGTTGACTGTGTATCCCAAGGCCTGCAGTAGGTGAATAACCTTTTCCAAATCTTTTGTTAATTTGATCTTGCTGTCCGCTTGTAGCAGGCAGTCGTCCAGGTATGGATAAATTTGAATTCCCTGAAGCCTGCAATGAGCAATTACTGATGCCAGGCATTTCGTGAATACTCTGGGTGCAGTAGATAAGCCAAAGGGCAATGCTGAGAATTGATAATGCTCTGATCCTGCAAGAAATCTGAGGTATCTTCTGCAATCTGGTCGAATAGGGACGTGCAGGTATGCCTCCTTGAGATCTAGAGTCACCAGCCAAGCCTCCTTGCCCAGCATGGGAAGAAGGTGCTGTAGGGTCAGCATTTTGAATTTTGGAACAATGAGATATGTGTTGAGAGCGGACAGGTCGAGAATAGGCCTCCATTGGTTTTCTTTTCTTGGCACCAGGAAAAGTCTGGAATAAAATCCTTGTCCTTGTTCCATAGCCGGTACCTTTTCTATAGCTCTCATCCTTAGTAAGTGGTTGATTTGTCCTAGAGCGTTTGTAATTTGGTTTGGTGGTAGGTTTGGCATTCCTCTCTTCCTTGGTAGAGTATGGAAGTGAAACCTGTAACCTTTGTCTATTGTCTGTAAAATCCATTTGTCTCCTGTAATGTAATGCCAGTTTACTGAAAATAAGGCTAGCTTTCCACCTAAGGGTGCTTCCAGTTGTTCCCTGGTAGGCGGTATCAGAGCCAAGTCACTGTGACTGTCCTGTGGAAGTGGTAGTAGCTGGATCTGTGGCAGTACTTCTCTGGTTGTTAGGCTGCCACTGACGTCCCCTGTAGGCACCTCTGGATTGACCTCTGCCTCTTGAGCGCCTATTTCTGCCTCTCTGTGCTCTGGTGTCTAGAAAGGACCAATTCTTCGAAGGCCAATTTCTACTAAACCTAGGAGGCTGGACCTGTAAGAAGTCCTTGACTGTTTGGACAGATTTTGCTTTTTCCTCCACCTTCTTTAACACTTGCTGTGCAGGGGAGCCAAACAAACCGAGTTTCTCCATGGGAGCATCTAGGAGCTTTGACTTTACATGGTCTGGTAAGGTTTGCTCTTTTAACCATGCATGCCTTCTGATCACTGTACCAGTCATAGCTGATCTAAAGGAAGCCTCCAGTGCATCATAGCCGCATTTTAAGGAATGATTACTGACCTGCTGAGTGTTATGTACCAAATCCTGAAGGGACTTACGGTCTATAGGTTCAGGAGATGATAGTTTTTTATTTAACTGATCTAACAAAAATTCCTGATACTGAATCATGTGGAATTGACAGTTTAAAGCCCTAGCCGAAAGAGTAGCAGAAGTATAAACTTTTTTACCCCATCTCTCTAATGCTCTAGATTCTCTTTCAGAGGGGAGGGGGTTTTTGGCAGTTGCTACAGCTTTGGGGCCTTGAGAAATAGTTTCAGGATCTGCAATAGGAGCCTTATACAGGTGAAAATGTGTGTCCGGGACCCTGTAGTATCTGTCGGGCTTAGCAGGGGCCGGAGGAAGAGAGTCAGGGGCAGTACAAGCATCATTGAATGCATCATCCACAACTGGTAGTACTGGAGGAATGGCTAAAGGCCTATGCTGTTGCAAATGCAAAAAGGTCCTGAGCCGTTTCCTAGAATCTGAAAAATCCTGGCCCTGCCATTGAAATTGTTCTCTCATAGCATGCAAGGTTTCCCCAAAAGAAAATTCCTCAGGAGGAGAGGCAGAAGGAATGGAGTCTTCTGCGTCAGAATCCTCATATGGAGAATAAGGGCCTTCTAGAGGATTTGAGTTTTCTGAATCATCAGAAGAATAATCCGTAGAAACGGGTTCAGGGGGCTCTGCTCTAGGCCTCTTCTCTGGAGGGGGATGAGAAGCCCTGTCAGGGTGAGGTTGGGATCCCCTGATCAAAGAAATGAGATCCTCTGCCAGGCTAAGCATTTGGGAACTAGAGCTAGGCCTGTGTGAGGGGGTTTTAGAAGGCAAGGCCTTAGAAGATTTAGCTGCTTTAGCCCTAGAGAAAGCCTTGATAGACATAGATGCAGCGGGCCTAGCAGCTCCACGTGCAGGAGTAGATATGTCTAAAGGAATAGTATCTGATAAATCCTGGGTGCCTGCAACAGCAGGAGAAATTTCAGTAGCAGATTCAGCCATGCTGTGCGAGGCCTCGGCTGCAGGAGGAATGCTTTCGGCCGAAGGAAGAACCGAGGACTCAGTTTCAGCCGAAACCGAGACACTCGCGGTTGGCTTAACCGTGGTTTTGGCCGAAACCGCGGACCGCGAGTGTCGGTCCTTTTCCTTACGCTTTTTAGCTAATTGTGAAGTTGGAGTCTCCGACGGCATTTTGTAAGCAAAAGCGGGGCCAAAAAACTCCTCCACAAACTCCGACCGACGTCTAAGTGTCCGTCGGTTGAAGGAAGCACAGGCTAGACAAGCTGCTACGTCGTGGTCTTGGCCTAAGCAAGGAAGGCAGTAAGAGTGGAAATCCTTATGAGGTATTTGTTTCCCACAAGTTAAACAATTATTTACTTTTTCTGACATCAGCTGAGGCAAGAAAGAGTCCCCAACGGGGTACTTAGCTTTTTAGAAGTCTTCGGTAGTAGAAATCTCTGGATCTGACCGACCGGCACTTGCGAACAGCTTCTGCTTCGGGCACCGCGCGGCAAGAAAGACTGTAGAAAATGGCGTCGGCTGATGCCTTTATACCCAATTGACAGCAGCAGTGACGTCGGGTGAAGTGCGACATCAGCCGAGGCCAGACCCAGACTTTGGAATCCGGCCGACCGAAGGGCTGCCTGAGGCAGGACAACCCATTTGTTAGGACTGCAGATGCATCCTTGAAGGACATCTGCTTGAGCAGTGGATGAGAGAAGAGGGGAGGTTTTGTGTTATAATGAGCTGAAATGGCTGAGGTGTGAATTTTGGAGGAGAAAGACCAGCCCTTGTGAAGCATCTCAGTTAAGTATTGTAAAATCTGAGGTAAATTGCACACTGCTGTTCTCATCCCTTGAGATTGGTTCCAGGCACAGAATCTTTTCCATTTTTCAGCATAAGATTTCCTAGTACTAGGCCTCCTTGCCTCTGAGATGACATCCATCACTGGTTTACTGAGGGACGGTAAAGGAGAGATTACATTATTAGTCAAGCTGCTAGGTTCAGTGTTTGAAGCTGAGGGTGCAGAATCTGGCTTTCCTGCTTAGACAACAGTGTAGGAATCTGAGGCAGGTGCCATGGGGCCAACAGTGACACACTCCGCAAGAGGTGATCAGTCTAGTGCAATCAAAATTGTCCTTGGTTTGTCTTGTTTGATCTTTAGTAGTACTTTGGAGAGCAAAGGCAGAGGAGGAAAGGCATAAACTGACAGGTTTTTCCAGCTGAAGGACAGAGCATCCACTTTCCAAGCTTGTTTGTGAGGAGTCCTTGTGCAAATTTTGTCCAATTGATAGTTCTGGGTGGAGGCAAAAGTACAATTTTGTACCTACCATAATTGTAGATGTTCGAGTGCGCATACAGCTGCAGTCATCACACTTGGGTTATCCTGCCGTCAGGCGGGTCCTCGGTCGGGTCCTCGGTCGGCCGAATTCCAAAGTCTAGGTCCGGCATCAGTTGTCGTTGCTTCTTCCCTGACGTCAGTGTGGCAGGGGTATAAAAGAGACAGCCGACGCCATTTTCTTCAGTTTTTCTTGCCCCAGATGTCAGGTGCCCCCAGAAAGGAAGGCAAAACATGATGTCATGCAAACATACATAAGTAGATAAATCAAAACAGTAGTTGCAAGCAAATACACTATAAAGGAATACCCCAAATAGGTTGTATGTTAAAGGTGTTTGTCATAAGCCCTGTCCTAAGAGGGGATGGAGGGAGGGTAACCTGGACTGCAGCTGTATGCCCACTCGAACATCTACATTTATGGTAGGTACAAAACTGTACTATGTTCATTGTGCATACAGCTGCAGTCATCACACTTGGGTAGAATCCCAAAGCTAAGTGAGGGTGGCTGGTACTAATCGGAATTAGGAGGGGCTAGAATGCCCTGCAGGACTGCTGTGGCAAAGCCCGCTCTAGATTTTGAGTATAGTGGAAGGTGGTAGTGCTTGGAGAAAGTGTGCACTGAACTCCAAGTAGCTGCTTCCAAAATGTCCTTGGTAGGGACCCCCCTGAGGAAAGCTGCTGAGGTAGCTGTAGCCCTGGTGGAGTGGGATCTGATGTATATAGGCACTGATTTTCCATGAAATGAACAACAAAAGTGTATGCAGTGGGCTATCCATTTTGAAATAGTCTGTTTGGAAATAGCCTTTCCTTGAGCACCTGTAGCATAGGACACAAAGAGCTGCTCAGATTTTCTGAATTATTTTGTTCTGTCCAAGTAATAACGAAGTTGCCAGTGAATGTCCAAGGAATGTAGCAGCCTCTCTCCTTTGTTCTGTGGGTTTGGATAAAAGGTAGGTAAATGAATAGACTGATTCAAAGCCACACTGGATACTACCTTTGGCATGAAGGTAGGGTTGGGTTCGTAAGGAAACCCTGTCCTGATAGAAGATGATGAATGGTTGCACAGCCATGAGGGCCTGTAGCTCCGAAACCCTGCGTGCTGAGGTAATAGCCAGAAGGAAGACTGTTTTCCGTGACAAGTATTGTAGCTCTGCTGAAGAAGCCGGCTCAAAAGGAGGTAGTGTCAGCTTCTCCAATACGAAGTTGAGGTCCCAAGCTGGTGCTGGTGGTTTCCGTGGGGGTTTTATATTTTTTGCCCCTCTGAGGAACTGCCTTAATAGAGGATGTGAGAATAAAGGAGGATCCGTATTGTATTGTGCTGAAATGGCTGAAGCGTGGATCTTGATGGAAGAGAAGGAGAGGCCACTGTTTAACATCTCAGTTAGGTACTGTAAAATCTGAGGTATATTTATTACCCAAGGATTCTGACCCTTTGCTTGATTCCAGGAACAAAATCGTTTCCATTTGGCGGAGTAGGTTTTTCTAGTGGAGGGTCTCCTGGCTTCCAAGATGACATCCTGTACCTCCTTGGAGAGGAGAGTTTGTTGGTAAACTAAGGTATTCTCCATGCAGCTAGATTTAGCATTCTGAGCTGGCTGTGAATGGTCTTGTAGTTGTGCTGGGACAACAGAAGAGGAACTTGAGGAAGGATCCATGGTGGTGAGTGTGACAGGCTCACTAGGAGAAGATACCAGTGCTGTTGTGGCCAGTCTGGAGCAATGAGAATCATTTGCGGCCTCCCTGCTCTGGTTTTTAGTAGGACTTTGGCCAGTAGAGGTAGAGGCGGGAAGGCATAGACTGTCAATGCTGTCCAATTGAAAGAAAGTGCGTCCACTTTCCAGGCCTGTGGATGATGGGTCCTTGAGCAGAATTTTTCCAACTGGTAATTTCTGTGGGTAGCAAATAGATCTATGTCTGTCTGTCCCCATGCCTGAGTTATCTTTGAGAAGACTTGAGGATGCAACTTCCATTCGTGTGGGTCTGTCATTTTTATGCTTAAGTTGTCTGCCAGTGTGTTTTGCTTCCCTGGCAGGAATTGTGCCTGTAGTTGAATTTGTAATTCCAGTGCTGTGTTCCACAGGGTCATGGCTTGCCTGCACAGGGGGTATGAATGCGTTCCCCCATTTGTTTATGTGCCACATGACTGTGGTGTTGTCTGTCCTTATTAATAGCTAGCCTGGATGCAGTAGGTCTTTGAAGGTCATAAGAGCATTTTGCACGGCTAGCATCTCCTTTTGGTTGATGTGTAGGTGCATCTCTTTTTGGGACCATTTTCCCTGAATACACTGACCTGCCATGTGTGCTCCCCAGGCGTAGTCTGAGGCATCTGTTGTGATGATTTGAGTTGCTTGTGGTAAACAGAAAGGAAGACCTGTGTTTCTTTGGCATGCTTGAGCCCACCACAAAAATTCCTTTTGAAGGCATGGAATGAGTGGTATAATTGTTTCCAAGCTGTGGCTGTGCTGAGACCATTCGTTTTTTAGGTACCATTGTAGTTTCCTCATATGCAGCTTTGCAAATGGTATTAGTAGGATGCAAGATGCCATGAACCCCAGAGCCTGCAGGATTTTCCTTTCAGTTAGCCTGGTTAAAGTTGCCATTTTGTTGTAGTATTGAGACAGTTGCCCTTGTTTGTCTGGCGTGAGGAAGGCCATCTGGGTTGTTGTATTTAAGCTGGCACCCAGGAAAATTATCTGTTGAGAAGGTATTAGTTTTGATTTCTTTTTGTTCACTGTGTACCCCAGGCAGTTTAACAGATTTATTACAAATGCCAGATGTTGCAATACAAGGTCCTTTCTGTCTGCTTGGATCAGGCAGTCGTCCAGATATGGGTAGATTTGGATTCCTCGTTGTCTGCAGAAGGCAATTACTGATGACAGGCATTTCATAAACACTCTGGGTGCAGTAGATAAGCCAAAGGGCAATGCAGAGAATTGGTAATGGGTTGAACCTGCAAGAAATCTGAGGTATCTTCTGCAATCTTGTCTGATAGGGACATGCAGGTATGCCTCCTTGAGGTCCAATGTTACCAGCCAAGACTCCTTGCCCAGCATGGGAAGAAGCTGCTGTAATGTGAGCATCTTGAATTTTGGTACCTCTAGATATGTGTTTAGAATAGATAGGTCTAAGATGGGTCTCCAATCTTTGTCTTTCCTTGGTACCAGAAATAGTGCTGAATAAAAACCTTGACCTTGTTCTTTTGCAGGTACCTCTTGAATTGCTTTCATATCCATGAGAGCGGAAATTTGCCTTTGTGCCTCTGCCCATTGATTTTGTGGCAGGTTTGGCATGCCTCTCATTTTTGGAAGGGTGTGAAAGTGGAACCTGTAGCCTCTGTCTATAATATCCAGAATCCATTTGTCCTGTGTAACAATGTGCCATTTTTTTTAAAATAAGGCCAGTTTTCCACCCAAAGGTGCTGCCATTATATCTTTGTTTGGCAGTCATAGGGGAAAGTCATTGCATCTGTTTTCTAAATGACTGTGGTCTGTCTTCTCCACCTCTGGGGGTTGGTGTTTGCCACTGTCTAGCTCTGTAAGATCCTTGAGGTTGTCCCTATCCCTTGGGCATCTGTATCTGCCCCTTTGGGGTCTGTCCGTGGCTGGAAAGGACCAATTTTTTGAAGGCCAGTTTCTGCTGAAGCGTGGAGGCTGCACCTGCAAGAAATCTTTAACTGTTTGCATAGATTTTGCTTTTTCCTCCATTTTCTTTAGTACCTCCTCAGCTTTAACACCAAACAATACATCTTTTTGTAGTGGTGCATCTAATAACTTTGCTTTGACATGATCTGGTAAGGTTTGCTCTTTGAGCCAAGCATGCCTACGTATGACAGACCCTGTGACAGCGGCTCTGCATGAGGCCTCTAAAGCATCAAAACCACACTGCAAGGTATGTTTCCCCACTTGTTCTGCTCCATGCAACAAATCCTGCAACTCTTTCAAGTCTGGTTGTTCTGTTTGTGTCATTTTGCCTTTCAGCTGAGATAGCAAGAACTGTTGGTATTTTAACATATGAAATTGACAATTTAATGCCCTCATGGTTAAAGTGGCTGATGCATGCACCTTTTTCCCCCACCTTTCTAATGCTCTAGAATCTCTCTCTGAAGGCAAAGGGTTTTTAGCAGTAGAGGCCTTGTTCCCCTTGGGACCCTGTGAAATTGTTTCTGGGTCAGCAGTATGGCTTTTATAAAGGAACTGATGAGAATCAGAGACCCGGTAATATCTGTCTGGTTTAACAGACCCGGTAATATCTGTCTGGTTTAACAGGGGCTGGAGGTAATGAGTCTGGATTAAGACTGGCTTCTGTGTACACATCATCCAAAATATTTAAGACAGGAGGAATAGCCAGGGGCCTATGCTGGGGAAGTAGTAGAAATTTCCTGAGCCTTTTCTTGGAATCTGAGTAATCTTGACCTTCCCAGTGGAAGTGCGCTCTCAGTGTATGCAGGGTTTCCCCAAAAGAGAAGTCCTCAGGGGGGGAGACAGAGGGAATAGACTCCTCAGCATCCGAGTCTTCAAATGGGGAATAGGTGTAATCCTGGTCCTCAGAATGGTCTGAAGTAATAGAAGCCTGGTCTGAGGTAGTCTTCCTCCAACCTGGGTCTTTTGTCTGAGGGGGGGTTGAGAACCCCTGATGAGAGTAATCAAATCCTCAGCCATTTTAAGCATCTGTTTTTTAGGCATGGGGCCTTGAGAGGGGGTCTGAGGCCCTTGTTTTTTAATTTTCATTGCAGCTTTAGACTTCATGAATGATTTAAAAGAGGAGGTGGTAGGCCTGAAAACGCCTTCAGAAATGGCAGGCCTCGCTAAAATTTCGGTTTCCCCGCCAAGAGTGGCGTCGGTATCTGCAGTGGGAATGGAGACTGAGGATCCTGCGACCTCGGGTACTGAAGTCGCCGGTAAAATAGTTTCATTGGTAGTCAGGGGCTGCGTAGGTGCCTCGCTGAGAACCGGAGAACCGGTAGTCGGCCTAAGCATGATCTCAGTACTCGGTGCAGGCCTCGGATGCCTATCCTTATCCTTGCGTCTTTTGCCTAAAACTGGCGTCGGAGCATCCGCCGACATGATATAATTAAATTTTCTGCCAAAATAATGAAGGGCGAACTCCGCCCGGCGCTTTATAGTGCGCTTGTTAAACCTAGCGCAAAAACGGCAGGCCGAGACGTCGTGGTCTGGCCCTAAGCAAGGTATACAGTAAGAGTGAAAATCCTTATGCGGTATTTGCTTCCCACAAGAAATGCAATTATTAACTTTGTCTGACATCGGTCTGAGGCAAGAAAAGTTTCTCCAACGGGGTACTTAGCTTTAAAGAAGACTTCGGCTGAAATACTGTTCGTAAATCTCAGGAGCTGGCCGACCGGCACTTGCAAACTATTTCTGCTTCGGCACCGCGCGGCAAGAAAGACTGAAGAAAATGGCGTCGGCTGCCTCTTTATACCCCTGCCGCACTGACGTCAGGGAAGAAGCGACGATAACCGACGCCGGACCTAGACTTGGGAATTCGGCCGACCGAGGACCCGCCTGACGGCAGGATAACCCAAGTGTGATGACTGTAGCTGTATGCACGATGAACATCAGGTCTATATCTGGGCTCCCCCATTTGCTTGTCAACATGTTGAAAATCCTTGGTTCCACTTTCCACTCGTGTGGGTCCATGAGGTTTCTGCTTAGTCCGTCTGCCAGTGTATTTAGTTTTCCTGGCAGGAATTGAGCTTGTAGATGCACTTGGTAGCTCAAGGCCCTGTTCCACAGTGCCATGGCTAGTCTGCAAAGGGGTAAAAATGGGTACCCCCCCCCCCCGCTTGTTTATGTACCACATAACAGTGGTGTTGTCCATCTTTACCATTAACTGTCCTGGAAGAATGTTGTTCTTGAAGGCTGTCAGAGCATTTTGTACAGCTAACATTTCTTTCTGATTGATATGCAGGTGCATTTGACTTGGGTTTCATTTGCCCTGAATGCACTTCCCTGACAGGTGAATCCCCCATGCATAGTCTGATGAGTCTGTTGTTACGGTTTGGGCTGCAGGAGGTAGTGTGAATGGTAGTCCCTTGTTTTGGTGGCAGTTCTCTGCCCACCAAAGGAACTCTAGGCGTAGGCAAGGTATGATAGGAATCATTGCTTCTAGATCCAGAGAAAGTTGACACCATAGGCTTTTTAGATACCATTATAGTTTCCTCATATGCAGTCTTGCATATGGAATTAGAAGAATGCAGGAGGCCATGAACCCCAAAGGCTTGTAGTATTTGCTTTGCAGATAGCTGGGTTTTTGTGGCCACTTGTTTGAAGTAGGAAGTCAAATGAATTTGTTTCTCTAGCGTGAGGAAAGCCACCTGGGAAGTTGTATTCATGCTTGCTCCCAGGAATATAGTTTGTTGACAGGGTACCAGGTGTAATTTCTGTTTGTTTATCGTGTACCCCAGACAAGTTAGCACCCTTTGTACAAAGGCCAGATGATTCAAAAGTATGTCCTGGCTTTCTGCTTGAATTAGAAAATTGTCCAGGTATGGGTATATTTGAATGTTTCTTTGCCTGCAAAATGCAATGACTGGAGCTAGGCACTTTGTGAATACCCTGGGCGCAGTAGATAAGCCAAAGGGCAGTGCAGAGAACTGATTGTGCTTGTAGCCTGCTTTGAAGTGCAGGTATCTTCTGCAAGATTCCCTGATTGGGATGTGCTGGTATGCTTCCTTTAAATCTAGTGTTGCCAACCAGGCATCTTTATCTAGCATAGGAAGCAACTGGTGAAGAGTCAGCATCTTGAATTTTGGAATCACAAAAAAGGTGTTCATAGTAGACAGGGCCAGGATAGGACACCATGAATCATCTTTTCTGGGTAGAAGGAAAAGTCTGGAGTAGAAACCTTGTCCCCTTTCCTCTTCTGGTACCAACTGAATAGCCCCTATGTTTAGGAGAGAAAGCACTTGCTTTTGGGCCTCTGCCCACTGATTTGGGGGTAGATCTGGCTGCCTGCTTGGTGTTGGTAACATGTGGAAGTGAAATATGTATCCTTGGGACAGTATATTTAAAACCCATTTGTCCTGGGTAATGAGTTCCAGTTCTTTGCATAAAGAGCAATTTTTCCCCCCAAAGGGGTGGTCAGTTAAGAAGTGCTTGGAAGTTTTAAAAAGAAGTCATGGAGACAGTTTACCATAGGGGGGAGTTTTATTACTCCCAGATTTGGAAGTGGTGCCCCCCCCCCCACTGCTTAGTTCTGTGTGCACCCTGGGACTGAAGCCTGGGTGCTCTGCTGGATCTGGGTTTGGACTGAGAAGGTCTGGAAGAGGCAGGAAAGGACCAATTCTTGGAAGGCCAATGCCTACTAAACCTTGGAGGTTGTACTTGTAAGAAATCTTTAACAGTTTGCATAGATTTAGCCTTTTCCTCCATCTTTTTGAGAACTTCTTCTGCCTTGTTGCCAAACAGGCAGTCCTGATTTAAGAGAGCATCCAGTAATTTTGCTTTAATATGATCTGGCGAGGATTGCTCCTTAAGCCAAGCATGCCTTCTAAGTACAGACCCAGTTACAGTAGCCCTGCAAGATGCCTCCAGTGAATCAAAACCACATTGCAAAGTATGTTTTCCAACTTGTTCAGCTGAATGCAGTAGATCCTGTAAATCCTTATTTTCAACACAATCAGGAATCAACATCATTTTCTGTTTAAGCAATCCAATAATATGCTGCTGATACTTTAACATATGAAACTGGCAGTTTAAGGCCCAAATGGTCAAAGTTGCAGAAGTGTATACCTTCTTACCTCATCTATCCAGCGCCCTAGTGTCTCTATCAGAGGGGGTAGGATTTTTGGCAGTAGTAGCTTTAATGCACTTGGGTACCTGTGAAATGGTCTCAGGATCCGCAGTAGGATTTTTGAAAAGGAACTTGAGAGTCAGGGACCCTGTAATATCTATCAGGTTTTCTGGGAGCAGGGGGTAAAGAGTCAGGGGCCAAGCTAGATTCTGAAAAGGCATCATCAACAATGTCTAGTACAGGAGGTACGGCTAAAGGCCTGTGCTAGGGCAGGAGTAAGAAATTCCTAAGCCACTTTTATGAATCTGAGAAATCCTGACTTTCCCAACGAAAATGCTCCTTGAGGGTATGCAAGGTTTCAACAAAAGAGAAATCCTCTGGGGGGATGCAGAGGGAATAGAGTCCTCAGCATCAGAATCCTCATAGGTAGATAAGGGTAAATCCTGGTTATCAGAGGAAACAGAAAATTCAGAATCCGGGTCAGATGTATCATAAGCAAACGCAGTCCTAGGTCTCAGACGGGGAAGGTTGTCTTCCCCTGATTAAAGTAATAAGGTCTTCAGCCATTCTTATTTGTTTTTTAGGCATAGAGGCCTGGCCATGTGGTCTGGGCGTCAGTTTTCTAGGCATGGTTTGTGTTTTAGGCCTTGAAGAAGAAGATGGCGTTGGTTTAATACACAAGTCAGTAGGCCTGAATACACCCTCAGAAGCTGGTGCCTGCACAACGGCTTCAGACCCATCCAAGGTAGAGACATCCACAGGTTCCACAGTTGAAGCATCTTGCGGCACACCGGACTCCAAAAGGGTCTCAGTAGAGGCCTACGAATCTGAAGTAGCGGGTATCAGGGGCTGCAAAAACACCTCACTGAGTACTGGTGAACTGGCGACTGGCTTAGGAGAAGCATTGTCGGCAGCTTTGGACCTCGGCGGCCTGTCTCTGTGTTTATCTTTGCGTTTTTTTGGAATGTTGGTAGTTGGATGACTTACCGTAGACATATCGGGATAATTGAACAGAGCGCCAAAATATTTAGAAGCGAAAATATAACAACGACGGACAGTTTGTGGTTTAAATAAGGCACAAAACCGACAGTGAGGTACGTTGTGGTCAGGGCCTAGGCAAGGAATACAGTATGAATTAAAATCTTTATGAGGTATTTGCTTTCCACAAGAAATGCAATTATTTACTTTTACTGAAATCGGTTTAGAGCATGAAAGTTTCCCCAGTGGGGTACTTAGCTTTTAGTTGAAGACTTCTGTTCGGAAACTCGAAAACAAAAATTTCAGGAGTCGGACGACCGGCACTTGCGAAATGCTTCTGCTTCGGGCACCGCACGGCAAGAAAGACTGACATAATGGCATCAGCTGCATGTTTTGTACCCCAGATGTCACGGAAGAAGAGACAGCAACCGATGCAGGACCCAAGACTTTGTTAATTAGGCCAACTGAAGGCTACTGCAAGCAGATAACCCAAATGTGATGACTGCAGCAGTGAAACATGAAGATCACCACCAGTAGAAAGTAAATACCAAAAATTCCTTGTAAGGTGAGAAAGAGAAAGGGAGAGAGAAGACAAGGGGATGAAGGGAGGGAAAATAGGACTGCAACAGTGAATACACTCGAACATCTACATTTATGGTAAGTGTACATAACTGTACTATGTTCTTTGTGTTTCACTGTTGCAGTCATCACATTTGGGTTGATTCCCAAAGCTTAAGAAAAGGGTGGAAGCAGTCAAGAAGACTGGGGGCTGGCTAGGATGCCCTGCAAGACTGCAGTGGCAAAGCCTGCCCTGGATTTGGAGAAGACAGGCGGGTGGTAATGCTTGGTGAAGATATGAACAAATGTCTATGTTGCAGCCTCCAGGATGTCCCTGGTGGGGACCCCTCTGAGAAAAGCTGCAGAGGTGGAGGTTGTGGAATGTGTCCTGGACTCCCTTGGGGGTGGGGGGGGGGGGGTTCCCATTGTGTTTGTAGCAGAAATGGATGCAGTGTGCTATCCACTTGGAAATTGTTTGTTTGGATATGGCCTTGGCCTCTGCTCCTCCAGCAAAGCTGACTAGCAATTGATCAGTTTTTCTAAAAGATTTAGTCCTGTCTAGGTAGAATCTGAGCTGTCTGTGCACATCTAGAGAGTGCAGAATCCTTTCCCCCTTGTTTTGTGGGTTAGGGAAAAAGTTGGGCAAATGAATGGATTCGTTGAGAGCCACACTGGACACCACTTTTGGCATAAAGGATGGGTTAGTCCTGAGGGAGACCTTGTCAGCATGGAAAATGATGAAGGGCTCTACAGCCATAACTACTTGTAGCTCTGATACTCTTCTAGCTGAAGTGATGGCCAGAAGCAAGGCTGTCTTCCAAGAGAGAAATTTTAACTCTGCTGAAGCTGCAGGTTCAAAGGGGGGCAGGGTGAGCTTTTCCAACACAAAGTTTAGGTCTCAAGCTGCGGTAGGAGCTCTTCTAGGTGGCCTCATGTTGTTAGCCCCTTTTAGGAACTGTTTGATGAGAGGATGTGAGAAAAGAGGTGGCTCTGTGCTGAGATAAGCAGAGATTGCAGAGGCACGGATTTTAATAGAAGAGAAGGATAGACCCCTGTGTAGTAGGTCTGCCAGGTAATCCATGACGAGAGGGAGGGAGGTGCAAAACCTTTTCCCCTTGTCAGCATAGGCTTTACTAGTGCTGAGGCATCTGGCCTCACGTATAACATCTAGAACTTGTTTGCTTAGGCTGGCAGCTTGTGAAGAGGTCAGGGAATAAGCCAGGCTGCTAGATTTAGGGTCTGCAATTGGGAATGCATGAATTCTCTATTCCTCTGTGTCAGGAGTGTTGGGATATGAGTGCCATGGTGGCAGGGATGACAGGCTGTGCAGCAGTGGGTACCAGACCTGGCATGGCCAGTCTGGGGCAAACAGGACTGTCCTCAGTTTTTCCTCCCTTATTTTGAGCAGTACCCTTGAAATGAGTGGTGGGGGGAAATGCATAGACCGAGAGGTTTACCCACTGGAAGGATAGAGCATCCACTTTCCAGGCCTTGCTGTGAGGTTCCCTGGTGCAGAACTTGCTGAGTTGATGATTGGAGTGGAAGGCAAAGAGGCCGACCTTCGGGGTGCCCCATTTCTGGGTTACAAGGGTGAAGGTTCTTTGGTCTAGCTGCCACTCATGTGGGTCTAGCAGGTTTCTGCTTAAGTTGTCTGCCAGAGAGTTTAGAAAGCCTGGCAGGAATTGTGCTAATAGGTGTAGTTGCATGGCTGAGGCCGTGTGCCAAAGGGTCATGGTGAGCCTGCACCATGGGATAAGAGTGAGTTTCTCCCTGCTTGTTGATATACCACATCACTGTGGTGTTGTCTGTTTTGATCAGTAGAGGCCCCGGGGAGAGCAGGGGTCTGAAAGCTGTCAGGGCGTGCTAAACAGCTAACATCTCTTTTTGGTTGATGTGCAGACGTATTTGATTTGGGCTCCATTGGCCCTGAATGCACCTGCCATCCAGGTGTGCACCCCAGGCATAGTCTGATGCATCTGTGGTGGGGGTCTGGGTGGCATGGGGTTGTGAGAAGGGAAGTCCCTTGTTGTGGTAGCATGCTGCTGCCCACCAAAGAAAATCTTTCTTTAGACAAGGTATCATTGGTATGAGTTTCCAGGTCTTGGGAGTGCTGACACCAAAGGCTTTTTAGGTTCCGTAGTAGTTTCCTCATATGCAGTCTAGCATATGGAATGAGTAGAATGCAGGAGGCCATGAACGCTTGAGCTTGCAGGATTTTCTGTGCTGATAACTGGGTCCTGGTGGCTAGTTGAGAGAAGTAGGCTGTCAGGTTAGATTGTTTTTCTGGTGTAAGGAACGCCATCTGGGATACTGTGTCCAGGCTTGCTCCCAGGAATACAATTGTTTGTGTGGGTACTAGTTTGGATTTCTTTTCATTGATAGCATACCCCAGGGAGGTCAGTAGGTCCATTACAAAAGTCAGGTGCTTTAGCAGCTTTTCATGACTGTCTACCTGAATCAGGCAGTCATCCAAGTATGGGTAAATTTGAATATTTCTTTGTCTGCAAAAAGCAATGGTGGGAGCCAGACATTTTGTGAAAACTCTGGGAGCAGTGGATAAGCCAAAGGGAAGCGCAGAGAACTGAAAGTGCAGTGATCCTGCCCTGAAACGTAGGTATTTCCTGCATGATTCCCTGATTGGGATATGTAGGTAGGCCTCTTTTAGGTCTAGGGTGGCTAACCAAGCATCCTTGGAAAGCATAGGTAGAAGCTGCTGGAGGGTGAGCATTTTGAATTTTGGTATCACCAGAAAGGTTTAAAATGGATAGATCGAGGATGGGGTGTCATGTGCCCTCTTTTCTGGGTACCAGGAAGAGTCTGGAGTAGAAACCTTGGCTTATCTGTTCTGCAGGAACATGCTCTATTGCCCTCATAGAGAGCAGGGAAAAGACTTGCTTTTTGGCCTCTGCCCACTGGTTTGGGGGGAAGATCTGGAAACCCTTCTGGGGTTGGCAGAGTGTGGAAATAAAATTTGTATCCCTGGGACACTATGTTGAGGACCCAGCGGTCATTGGTAAAGGTGGACCAGTTGCTTGCATGGAAAGGGAGTTTTCCTCCTAGGGGCAAGAGCAGGTGGGCAGAGGGAGGGGGTGGAAGTGAAAAGTCATTATGAGTTCTTACCATAAGGGGGTGGCTTTGCACTCCTTGGTTTTGAAGAGGAGGAACTCCATTGCTTAGATCTCTGCATTCCCCGGGGCTGTTGTCTGGGGGGCCTGCTTTGCCTGGGTCTGGGCTGAGCTGACCTGGAGGGGGCAGAAAAGGACCAGTGTTTGGAGGGGCAGTGCCTACTGAACCTCGGTGGCTGGACCTGTGAAGTCTTTAACTGTCTGCATAGATTTAGCTATTTCTTCCATCTTTTTTAAGACCTCTTCTGCCTTGGTGCCAAATAAGTTGTCTTTGTGCAAGGGTGCGTCCAATAATTTGGATTTGACATGGTTTGGCAAGGGCTGTTCCTTAAGCCAAGCATGCCTTCTAAGGACAGAACCAGTGACTGCTGCCCTGCGAGATGCTTCTAGGGCATCAAAACCACATTGTAAGGTGTGCTTAGTTACTTGACTTGCAGAATGCATTAACTCTTGTAACTCTTATTTTCTGCACAAGCAGAGAAAGATATTTTTTGTTTGAGGAGTTCCATGGTATGTTTGCTGATATTTCAGCATATGGAACTGACAATTTAATGCTTTAATATCAAGAGTAGTAGAGGTGCATAGTTTTTTACTGCATCTGTCTAATGCTTGGGAATCCCTATCTGAGGGGGTGGAATTCTTAGCTGAAGTTGCTTTGATTCCTTTAGGTCCTTGAGGGATACCTTCTGGGTCAGCAGTAGGATTTTTGAAAAGAAATTTGTGAGAGTCAGGGACTCTATAGTACACCTGTCAGGTTTCCTGGGAGCAGGAGGGAGGGGTCAGACTGTATTCCATAAAAACATCATCCACAACATCCAAGACAGGAAGAATAGCCAGAGGCCTGTGCTGTGGAAGATCTAAGAGTCTCTTTTTTGACTGAAGATAGTCCTGACATTCCCACTGGAAATGATCCCTTAAAGTATGTAGGGTTTCCCCAAAGGAAAAGTCCTCAGGTAGAGAGGGTGAAGGGATGGATTCCTCTGCATCAGAATCCTCATAAGCAGACAGGGGTTGCATATCTTCATACTCAGATGCATCAGAATCATCAGACTCCTGTTCAGATAAAACTACTGGGGACAAGACTCTTTCTTTTGGAAGGGGTAGCCTGGCTTACCCTGATAAGCATTATAAGGTCTTCCACCATTTTAAGCATTTGAGACTGAGACAAGAAAGCATGTGCCTGTACTTGGGTTGTTGGTTTTTTGGTGTGATTCGTACTCTGGGCCTTAGAAACTCAGTTGTTTTTGAAAGAAAGTACAGTTGTGTACACTTACCATAAATGTAGATGTTCGAGTGTATTCACTGTTGCAGTCATTACATTTGGGTTATCTGCTTGCAGGTAGCCCTCAATCAGCCTGATTATCAAAGTCTTGGGTCCTGCGTCGGTTGCCGTCTCATCTTCAATGATGTCAGGTAGTCAGGGGTATAAAGCATGCAGCCGACGCCATTACATCTGTTTTTCTTGCCCCAGATGTCAGATGCCCCTATAATGGGAAGCAATTAAATAAATAGTTACACCTCCAACAAAAAGAAAATACACCAGAAAGCTTAAGTATAGTAAACAAGAATAGAGGTACAGCCAATAGAAGTCAGGGGGCTGGAGGGAGGGTAACCAGGACTACAACAGTGAATACACTTGAACATCTACATTTATGGTAAGTGTACACAACTGTACTATGTTCTTCAACTTTCACTGTTGCAGTCATTACATTTTGGTAGATTCCCAAAACTAAGGAAGGGAGGAGGCAGTTATTGAGCATTAGGAGTACGTATTAGGCCCTGCAAGACTGCAGTGGCAAAACCATCTCTGGATTTAGAGAAAATTGGCAAGTGGTAATGCTTGGTGAAGGTATGTACAGAACTCCAGGCAGTGGCTTCTAGGATGTCTCTGGTAGGAACACCTCTGAGAAAGGCTGTAGAAGTAGATGCAGCCCTGGTGGAATAGGGTCTTACCCCTTGTGGGGTATGTTTTCTATGGTGCTTATAGCAGAAAAGAATGCAATGACCTATCCACTTAGAAATGGTTTGCTTTGCAATGGCCTTCCCCTCTGCCCCTGCAGCAAAGGCAAAGTACAGTTTTGTACCTACCATAAATGTAGATGTTCGAGTGCTAATACAGCTGCAGTCATAACAGATGGGTTATCCTGCCGTCAGGCGGGTCCTCGATCGTCCGAATTCCAAAGTCTAGGTCCGGCGTCGGATGTCGTCGTTTCTTCCCTGACGTCAGTGCGGCAGGGGTATAAAAGAACCAGCCGACACAATTTTCTTCAGTTTTTCTTGCCCCAGATGTCAGGTGCCCCCAGAAGGAAGGCAAAACATAAATTTATGTAATAATGCAATGCAATATAATCAAAAAACAGTAGTTGCAAGCAAATACACCATAAAATAATACCCCAATCAGGTTGTATGAGGAGGGGTTAGCCATTAGGCCTGTCCCAAGAGGGGAAGGAGGGAGGGAAACCTGGACTGCAGCTGTATGCACTCGAACATCTACATTTATGGTAGGTACAAAACTTTACTATGTTCATCGTGCATACAGGTGCAGTCATAACAGATGGGTAGAATCCCAAAGCTAAAAAAGGGGTGGTAGGCACTAAGTGGAACTAGGAGGAGCAAGGCTGCCCTGCAAGACTGCAGTGGCAAAGCCCGCTCTAGATTTAGAGTATAATGGTAGGTGACAGTGTTTGGAGAAAGTATGTACAGAACTCCAAGTGGCTGCTTCCAAAATATCCTTGGTAGGAACCCCCCTTGAGGAAAGCTGCAGAGGTAGCTGTGGCCCTTGTGGAGTGAGATCTGATGCCTGTAGGTACAGTTTTACCATGAAAAGGGTAACAAAAGCATATGCAGTGGGCTATCCATTTTGAGATTGTCTGTTTGGAAATAGCCTTCCCTTGAGCACCTGTAGCATAGGACACAAAGAGTTGCTCTGATTTTCTGAATGGCTTTGTTCTGTCCAAATAATAACAAAGCTGTCTGTGAATGTCCAAGGAATGTAGCAGTCTCTCCCCTTTGTTTTGTGGAGTAAGGTAAAAGGTAGGTAAGTGGATAGCCTGATTCAAGGCTACCCTGGACACTACCTTTGGCATAAAGGAAGGGTTGGTTCGTAAGGAAACTCTGTCCTGATGGAAAATGATGAAAGGCTGCACAGCCATGATGGCTTGTAGTTCCGATACCCTGCATGCTGAGGTGATAGCCAGAAGGAAGGCTTGTTTCCATGACAAATATTGCAGTTCTGTTGAAGCAGCTGGCTCAAATGGAGGCAGGATCAGTTTTTCTAGAATGAAATTGAGGTCCCAAGCAGGTACTGGTTGCTTCCTTGGGGGTTTTATATTCTTAGCCCCTCTGAGGAACTGTCTTAAGAGAGGGTGATAGAATAAAGGAGGATCAGTGTTGTATTGAGCAGAAATGGCTGAGGCATGGACTTTGATGGAGGAGAATGAAAGTCCACTGCTTAGCATCTCAGCTAGGTACTGTAATATTTGAGGTAAATTCAATATTCCAGGATTCTGACCCTTTTTCTGATTCCAGGCACAAAACCGTTTCCATTTTGCGGAGTAGGCTTTTCTAGTAGAAGGCCTTCTGGCCTCCAAAATGACATCCTGCACCTCCTTGGAGAGTAGGGTCTGTTGTGAATTTAAGGAATCCTCCATGCGGCTAGATTGAGTTTTCAGCTGACTGTGAAGAGTTTTGAAGTTGTGCTGAGTCAACAGAAGAGGCATTAGAGGCAGGATCCATGGTGGGGAATGAGTCAGGCTCCTCAGGAGTGGGTACCAGTGTTGTCTTGGCCAGTCTGGAGCAATGAGAATCATCTTTGGTCTGTCTGCTCTGGCTTTTAATAGAACTTTGGGCAGCAGAGGAAGAGGTGGAAAGGCATAAACTGTCATTGTTGTCCAACTGAAAGAGAGTGCATTAACTTTCCAGGCCTGTGGATGATAGGTCCTTGAGCAGAATTTTGTCAATTGGTAATTTCTGTGGGTAGCAAAGAGATCTATGTCTGGCCTTCCCCATGCTTGAATTATCTTTGTAAAAACTTGAGGATGCAAATTCCATTCGTGTGGATCTGTCATATTTCTGCTTAGGTTGTCTGCCAGCGTGTTTTCCTTGCCTGGCAGGAATTGTGCTTGAAGTTGGATTTGTAATTCCAGAGCCATGTTCCAAAGAGACATGGCTAGCCTGCACAGGGGATATGAATGGGTTCCTCCCTGTTTGTTTATGTACCACATCACTGTGGTGTTGTCTGTCCTTATCAATAGCTGGCCTGGATGCAGTAGGTCTTTGAAAGCCATAATAGCATTTTTACTGCTAGCATTTCCTTTTGATTGATGTGTAGGTGCTTTTCTTTTTGGGACCATTTGCCCTGAATGCACTGATCTGTCATGTGCACCCCCCAGGCATAGTCCGATGCGTCTGTTGTGATGATTTGATTTGCTTGAGGCAAGCAGAATGGGAGACCTATGTTTCTTTGGCATGCTTGAGCCCACCACAGAAATTCCTTTTGAAGGCATGGAATCAGTGGTATAATTGTTTCCAAACTGTGGCTGTGTTGAGACCATAAATTTTTTAGGTACCATTGAAGTTTCCTCATATGCAGCTTTGCACATGGGATTAGCAGGATGCAAGATGCCATGAATCCCAGAGCCTGCAGGATTTTCCTTGCAGTCAGCCTGGTGAAGTTTGCCAGTTTTCTGAAGTATTGAGTTAGTTGCCCTTGTTTCTCTAGCGTGAGGTAGGCCATCTGGGTGTTTGTATTCAAGCTGGCACCCAGGAAAATTATTGTTTGAGAGGGTATCGGTCTTGATTTCTTTTTGTTGACTGTGTATCTCAGAGAGTTCAACAACTTTATTACAAACGCCAGGTGTTTCAGAAGTATGTGTTTGCTGTACGCTTGGATCAGGCAGTTGTCCAAATATGGGTATATTTGTATCCCTTGAAGTCTGCAGAAGGCAATTACTGATGCCAGGCATTTCGTGAACACTCTGGGTGCAGTAGATAAGCCAAAGGACAATGCAGAGAATTGATAATGGGTTGAACCTGCAAGAAATCTGAGGTATCTTCTGCAATCTTGTCTGATAGGGACATGCAGGTATGCCTCCTTGAGGTCCAATGTTACCAGCCAAGACTCCTTGACCAGCATGGGAAGAAGCTGCTGTAATGTGAGCATCTTGAATTTTGGTACGAGTAAATATGTGTTTAGGATGGATAGGTCCAAAATAGGTCTCCAATCTTTGTCCTTCCTTGGTACCAGGAATAGTCTGGAATAAAAACCTTGACCCTGTTCTTGTGCAGGTACCTCTTGAATAGCTTTCATGTTCATGAGAGCTGAAATTTGTTTTTGTGCCTCTGCCCTTTGATTTTGTGGCAGGTTTGGCATGCCTCTCATTTTTGGAAGGGTGTGAAAGTAGAATCTGTAGCCTCTGTCTATAATGTCCAGGATCCATTTGTCTTTTGTGACAATATGCCAATTTTTCAAAAATAATGGCAGTTTTCCGCCTAAAGGTGCTGCCATTAGAGCTTTGCTTGGCATGCAAAGGGAAAAGTCATTGGTTCTGCTTTCTGAATTGCTGTGATCTATCCTCTCCACCTCTTGGTGTAGGTGCTTGCCATTGTCTGCCTCTAAATGATCCTTGAGATTGCCCTCTACCCCTTGGGCGCCTGTATCTACCTCTTTGAGGTCTGTCCGTGGCTGGAAAGGACCAATTTTTTGAAGGCCAATTTCTACTGAAATGTGGAGGTTGTACCTGTAGGAAATCTTTCACTGTTTGCATTGATTTTGCCTTTTCCTCCATTTTCTTTAATACCTCCTCAGCTTTAACACCAAACAATACATCGTTTTGAAGAGGTGCATCTAGTAATTTAGCTGTGACATGATCTGGTAAGGTTTGCTCTTTGAGCCAAGCATGTCTACGTATGACTGATCCTGTAACAGCAGCTCTATATGAGGCCTCTAAAGCATCAAAACCACATTGCAAGGTATGTTTTCCCACTTGTTCTGCACTATGCAACAAATCCTGCAACTCCTTCAAGTCTGGTTGTTCAGGTTGTGACATTTTGCTTTTCAACTGAGACAACAAAAACTGTTGATACTTTAACATGGAACTGACAGTTTAATGCCCTCATGGTTAAAGTGGCCGAGGTGTATACCTTTTTACCCCACCTTTCTAAAGCTCTGGAATCTCTCTCTGAAGGTAATGGATTTTTGGCAGTGGAGGCCTTAATTCCCTTGGGACCTTGTGAAATAGTTTCTGGGTCAGCCGAATAGGTTTTGTATAGGAATTGGTGTGAATCAGGAACCCGGTAATACCTGTCAGGCTTGACTGGAGCTGGAGGTAAAGAATATGGGTTAAGGCTGGCCTCTGAATACACATCATCTAGTATGTCTAAGACAGGAGAGATAGCCAGAGGCCTGTGCTGAGGGAGCAAGAGGAAATCCCTGAGCCTTTTCTTGGAGTCTGAGTAATCTTGGCCTTCCCAGTGGAAGTGTTCCCTCAAGGTATGCAAGGTTTCCCCCAAAAGAACAGTCCGCAGGGGGGGGGGTGACAGAGGGAATGGACTCCTCTGCATCAGAATCTTCAAAAGGGGAGTATGAATGTTCCTGGTCTTCAGAATGTTCTGAAGTAATGGAGGCCTGGTCCGAGGAAGGGTATTCTTCCTCCACTCTGGGCCTTTTGTCCGAGGGGGGTTGAGAACCCCTGATAAGAGTAATCAAATCCTCAGCCATTTTGAGCATCTGTTTTTTAGGCATGGGGCCTTGAGAGGGGCCCTGTGGAGCTTGTCTTTTAGTACGCATGGCTGATTTAGATTTAGTGAAAGCCTTAATGGAAAAAGACGAAGAAGGCCTGAAGACATGTTGAGAGGTGGCAGGCCTGACTAAACTGAGTTTCCCCGGCAGGAGTGGCGTCGGTATCTGTAATCGGGGTGTGGGCCGAGGAGCCTGCGACCTCGGGCACAGAAGACACCGCTAAGGAAGTGTCATCGGTAGTCAGGGGCTGCGTAGGCACCTCGCTGAGAACCGGAGCACCTGTAGTCGGCTTTAGCGTGGTGTCGGTAGAAGTCGCAGACCTCGTATGTCGGTCCTTATCTTTACGTCTTTTACGCAAAACTGGAGTCGGAGTATCCGAGGACATAATGTAATTAAACTTTTTGCCAAAATAGTGTTGGGCGAACTCCGCCCAACGCTTAATAGCAAGTTTGTTGAATCTAGCACAAAAACGACAGGCCGAGAAGTCGTGGTCTGGGCCTAAGCAAGGAATGCAGAAAGAATGGAAATCCTTATGCGGTATTTGCTTCCCTCATGAAATGCAATTATTAACTTTGTCTGACATTGGTCTGAGGCAAGAAAAGTTTCCCCAACGGGGTACTTAGCTTTCAAGAAGACTTCGGTTGAAAAATATTCGTAATCTCAGGAGCTGGCCGACCGGCACTTGCGAACTGCTTCTGCTTCGGGCACCGCGCGGCAAGAAAGACTGAAGAAAATGGCGTTGGCTGGTTCTTTTATACCCCTGCCGCACTGACATCAGGGAAGAAGCGACTACATCCGACGCCGGACCTAGACTTTGGAATTCAGCTGACCGAGGACCCGCCTGATGGCAGGATAACCCATCTGTTATGACTGCAGCTGTATGCACGATGAACATCTAGCAGCTGTTCAGATTTCCTGAGAGGCTTGGTCCTGTCCAAGTAAAATCTAAGTTGTCTGTGCACGTCCAAGGAGTGAAGTATTCGTTTCCCTTTGTTCTGTGGATTAGAAAAGAAGGTTGGCAAATGAATGGACTGATTAAGGGCCACACTGGATACCACCTTGGGCATAAATGAAGGATTGGTCCTGAGGGGACACCCTGTCCACATGAAAGATGATGAAAGGCTCCACAGCCATGAGGGCCTGTAATTTAGACACCCTCCTTGCTGAAGTGATGGCTAGGAGGAAGGCTGTTTTCCAAGAAAGGAATTTCAACTCTGCTGTTGCAGCTGGCTCAAAAGGAGGTAGAGTGAGCTTTTCCAATACAAAGTTAAGGTCCCAGGTCCCAGGCAGGAGTAGGAGCTCTCCTGGGTGGTCTTAAAGTTTTGGCCCCTGTGAGGAATTGTTTCAGTAGGGGGTGAGAGAAGAGGGGTGGCTCAGTATTATACTTTGCTGAAATGGCTGCAGCATGAATTTTAATGGAAGAGAAGGAAAAGTCCTTGTGAAGCATCTCTGTTAAGTATTGAAGAATATGGGCTAAACTGGGCACTGTAGTGCCCATCTCCTGAGTCTTGACTCCAGGAATAAGAAGTTATGTACCTACCATAACATTCCATGTTAATTGTCTTCTTCTCACCTTCTTTCTTGCTGGATAGGTTTGGAGCCGATCCTCGGCTCCAACTCGGCCTTCTACTAAAGGTCGAGAGCTATTTACTGGCTCAAGGCCTCCCCATATCCCACAATGCTTGGCACTAGATACCCAGATCTCGTTTGGCAGAGCTAACCCATAGAAAAAATTTTAAGGACACCTGTACAAACTACCAGGTTTACCTACAGTACTAAAACAGAGGAGGACGTAACCCAGATAAGACTCAGCCAGAGGAAGAAGGCCTCAAAAAGGGACTCTTCTCGGTCTGTCTAGGCTAGGGGGATGGAGAGTGGGACGCAAGAAAAAAGGCGAGAAGAGGACAACCAACATGGAACGTTATGGTAGGTACATAACTTCTTAATGTTAAGTTGTCTACCTCTCCTTCATTCTTGCTGGATGGGACAGTGTCCCTAGCACCTTAGTCCTGGCTGGCTCATCGGAACAGACTCTTGAGCACAGTGGAACCAAAATCAACTTGACTCCTAGAGGCCATTATTCACCTTATAATGTGAAATGAAAGTATGAGGAGTGGCCCATGTGGCTGCAGCACATATAGATTCCATTGGTAGTCTTGCTTGAAAAGCTACCGAAGTAGCTAACGCTCTGGTGGAATGAGATTTTTGTTTTGTAGGGAGTTCTTTATGTCTCAGTTGATAAATCAAAGTAATAATAGAGGCCAACCACCTGGATAAGGTTACTTTAGAAACTGGCAGGCCCTGTTTACCCTCAGCATAGGACAGGAAGAGTTGGTCCGATTTTCTTGTTTGTTTAGTCCTATCCAAATAAAAACGCAATTGCCTATGAACGACCAATTGGTGTAACTTTTGTTCAGCTTTGTTCGAATAGTTAGGAAAAAAGACAGGCAGATCAATAGCCTGATTCAGGTTTGTCTGGGAAGGTATCTTGGGCAGAAAAGAAGGATTAGTCCTGAGTGAAACTCTATCCTTGTGAAACACAAGATAAGGAGGACGAATACAGAGGGCTTGAAGTTCCGAAACTCTCCTAGCTGAGGTGATGGCTACTAAAAAGAGAGTCTTCCAGGAGAGTAATTTTAAGGAACAGGAGGCCGCAAGGTTCAAAAGGAGGGAGAATCAAGGAAGCTAATATCAGGTTTAAATCCCACGGAGGCTGGGATCTCTGACCGGGGGCCTAAGTAAAATAGTCCCTTTAAGAAAGGCCTTGCAAAGTTTATGGGACATGATGCTGGTTTCTGACAGGCCAGCGTGGAAATTTGCGACAGCAGCCAATTGGACCCTAATGGTGGCAGACGAGAACCAGCTCGAAAAAGTTCTGCTAAAAAATCTAGAACATGATGGACAGGGGCTGTAAAGGGGTCTATATTTTTAGCCTCTGCCCAGAAAGAGAAACATTTCCACTTACTAGCATAAGTCTTCCTGGTAGTAGATTTGTGCGAAGAAAGGATGATTTCACGCACCGGCTGAGAAATATGTGGAAGCCCGGCTAAGGTTGGAAGTGGAGCAACCAAGCTGTGAGGTTGAGAGACTGAAGGGATTGGTGCAGCCCGCCCGGCTGATGGACCAAGATGTCTGGCACTGAGTCCAGATTCCAAGGCTGCTCCAGAAGGTAACGATGCAGGAATGGGAACCAAATTTGTCGAGGCCAGTAAGGGGCAATGAGGATCATCCTGGATCCCAATGTGGTCGGCTTCTGAATTAGTTTGGGAATTAGGGGAAAAGGAGGGAATGCATACAGAAGAGCCCGGGGCCAATCGTGAACTAGAGCGTCTCTGGGGGAGTGGCCGGGGAGGTGGAAGAGAGTGAAGAAATCGTCGCACTTGCTGTTGAGAGGCGTTGCGAAAAGGTCACAGCAATGTTGACCCCATCTGTGGAAAATTTTGTCTGCTACTGACTGATTGAGAGACCACTCGTGAGGCATGAGAATAGCTCTGCTTAGCCTGTCCGCTATGCCGTTGGACTTCCCGGGGATGTGCGTTGCTGTCAGAAACCGTTGAGAGGAGATCGCCCACTGCCAGAGTCTGAGTGCTTCTCGACATAAGGGATAGGACTTGGTTCCGCCCTGCTTGTTGATGTACCACACTACAGACATATTGTCTGTTTGAATTGCAATAGTCCCGGTGGGTAGCGAGTCCTGAAGAGCTTGCAACGCTAAAAGCACCACTCTCATCTCCAAGACGTTTATGTGCAGGTGGTACTCTAGAGGTTGCCAAGTGCCCTGGACAGTCCTGCCCTGAAAATGCCCCCCCCCCCACCCGATCAGGGAGGCATCCGTGGTCACCATGGCAACAGAAGGAGGAAGAACAAACTGTCTACCCTGAAATACTAGAGGGAAGACCATCCAACAAGCCAGGTGGTCTTTGCATGATTGAGTGATTATTATGTTGTGAGACATCGGAAGTTGTTGAAAAGACCATTGGGTAAAAAGCATCCACTGAAGAATCCGCATGTGAAAACGAGCCAGGGGAAGTAATGTGATTGCTGCTGCCATGAGACCCAAAGTTTTCAGTACAAATCTGGCCTGAATCCTCTTGCACTGTAGTAAGACCTGCACATGTCGGCGAATGTCTGATACTCTGTTGAAAGGAAGTTTTGCAGACAGCTCTTTTGTATTTAATCTTGCGCCTATAAAGGTTATAGATTGACAAGGCGACAATGCAGACTTTTCGAAATTTATTGAGATAAATAGCTTGGAGCAAGTTTGGATGGTATAATCCCTGGTTCGCAGTAGCTGATGCCTGGTGGAAGCAGTAAGGAGCCAGTCTAGATATGGAAACACCTGGAATCCTCGCCGTCTCAGGTGAGCTGTAACCACTGCCATGCATTTGGTGAACACCCTGGGGGCTGTGGGGAGACCAAAGGGCAGGGCTCTGAACTGATAGTGGCTGGCTCCCAGCCGGAAGTGGAGAAACCTTCTGGAGCGTCTGTCCATTTTGATATGGTAGTACGCATCCTGAAGGTCTATGGAGCGCATCCAATTGTCCTGACCCAAAAAAGGTAGAATGGACTGAAGTGTGACCATCCGGAACTTCATTCTTTGAACAGATTTGTTTAACCTGCTGAGATCGAAAATGGGTCTCCAGTCCCCTGTCTTTTTTGGTACCAAAAAGAACTTGGAGTAAATCCCGGATCCTTGCTGGTCTGCTGGGACTGGCTGGATGGCCCTTTTTTCTAGCAATTTTGAAATTTCTAGCACTGCTTGTTCCCTTAGACCGGGTGGAACATCTGGAAGGGACCTGGTTGTTTGTACAGGGGTGTGGACAAAGGGGATTTTGTAACCCTCGGATATGATGGCCCGTACCCATTTGTCTTGTGTGAGGAGTTGCCAGGCTTCTGGGTACAGTGACAATCATCCCCTGACTGCCTACGAAGGTGGACAGTCGGGCAGCCCCTCAGAGGTGCTGAAAGGGTTTGTCAGAGAAAGACTCTCTGCTACCCTGATTCTGCGGACCCCCCCCCTGCCCCTCAGGTGGCATCTATTATTGTTCCCTCCTCTGCCCCTGGAGGGAAACTCGCCACGTGTGTCAGGCACGACTTCCTGGGGTTTCCGAAACCACATTTTTCCACTCTTCTGACCTTTAGGGTATGGTCTAGAGGGAGTAGAAAAACGGACTCCCACAGCAGAGAGAGTCTTGCCTTCCTGCTCACACCTGGTAAGGGTATCCTTCACCTGTGGTCCAAACAGAGCTGAACCATCGAAGGGAGTATTGGTGAAGGACGCATTAAAGGGGTCAGCAAAGTTACATAACTGCATCCAGGCATGTCTTCTCAAAGCCACGCCTGTACCTGCAGCCCTACTCTCCCCATCGGCTGCATATCATGAAGGGATTCTCATCTAGATCAAGGGAGGTCATAGTCTCCCTATACTCATCACTCATCAGACCAATGATTGAGTACAATGCCCCATTCGGAATGTATCTGACCCGACACTTGCAGCAGCTGGAGAGGCCACAAAAGTTCCTCACCAAAAGGATAAAGGGTCTCAAACATCTGTCCTATGCTGCCCGACTGAAAGAACTCCAGCTCTATTCAGTCGCACATTGCTCAGAGGTGACCTTTGCCTAACATACAAGGCCATGTCAAACCCAGATTTGATGAATATGCTTCACCTCAAAAAATCTAGATCCGTCAGAGCCACAAGGGCGGGAGACTTAAACCTCGACACGGCTATTAATAGGACGTGCTGGAGGGATAGATTCATCACCCAAAGACTCCCTATGCTGTGGAATAAAATCCCGGTATATGTGAGGCAGAGCACCTCGCTGGCCTTGTTCAAGAGAAATCTTGACCAATGGATGGGAGATCGCAGATATACCCCAGGGATTACCTCAGTGTCACTGCTCAACAGAGGCACAGCAAAATAATGGGTATAGTTCCCCATACTAAAGGGGTGGCGTAAGCCAAAAAGCTATGGGCTAGGCTTGTAAATGCCCTCGGGCAGATAGCCTAGTATGAACCTATGAACCTATGAACCTATGAACCTATAAGAAATGAGCCAAATGGAAAAGTTGACGATAGAGTTAAGGGTCGCCAGCTGGGAGTTAATCTTATCCTGAGCCCCCGCAGCTGATGGATCCTGAAGGGTATCACCCAGTTCCTTGAGAAGATCCCTTTGAAGGTGGGTGAAATGGCACAGATAATTCAGCAACCGTGTGGAAAAGGTCGCTGAAGAAAACATCCGCTTCCCGTACCTGTCTATTGTCCTAGACTCTTTTTCTTTACAAATGACAGATGATTTAATCTCCTGGCTTTCTGCCTGAATTAGACAATCGTCCAGGTATGGGTACATTTGAATATTTCTTTGCCTGCAGAATGCAATGACTGAAGCTAGGCACTTTGTGAATAACCTGGGCGCAGTAGATAAGCCAAAGGGCAATGCAGAGAACTGATAGTGCATGTAGCCTGCTCTGAAGCGTAGGTATGTTCTGCAAGATTCCCTTACTGGAATGTGCAGGTAAGCTTCTTTTAAATCCAATGTTGTCAACCAGGCATTTTTGCCTAGAATGGGAAGCAGCTGATGAAGAGTTAGCGTTTTGAATTTTGGGATTACCAAAACGGTGTTTAGGATAGACAAGTCCAGGATAGGACACCAGGTATGGTCTTTTCTGGGTACCAGGAAAAGTCTGGAGTAAAACCCTTGTCCCCATCCCTCTTCTGGGACAGGTTGAATAGCCCTGATACTTAGAAGATTGAGAACCTGATGTTGAGCCTCTACCCACTGCTTTGGGATTAGGTCTGGCCAACCGTTTGGGATTGGTAAAGAGTGGAAGTGGAATCTGTATCCTTGGGAAACTATATTTAGAACCCATTTGTCTTCGGTAATGAGTTCCCAGTTTTTTGCATGCAAGGCGAACTTTCCCCTAAAGGAACAGTCAGTTGAGCAGGGCTTGGAAGGTTTAAGGTTAAGTCATTCTGACAGTTTACTATAGGGGAGTGCTTCAGCTCTTCCAGCTTTGGAAGAGGGAGCCCCCCACTGCTTAGGCCTGTGAGTACCTTGACACTGAAGCCTGGGTGGTCTGCTGGTCCTGGGTTTGGACTGAGAAGGCCTGGAAGAGGCAGAAAAGGACCAATTCTTAGAAGGCCAGCGCCTACTAAATCTGGGAGGCTGTACTCGCAGGAAATCTTTAACAGTTTGCATAGACTTAGCTTTTTCCTCCATCTTTTTAGTACTACTTCTGCTTTGTTACCAAACAGGCGGTCTTGGTTCAAGGGAGTATCCAGTAATTTAGCTTTAACATGATCTGGTAAAGTTTGCTCCTTAAGCCAAGCATGCCTTCTAAGCACAGACCCAGTGACAGCAGCCCTGCAAGATGCCTCTAAGGAATCAAAACCACACTGCAAAGTATGTTTACCAACTTGTTTAGCAGAATGCATTAAATCCTGTAATTATTTATTTTCAGCACAGTCAGGAATCAACATAATTATCTGGTTATCCAATAATATGCTGCTGATACTTTAACATATGAAGCTGGCAGTTTAAGGCCCTAATGGCCAAAGTAGCAGAAGTGTATACCTTCTTACCCCATCTATCCAGGGCCCTGGAATCTCGATCAGAGGGGGGAGGGTTTTTGGCAGTAGTAGCCTTAATTCCTTTGGGTCTCTGTGAAATGGTCTCAGTAGGATTCTTAAAGAGGAACTTGTGAGAGTCAGGTACTCTGTAATACCTGTAAGGTTTCCTGGGAGCCAGAGGTAAACTGTCTGGGTTCAAGCTAGATTCCATGAAGACATCATCTACAATGTCCAGTACATGAGGGACAGCTAAAGGCTTGTGTTGAGGTAGAAGTAAGAATTCCCTAAGCCTCTTTTTAGAGTCAGAGGTAATCCTGGCTTTCCCAGCGGAAAGGCTCCCTAAGAGTATGCAAAGTTTCACCAAAAGAGAAATCTTCTGGAGGGGAAGCAGAGGGAATGGAGTCCTCTGCATCAGAATCCTCATAGGTAGATAAGAGCAAATCCTGGTCATCAGAAGAAACAGAAATATCAGAATCCTGATCCGAAGGATCAGAAGGAAAATCAGTTCTAGGTCTCCTAGAGGGAGAAGGGTGGCTTCTCCTGATTAGAGTAATAAGGTCTTCAGCCATTCTTATTTGTTTTTTAGGCATAGGGGCCTGACCATACGGTCTGGGCATCAGTTTTCTAGGAGTGGATGGGGTTTTAGGCCTTGAAGAAGAAGATGGTGTTGGTTTGATATGCAAGTCGGTAGGCCTGAACACACCCTCAGAAGCTGGTGCCTGCACAGCGGCTCCAGACCCATCCAAGGTAGAGACTCCGCAGGTTCCATAGTCGAAGAAGCATCTCTCGGCATACTGGACTCTAAATGGGTCTCAGTAGAGGCCTGCAAATCTAAAGTAGTGGGTATCAGGGGCTGCGAAAGCGCCTCACTGAGTACCGGCGAACTGGCGACTAGCTTAACGGAAGCGTTGCCGGAAGCTTTGGACCTATGTGGTCTGTCTCTGTCTTTTTCTTTATGTTTTTTTTCAGAATGTCGGTAGTCAGATGGCTTACCGAAGCCATTTTTGGAAAATTAAACTGAGTACCAAAATAGTTAGATGCAAAAATGAGCAGACTACGAATAGTTCGAAGATTGAATAAGGCAAAAAAACGACAGTGAGGGACGTTGTGGTCTGCGCCTAAGCAAAGAATGAAGTATGAATGAAAATCTTTATGAGGTATTTGCTTTCCACATGAAATACAATTGTTAACTTTTACTGACATCGGTTTAGAGCAAGAAAAAGGATCCCCAAACGGGGTACTTAGCTTTTTCGAAGACTTCGGATTCGGATCTGAAACTCGAAAATGAAAATTTCAGAACTCAGCCGACCGGCACTTGCAAACTGCTTTTGCTTCGGGCACTGCACGGCAAGAAAGACTGATGTAATGGCATCAGCTGCATGTTTTATACCCTTGACTACCTGACATCATGGAAGAAGAGACAGCAACCAACCCAGGACCCAAGACTTTGATAATCAGGCCAACTGAGGGCTACCTGCAAGCAGATAACCCAAATGTAATGACTGCAACAATGAAACACGAAGAACATCTGTAGACGTGAAAGAAGTCGTCTGTCTGTGTCAAGTATCGGTACTGTGAAGTACTTCCTCTTGCTCAGTGGCTTCCCAACCATCCAAGTAGAGACATCCGCAGGATCCTTAGTCGAAGAGTCGTCTTACAGCATACCGGACTCCGAAAGGGTCTCGGTAGCGGCCTGCGAATCCACAGAAGTGGGCATCAGGGGCTGTGAAAATGCCTCACTGAGGAGTGGAGAACTGACGACTAGCTTAACGGAAGCATCGTCGACAGTCTTGGATCTATGCGATCTGTCTCTGTCTTTATCCTTACGTTTTTTCCTGAAGATCTGTTGTTGGATGGCTTACTGAAGTCATATCAGAATTCGAGGACTGAGAGCAAAAATATCTAGCTACAATAAGGTCCTGACGACATATAGTTCTGAAGTTGAACAAAGCACAAAAGCGACAGTGGGGGACGTCGTGATCGGTCTGGGCCTAAACAAGTGATACAGTAAGATTAAAAGTCCCGGTGTGGTATTTGCTTTCCACAGGCGAGACAATGTTACAACAAGAAAAAAGGATCCCCAACGGGGTACTTAGCTTTAGAAGACTTCAACTTCAATTCGGAAACGAAAAATTCAGGTAGCGGCCGACTGGCACTCATGCAAACTGCTTCTGCTTCAGGCTCCTTGGCAAGAAAGACTGATGTTCATAGGTTAGTACTAAGCTAACTTGCCCTTGCGAGCCATTTTAAGCCTAGCCAATTATCCCTTGTGAGACTCAAACCCTGCACCTTGTGTTTGTAAGGCAAACAGCTTAACCATTAGGCCACCCTCCTGATGTAATGGTGTCGGCTGCCTGATTTTAAACCACTGACGACCTGACATCAGTCCTGGAGTGACAGCAACCGACTCAGAAATACTAAGCCTCTTGTATTTGGGCCGACTGAGGGCTACCCTGGCAGGGATAACTCAAATGTGATGACTGCAACAATGAAACACAAAGAACATCTGGTAAATAGGGGCATAAATGTGAATGAGTCAAAAATCAAAGTAGTAGCAATGTAGTGGGCAGAATGAAGTAATAGTTATGGTGATAGGGAAAAAAGCTAAAGTTGTTTGTCACAGAAAATCTGTAACTACAGAGATGACGAATATGAAAATAATCTGCTTTATGTGTTTGTGGGGTTCCTGGATTTTTTTTAACTTGCTCTCAATTTCCTAATATTTGAACAGGTGTGACAAAACACGATGTATTATAGCTGCTGCATTATTTTTTTGTCTTTAATAGTGTAAAAGGAAATGTGTACATTGTAATTAAGTGGCTGTTCTGTCAAGCAAAGTGAGAGACCGGGGCATCAAAGAACTTAAGTGTACAGTCCACAGTATAACCCACGGTGTGATCATCCTTCGTAGTTGTTGTGTAAACATGTCATATTTTACACATCCCTTCCACACTGTGCAAGACAGAGTAGCAGTTCGCATTTGAATCTGGAAGGTAGACTATAGCTGTAGTTTCCGTAACTCTTTTGGTTGTTAGTGTTATGGAGAGGATGGTATTCATGATGCCACAAGTTTGCTCTCATCTGTATTGCTTGATGCTAACTGAAGTCGATCGTTTTTCTTTTTTTCTTTTTTTTTTTTTTTTGGGGGGGGGGGGCAATTCTTGACTCGTCCATCTGGGGACTTGGATTTTTTGCAACTCAAATAGTTTCTCCTGAGAGTTTCTTAATATTTGAAGAACTGGGTATATGGTACAACAAGTATAACACTTCAACTATGCTGTGAGCTCCCTCCCTCCCTAACTGTTAGTAAGTGTTCCACATTTTGCCCATTTGTTCCACCTTATGAGAGGTAGAAGAGTTTTCGATACTTTGAAGATGGAAAGTTGACCATGGCTGCAGTTTCTTTAATTCTTTTTCTTGTTGGTGCTATGGATGTTATCGTAACATCAAACGATACACAACTGTCTGAAAATGAGAAAGCCTCAGCTTAAGAATTCAAGGATGTTTATCTCAGTCATTAAAACTAATAATTCTTTAAGTCTTCTGCTGAGACATGTTCATAGATAATTGCAATAACACTCAGGTTCAGAGGTGTGTACAAGGCTAATGGCCCTGGAGCCTTTAAAAACAGAGCCCAAAAAAAATTTCCCAGGCACCATGCCACCCAATGTTAGTTCACTGCGCCCATATCCAGTAGGGCAACTGGAATGATCCCTGTAGTATACTTTCTGTTACCCATCCACTCGTCAAGATTTCTCTTGAAGAGGGCCAGCGATGTGCTGTGCTCTGACATGAATGGGAAGCTTATTCCAGAGTATGGGCAGTCTTTGGGAAATGAACATGTCCCTCCAGCATGTTCTGTTAATTGTGGTAATGAGGTTGTGATCTCTGGAGCATGTGGCTCAGGGGGATTTTTTTGTGTGTAGCATTTCAAGTAGGGCTGGGTGCAGTGATCACCTCTAAGTAGAAGATAAGAGACTGAGAACAGATGAAGTTCCTTGAGTCTGTCCATGTAGGACATGTGTTTAAGGCCTAGGATCCTTTTGGTGAGGTACTTTTGTGGCCCCTTCTGCTGTTGTAGGTGTTTGGTCAGGTAAATGCCAAACAGGGCGATATATCCGATGGCTGGTCTAATGAGAGATGAGTAGAGAGGGATGATGACCTCTTTCTTCCTGGATGCGAAACTTTTGGTTATAAGATGTGCCACGCAGAAGGACTTTCTGACCACAGTGGCAATGTGGTGGTCGAAGGTGAGGTGGCTGTCGACCTGGGTGCCCAGATCTCTTATGGCCCCTTCAGTGTTCAGTGGGCTTCCATCAACGTGGTAATTCATGGGAACTGAGTTTTTTCCAAAGGGGATGATCATGCATTTTTGGCAGTAAGCTTCAGGCCATGGTTCCGACACCAGTCATTGGTCTCAGAGAGGCCCTTTTGTAGGATGTCTGCATCACTTGGGGAGTTGATAATGACTCCTAGCTTGCAGTCATCAGCGAACTTAAGTCAGCCAAAGTCTTTTTGTGTTGGCCTGGACATCCGAGAAGTAGATGCCAAAGTGGAGAGGGCCCAGGACCAAGCCCTGTGGACTCCACTTGTGACTGATCGACAGTCTGACTTGGAATCCACAACTTTCACTCTGTGGGTCCCGTCTGTGAGCCAATTTGCAACCCACCTAGTGATGTAAGGCTTGATGCCTAGTTTGCTGAGTTTATCAATGATACCCGATTGGGGAATGGTATCAAAGGCGTTGGCCAGATCGAGGTAGGCTGTATGCACTGCCTTACCCTCATCCACAGGCTTGGTGACTGCCTTGAAGAAGTAAACCAGGTTCAGCAGGCAGGATCTCCCCTTGACAAAGACAAACTGTGTGGGGTCAAGAGTTTGTAGATTGCCTATATCTGTGTTAAGCAGGTCCATGATGATGCGTTCCATAGCTTTGCATACCAGACTAGTCAGGCTAATTTAATGATAGTTCCCAGGGTCTGTAGTTGCTCCCGCTTTATGGAGTGGGATGACTGTAGCAGTGCGCCATTCATTAGCGACATAGCCTGAGGTAAGGCCGTGATTGTACAGGGCACACAGTTGTGGTGCCAGTTCATTTTGTAACTTATGTAGGAAGCAACCAGGGATATTACCAGGTCCCATGGATGCTGTATTCTTGGCTTTGGACAATGCAGCTTTTACCTGTGCCGCAGAAATGGTCGGTACCAGGCTTTCTTCTGGTATTGTGATAGGGCCCTGGGGGTGGGGGGGTGGGAGTGGAGTAAAGTTGGCACTGAATTTTTCGGCCAGTATGTTGGCTATATTTGCTGGCTCAGTATAGGAGGTGCCATTATGCAATAACTCAGAGCAAACCTGAGTATTGCCTTTGATGTTTTTGATACAGCTATAGAAGGCTTTGTGGTTGTTTTTGGTGTCTGCAATTCTGCCTTCATAGCTGGCTTTAGAGGATTTGATAAGGGATCACAGCTTTTTGTTGAGACTGATAAGAGAGGTTTTTCCAGTCTTGTAACTTCATTTTTTTCTGCAACAGTTTCTTCTGCTGTAGAGTTTATTGATGGCTGGGGACCACCACATTGGCTTCCTTTTTTTGGAGGACAACGTCTTAGTTCTATTTGGTATGGCAAGATCCATGCATTTGTGTACATGCTCATATAGTGCATTGGTGTATGATTCAGCAGTCGTGCAATTATTTCCCATGGGTGTTGAGAAGTTAGCCACCTATTTTTAGGAGCCCAAAGTCGGCTTTAGAGAAGTTTTTCAGGGTGGTCACCTTAGCAGGGGTGTAGCTGAGATGAAGATTTCCATGGTGATCAGTTTGTGGTTAGATTTAACCAGGGAGGAATTGACTATAGGTGTGGAGCAATGGTCTCCCATGTTGGTGACAACAAGGTCGAGGATGTTGCTTCCTCCAATGGGGGTCAGAATGAGCTGGGTCCAGGGCACTGGAATTGATAAATTCCAGAAAGCGTTGGGCCTGTACATTGGTGCTTGAATAGTTTTCCCAGTCGAAGGAAGGGTAGTTGAAGACACCCAGTACGAGGGTATTGGGTTGGACCTTGACAGATTCCAGGGTGCTTAGGAAGTTGGAGTGAGAGTCTGGGGACATGTTTGGGGTTCTGTAGCAGGCTATGACTTATATTGCCATCTTACCCAGTACTCAGAAACTCAGAAATCGTAACTTGCATGTTTTAAAATCCTGCACGTCCAAACAAAATATTAAAATCTTGAAAAGGGTTAATGTAACCAGACATTCCCTTTTCAGTGCTACCCATACATCTCAAATGTTCCTGTTTTTGTAGAATGTCCCTGATTCTACTTCAAATGTTTGTCCTGTTCCTCATAACATTCTTAATTTTCTGGAAAATCACTCATAATTACTGTCAGTCTTTTATGTCAGTCATAAGAGTTTTATATTTCTTACTGTTCAAAAATGCATATCAATGAAACATCTTGTTCTAACTTTTTAAGGGAATTAGTGCAATATTTAACAATTGATCCTGATGTTATCCCCCCATTATTTTAGCATTGCCCATCATTCTTGCCCAAATAAGTCAGAGGAATGGTGCTACTCCAAAACATTCTGATCCAAATTATTGGTGCTATTTCAACAAACCAGAAATAGAGTGCTAAGCAGTTCATATTGCTGCAATTGCTTGGTACAGGTTTTGTCTTTATCAATGCTGTTTTCTTGGGAAGGAGGATGGCAAACTAACATGTTTATTTTCAGTCTCAGTAGCTCATTGAGTAACACATTTGCCTGTAGTGCAAATGCTGTGGGGGTTTTATTCCCACACCAAGTAATTGGACTAATTTTTCGAATACTGACAATGCAGTGCAGCATGAGTGGGGTATTGCACTCCTGGGTGCGCCATCCTTCAGATGAGATGTTAACATTTTTGTCTCAATCTGTTATCACAGAGGTTTCAATAGTTTCATGTCCATTATCAGACCATAATGCTACAATTATTATTATTATTTAAAAAAATGACAATCTAATACATCACAGGAGATTACAAGCACACATTATTAAAATAAAAGGATTCAAGGATTGGTAAGTTAAAGAGATAAAAAAATTTCCCAGAAATAAACATGAATAGTGAAGTAAATGACATTGCCCTGTGGGATTCACTAAAGGCTTACTTAAATGGAAGAGTTACAGGACAATATATTAGTAAAACAAGAGAATGGAATGAAGAATTGAATACACTAGAGGCCAAAATGGATACACTAAAGTACAAGACTAAAGAATATACAGCTTTCCTGGCTGGAACTCCCTAACACCTTAGCTCTAAACTAACTTCTTCTAGCTCATCAAATACTGTACCAATCTGACAAAACTCCAGCCTTGCTGGACCTGATCACCCTCTACTTCAATAACCATGAACTTAGATCCACTAACAAGGCACTAATCGCAATCTCCAAAAGCCATTACAGCTCTGGTGACTCCCTCTATTCTAGCAACGTTGCCAAGATTTGAACTCCCTACTAATACAACCCAACAAAACCATGTTCAAAAAAACAGCTTATTTCCCACCTAAACAACTCCTGGACATACAACTGCCTTGCAGATGGCTGACATATTCTAACTTCTTTCCCCTACCCACTATCCAACCTCCTCTTTAAAACTCCCACAGATGCACTATATATTATCACACGTTACTTGTAACTGCTTAGCACCTGGCTGACATATTCTAACACCTTTCCCCTACCCACTATCCAACCTCCTCTTTAAGACTCCCACAGATGCACTATATATTATCACACGTTACTTGTAACTGCCTAGCACCTGGCTGACATATTTTAACTTCTTTCCCCTACCCAATATCCAACCTCCTCTTTAAGACTCCCACAGATGCCCTATATATTATCACACGTTACTTAGGTTCATAGGTTCATAGGTTCATAGGTTCATACTAGGCTATCTGCCCAAGGGCATTTATAAGCCTAGCCCATAGTTATGTGGCTTTCGCCACCCCTTTAGTTTGAATAAAAACTATGCCTATCATTTTGCTGTGCCTCTGTCAAGCAGTGACACTGAAGTAATCCCTGGGGTATATCTGCAAACTCCCATCCATTGGTCAAGATTCCTCTTGAACAAGGCCAGAGAGGTGCTCTGCCTCACATGTACCGGGATTTTGTTCCACAGCATAGGGAGTCTCTGGGTGATGAATCTGTCCCTCCAGCACGTTCTATTTATAACCGTGTCAAGGTTTAAGTCTCCGCCTTGTGGTTCTGATGGATCTAGATTTTTGAGGTGAAGCATATTCATCAAATCTGGGTTTGACATGGCCTTATATGTCAGGCACAGGTCACCTCTGAGCAAGCGGTATGAGACTGAATAGAGCTGGAGTTCTTTCAGTCGGGCAGCATAAGACATATTTTTGAGACCCTTTATCCTTTTGGTGAGGAACTTTTGGGGCCTTTCAAGCTGCAGCAGGTGTCTGGTCAGATACATTCCGAACGGGGCATTGTACTCAATCATAGGTCTAATGAGTGATGAGTACAGGGGGACGATGACCTCCCTTGATCTAGATGTGAATCCCTTCATGATCAGGTGGGTGATATAGACGGTTTTCCTAACTACTTTAGCAACATGAGTGTCAAACGAAAGGCTACTGTCAACCTGGGTCCCCAGATCTCTGATGACTTTTTCTGTGCTCAGCGGATTGCCACCTATATGGTAGCTAGGGGTAACCTTGTTTTTCCCGAAGGGCATGACTATGCATTTTTCGGCGTCTAACTTCAGGCCACGGCTCTGGCACCAGCTATCCGTTTCCGTGAGGCCCTTCTGGAGGATATCTGTGTCAGATGTGTTTTCGACTATGGCGCCCAGTTTGCAGTCATCTGCAAACTTTGTCAGCCATAACCCTCCTGTGTTTGCTTGTACTTCAGAAAAGCAGATGCCGAACAAGAGTGGACCCAGGACTGAGCCCTGTGGGACACCACTTGTGACAGGCTTTGAGTCTGACCTGGCTCCAGCAACTCTGACCCTGTGGGTTCTGTCACTCAGCCAGTCCGCAACCCATCTTGTGATGTATGGGTTTACATTCAAGCTGATGAGTTTTTCGATGATACCTGAGTGGGGTATTGTGTCAAAGGCCTTTGCCAGGTCGAGGTAGGCTGTATGGACTGCCTTTCCCTCATCAATGGCCTTGGTGACTGTCTCGATAAAGTCAACCAAGTTTAAGAGGCAGGATCTGCCTTTGACAAAGCCAAACTGGGTTGGATCCAAAGTCTGCAAGTTCCCTATGTCTTTATTTATGAGTTCCATTATGATCCTCTCCATGGCCCTGCAGATAAGGCCCGTCAAGCTAATGGGGTGGCAATTTCCAGGGTCTGTGGAGGCACCGCCCCTATAAAGTGGGACCACAGTCGCCGTGCGCCACTCCTTGGGTACGTATCCTGAGGTGAGGCTAAGATTAAACAGCTGTCCTAACTGTGGGTTTAATTCCTCGTTGAGTTCATGAAGCACACAGCCGGGGACACCATCCGGTCCCATGGATGCTGTGTTTTTTGCCTTAGTGAGGGCAGTTCTCACCTGGGCGTTGGAGATGTTTGGGGGGCTACAATCCTCTGGAATAGATATCTCTCCTTTTGGGGAGGGGAGAAGTTTGCACTGAACCTGTCAGCCAGTATGTTGGCAATGTGTGTAGGTTCAGTAATTTTCACATCATTTTGAACTAATTCTGAGCATATCTGGGAGTTTCCTCCTAGGTTTCTAACATAGCTAAAGAAGGCCTTATGATTCTCTCTAGAGTCCTTGGCGATTTTTCTCTCAAAATTTGCCTTGGATGATTTTATGAGAGCTCTTAGTTTTTTACTTATAATGATCAAAGGTGTCTTACCTTTCAAGGATTTTGCTCCATCTTGTAGTAGCTTCCTCCTTTTGTTGTAGAGCTTGTTTATGGCTGGGGTCCACCAGACTGGACGCTTGCCTTTGGTACAGAGAGTCTTAGCTTTGTTTGGGATTGCCTGATCCATGCAGTCCTGTAGGTGCTGGTAGAAGGCATTTGTAAGTGATTCAGCGGTTTGAGTAATGTTTACCACTGGCTCAGGGGCCTTAAAGGAGACCACACTAGTTTTTAGAAGTGTGAAATCGGCTTTTGAGAAGTTTTTCACTGTGGTCTTTTTGTTTCAGGTGGGGCGGGATGAGGACCCCATCGAGATTAGTTTATGATCTGATCTCACCAGTGAGGGGTATACTTCGGTGTTGAACATTTTGATCCCATGTTCGTGATGATGAGATCAAGTATGTTTTCTCCTCTTGTGGGGATGGTGACTAGTTGTTCCATGGCATTTGAGTTTATGAACTCCAGGAATCTTTGGGTTAGAGTGTTCGGGCTTGAGTAGTGTTCCCAGTCTATATTAGGGTAGTTGAAGTCACCTAGTATGATGGTGTTTGGAGATACATTTATCCCTCCAATGTTTTCAGGAAGGCCATGTGAGGTTCCTGAGTTTGAGAGGGTGGCCTGTAACATGCTACAAATTGCAGAGCAGTCTTGCCTATGGTTAATTGCACCTGGATGGTCTCCGATGCATCGTGCGTTGCCACCAACCTTGAGGTGTGGGTGTCCTTTATGAATATGGACACCCTCCTTTCTTGGTGTTGTCCGGATTTTGGGGCCGGGGCATGATATGAGGTGAAACCTGTTAGTGCTGGGGTGCTCTTATGAGTCTTGAACCAGGTTTCTGTCACAGCACAGACATCGATGTTCTCCATATTGAGAAGGGCCTCGAGAGCGTGCATCTTGAGATTGAGACTTCTGGCATTGAGCAGCATTACCCTTAGTTTTTTTCCTTTTTGGTGTTCTAGGGTGGTAGGTTTAGAATTTGAGCCTTGCCTAAAAAGGCACTATGGGGTGGCAAGAGCCTTTGCCAATATCCGAAGCCCAGGGGTGACAGGTGCAAGGCGCCCGTTGCGAAGCAGCCTGGCTTGCCCAGCATGTCACCCCAGGCAGACAGACATTGATCCCCTTTGAATGACACCAGAATTTAAGCCAATTATTAAAGCTGATCATCTTATCACTGTATTGTGGCATCATTCTAGGTGAAGGTAGGATACTGCTCAAGGTCAGCGTCATACCTGCCTGGGCTACATAATCAGAGAGCTCCTCGATGTCCCTTTCATGTAGTCCAAGGAGGTGCGCCTCAGGTCGTTGACACCAGCGTGGACAATGACTGAGTCGTACTGGTACGTGCTGTTGAGAGACCGGGGTGCTTGCGGTAGGTGGCGGATTCTGGCCGACAGGCAGCTTACTGTGACCTTCTCTTTACTCAGTCTGGTGAGCGGGACACCAGTGTGTCTGACTATGGAATCACCAATGACAAGTGTGTCTGGCATTTTGTTTGGCCTTAAGGGCTGTGACTGTTTGACACTCTGACTGTGTGGTCTATGTGTTGCATGTGTTGGGTCGTGAGGTGGTAGTTGTTTGGGTGTCTGCTTTGGTGGCCTCTGCTGTTTTGGTAAATTTTGATCAGAGCCTCCGAGTATGTCTTTGTGTGAGTATGTGTATGATTTGAAGTTGTGATGGTACCATGTGTGACTGGGTATGTATTGTGTGTGGTTACCTTCTCCTCCTGTCTGGTCTTGCCAGTCCTATGTTGAGAGAGCTCAGCCTCCAGTTTGGCCGTATAGTTGCATCTCTCGCATGTATTTGTGTTTTGTGGGAGAAGGAGAGGATTGTCTGTGTACATGAGGCAGTTGCAACATTGCCTCAATATTCCCAGGTTCACCAGTTGAGCTGGAGAGGACACTAGCAACTGATCGCTCGACATACTAGAAGTAGTAGATAAAGAGACTTTCAAAGGGCTCCGGGGGAAGTGGGTTTTAGGCTGGTGGGGTACTATCTATAATAAGAGTGCTTTATCAAGGTGCAAGTACTGTAGGAGTAAGTGCTAGGCTTTACAGATAGAGAATAGTCTACTTGGGAATCAAGTAGAGATGAACTTTTCAGTTATAGGATATGCTGGTTAGATCAGCAGTACAGCTCGAGGAAGGTAGTTTTAAGGGAAAATTGGAAGAGTGGAATTTAGATGGCCCAAATAGTTTAACCTTGTTTAACCGCCGCTGCTCTTGTGTGCAACAGTGGTAACTCCGCGCTAAATCGCGTTTAGCGTGTTTTATAGCAGGGGGCTGAAGGGAGCTAGGAATTGGCCCAAAACGACCAATGGACTACTAGTTTCTGGCTGAAACTTCACCAAATCGGACAGAAAGGCTGCTCAGTGCTTCCCACTCCCACTAGTAAGCAAAGAAACTTCCCTCCTCCCTAATAAGGCAATGGATTTGTAACTGCTTAGCACCTGGCTGACATATTCTAACTCCTTTCCCCTACCCACTATGCAACCTCCTCTTTAAAACTCCCACAGATGCACTATGTATTATTACACGTTACTTACCAACTCACTGCTACCTACTCCCCACTGTCCCATCTATACCCATTAACTTTCCCATAGACTAAGTTGAAAAGCTTTCCCTTAAAATGTCAATGCATCTCATATGAACTTGTCTATATTCTCCTCCTTTTTTAGTTTTTCCTTTCTTGTCTTATCTTCAGTACATCTTCAAGATTATCTCTACTAAACATACTGTATGAACAACCATCACAGGTTACTACCTGCTATACTTTTAATTGTATGTCTAAATCTTTATACTTATGTAAATATCTTATGCAATCATATGTTATTATCTGCTATATTTTTATAAGTGAATTTGTAAACCACAATGCTCATGTAAATGTCTTATGTACAGTATGTTAGCAATTGTTCTGGAGCTTTTCTCCCCGGGCCTCCGCTAAAAATGGACAGCTCTGTCCAGTCGGACCTCCCCGGTAAACAAATGTAAAATAAAATAAAATAAATAAATAAAAGTATGCCCTCAAGAAGGCAAAGCTTTGGTACCCCACCTGGAGGTTAGCAGACAAACACTCATGTCAAGAATATTGCAACAGTGATTTCAGTGAAGACATCTACAAAAGATTAGTGCCCTGATCTCTGGCTTGTAATTTTTTTTGAACAGCTACTCAATCACTGCTTTTATTCTATTTTAACATGCCAATGATATGTGTAGCTTGCACATTACAGTGGCTTTGGTTGAGTATGTAGACAAATGTTCTACCAAACCTGTTAAATGAAAAATATTTCCAAGACTGCACATCCTCTTGCACATTTTACTTAGCATTTTAACAAGTACAGTTCTCTCTCTAACTTACCATAACTGTAGATCAATGTTGTAAGTACTTATTCTTTAGACTTCTACAGTGCAGTAGCCCGCAGTCAGCCTGGATACCAGTCTTTCCCCATCCCCAAGCCAGTGGACAGTTGCTGCAGACCAATGCCTGGCAGCTGGGGTATAAAGAGCGTGTCAGCCTGCTCCATTATTATCAAGTCTTTCTTGTCCATGGACTAAGGAGTCTGACAATTCTGAGGTAGAGAACAACCTTGCCAACTATCCCTATTATGAACAGGGTCCCTGACTTAAGGGGTTGGAAAGGAAGGGGTGAAGCTAAAGAATGGTATAAGGGAACCCACCACAACCAGAGGTACAGAAAGAAAAAAAAAAAAAAAAAAAAAAAAAGAGTGCGTGCAGGGAGGTAGAAAAGGGCAGAAACACTGGTCTACTCGAACATCTAAAATTATGGTAAGTTAGAAACACAATTGTACTACTTTCCTCATAGTCAACGTTGCAGCACTTATTCTTGGGAAAACTCCCAGAACTTTTGTGGATGGTTGCATAGAAATCTTATCTGCGGACAGCAGGCTTTACACGATGGCAGAGGCAAATCTGGCTCTTCCTCTTGAGATGGACTCAAGGTGGTAGTGCTTAGTAAAGGTGTGGACAGATGATTATATGGCAGTTTCCTAGGAGCAGGGAAAAGGGAATCAGGGTGCAATGATGCATTGTCAAACACATCATTCAAGATTACACCTCCTCAACTAACATGTACAAGCATACCTTTCCTTTGCTCACTGCATGCACTCTCCTTGCATATCTTACATCCTACCAAAGCTCCATCATTCCCCCACTCAACCACTACCACTGTACTACTACTCACACCACGACTCATGTCTCACCCATACTCAGCTCCCCTCCCACCAGCTCAAGAACCATCCCTATGCACCCCCCACATATTCTAAAACTATATTACTCAAACGCAAAGCATCCCTACAACTTAACATCGTAACCCTCCCACCATACCTATTACCCACAGAGCACAATCATAAAGTTTCCCTTATAAACAAACACATTCAAAAACTGAGAAAACTAATAATCTCATGCATATCAAAACTAGCCCTAAGTGGAGACATCCACCCCAACCCTGGCCCTACCATCTCCAACCCCAATCCTCATAATCCGACTAGAAATCACAACTTTTCCCATATTACAGCCAATAGAAAGCCAAGTGACTTCCTTCTACTAAGCCTAAATATTAGAAGTATATCCAACAAAGTCCATGAACTCCATGCCACCATAGACTTGTACTCCCCAGATATAGTCATCCTGACAGAAACCTGGCTAAAACCTCACATTACCAGTGAGCAAATACTCCCTACAGGTTACGGCATACTAAGAGTAGACTGGCTAAACAAAAAAGGAGGTGGTGTAGCTATAATATTTAAACAGCATCTAAACATCCAGATCTTAAAATCATCAGCTCCACAAATAGGCAATGAAGAAATAATATATACCATCCTCAAAGTTAACCAAAACAAAACCATCAACATAACTGGATGCTACCTCCCACCTGGCCAAAACATCCCTCCACTAGAAAACCTCCTCAGCTGGTCTACCCACCATCTCCCCCAAGAAACTATTATCTTAGGTGATTTCAATATTGACTGGCAATCCTGTTCTGGCAACAATCCAACCCATCATGTACACCTTTCATGGCTTCACCCAACTAGTCCAGTCACCAACAAGGATGAATAAAAACTACAGCAAGCACACTACCCTGGACTGGATACTAGTCAGTAAGAGCCCTCAGTCATATATAACAGGCTGCTTATCAGATAGCCTCAGTGATCACTCCCCAACATTCCTACTCATAAAATACCTATACCAAGCTAAACCTGTCATCTATCGTCAAATACGTAAAAAAATAAACTTTAACCCACTCACATTCATCTCATCCCTCAAAGAATGTAACTGGCATGCTCTAAAGTACCTCAGTCTAGATGACGCAGTTGAATTTTTTAATACTACCTTCCTGAACATCTTTAATTACCATGCCCCCATAAGATTTTCCAGAACCAAAGCACAACCCTCCCCATGGCTACAGAAAACCACTAAGTCAGAAATGAAAAACAGGGATAAAGCCTGGGAGTACTGGCGCAAAACCAAAACCCCCTCAGCTAGACAGAAATTCCTAGAACTACGCAATAGAGTCAAAAAGCTAATAAAACAAGACAAATTCCAATACTACCAGTCTGCCCTAGACTCCTCACAACACAGCCCCAAACAATTCTGGTCCTCCATAAACTCCATCCTCCAACCAGGTAAAGTCAGTACCCCTCCTCCTAACATCCCTCACTCCTCAGAAAATATTGCTACCTCATTCAACACACACTTCACGCAAACCATACTATCACTAGCTAAACATAACCCCCCTCCCCTCCAACCCACACCTTCAACTAGTAATCTCCCCACTGCCTTCTCGTTTTCTCCTGTACCTACCTCCAACATAAAAAACTCTTAACTAAACTTAAACCCACCAAATTAGCAGCAGACAACCTCCCAAGTGAATACCTACAAATCGCAGCTGATGCTCTGGCCTACCCAGTATCCATCTTGATTAACCGATCTCTGTCAGAAAGATACATTCCCACACTGTGGAAAGTCTCGCATATAATTCCCCTCCACAAAGGCGGATCCTCTGCAGAACTAACCAATTACCGCCCCATAGCTATTCTCTCTCCACTCTCCAAAATACTAGAGAGATGCATACACTCTCAGGTCATAGACTACCTCCTTACTAACAACCTCCTTTCCAGTACTCAGCATGGTTTCCGACCAAACCATAGCACCACCACTGCCTTACTCTCCTTTACTAACACTATCCTTCAGCATAAAAACAATGGCCATCTCTCCTCTGCTACTTTCCTAGACTTATCTAAAGCATTTGACATGGTCCCACACAAACAACTTATCTCTGTCCTCAATAACCTATCCTTCTCACAATCGGTCACCAACTGGTTTCAGAGTTACCTGTCTGACCGCCAACAATCCGTTGTATGGCAGAATGACATATCTCCCCAACTACCTGTCTCCATAGGGGTTCCCCAAGTATTCATCCTGTGACCCCTACTCTTCTCTGTTTACACCAATAATCTAGCCTCTGCCACCAAACATGGCACACTCATCCAATACGCAGATGACTCGACCATCATCTGCTCAGCCCAGTCCCTACCCAAACTGCAAAAAGTCACACAGAAAGCCTTTTCCTCTGTTGAAACATGGTTATCCAATGCCCAATTAATACTCAACCCAAACAAAACGAAACTACTCATCTTCCAACCCACCAAACATACTCAAAACAACTCTCACTAACATCACAGCAAAAGACAACACCGCTATATACCCAACTGAACACACCAAATTGCTAGGAGTGGAAATGGACAATAAACTAAAATTTGACATTCACATATCCATGACCATAAAAAAAGTCCACAAAAAACTAGGAGCATTGTACAGAAATAAACAATTTCTCACCAAAGCAGCAAAGATTTCAATAGCAAATTCCCACCTTATCTCCACCCTACTTTATGCCTCTCCAATATATACCAACCTAAGGCAATGTGATCTAAACAAGCTAGAGACCTGCTACAACAAAATCGCCAAATTCGCCACAGGGGCATCCTACCGTAGTCACCACTGTCTCTCACTTGCTGAACTGGGCTGGCTTGAACGCCCTAACCTCCTTCAGTGGCATCAACTCTCACTTGCCCACAAATGAGTAAACCATCCACTAAATGTCCCATCCCTCCAGAATCTACTCCAACCCTATCGCACCACCAGACCACTAAGATCCAGCAACAAAAATCACTTGCAGATCACTAAAGCCAATAACTCTGCTGGTGAAGCACTATTCTCTTGCGCCATAGCCAAATTATGGAACTCACTCCCACCCACAATTACCTCCGTACCATCATGCACCCACTTCAAAACTTTACTAAAAGCACCTAAAACATGCTGGCTATGCCCTTGCAACTCCCACTCTAATATCATCCACCCCATCCAACTACTACCTTTCTTTCACCTCCACTAACTACCTTGATGATAGCAAGCTCAGACGCTCATAAGCCTAGTACTTATTATACAGCAGGAACTTCTCATTGTTACATTTGTTAATGCCTGTTATGTACTTCACAGATAAAGATTCTAGTTGTCTACCGATGTGCTACGTTCTTCATCTGTAAATATGTTGTAAGTAATTTCTATGTTAAATTGTTAATCGCTATGTAATCCAATGTAACTACTGTCTGTTTATTTTACTGTGGAGCTTTTCTCCCCGGGCCGCCTCTGAAAATGGACCAACATCCAGTCGGACACTTCCGGTCAACAAATTTAAATAAATAAATAAACATGTACTGGAGGGACTGCCAAAGGTCTACATGTTGGAAGGTTCAGACGCTCACACAAATGATGTGGGGCCTTAGACTACTCTTGATTCCCAACTGCAGAATTCCTTCATTCTATGAAGTGAATCACCAAAGGATAAATCCTCAAATGAAGCTGAGGATAGACTGTCAGCTGAATCATAATCTTCATAAGTCTGAGGGGAAAGTATTCCACACAGGCTAAATCCTCCTCATCCTCTAATATTGAAGAATAAGAATCTACCTTGGGGTTAATGTCCCTTTTACTTTTCCTTGGAAACATTCCTGGCACAAGATACTTTTACAGGTTAAGTTGTGTGGTCCTCGAAGTCCTGGGCCAGATTGACCAACTCCTGTGAAGAGACCTGGGATGATGAGCCAGTAAGCTGAGACAGCAAAGGCTAAGGCAAACTGGAGGGCCTCCAAGGTTTGGGTGCCCAGGTCTTAGATGAAGTGAAGGCCTCAAGTTGCAGGTGGGAGGCCGCAACCTCTATCCAGTTACCAGGGACAGTACCAAGGGGTTACTACCCACACCCTCAGTCACCAGTTCTTGGGCATTGGAAGTCGTGTCCTGCTTAGAGGATTCGGACCCAAACAATGTCAGTATGATATGAGACTAAGGTGTGGGCCTGAATCTTGGTAGCCTCTAGAGGGATTGTGTCAGATCAGGGAAAGTACATTTGTGTACACTTACCATAAATGTAGATGTTCAAGTGTATTCACTGTTGTGGTCATCACACTTGGGTTATCTGCCTGCAGGTAGCCCTCAGTCAGCCTGAATACCAAAGACTTAGTATTTCTGCGTCAGATGCTTTCACTCCAGGACTGACGTCAGGTCGTCAGGGGTATAAAAACAGGCAGCCGACGCCATTACATCAGTTTTTCTTGCCCCAAATGTCAGGAGCCCTCCAAAAAAGGAGCTAAGTTATGGTGGGGAAAACACCACCAGTAAAAAGTAAATACCAATACCCCTGAAGGGGTGAGTAATAGCCACAGAGAGGAGAGGGAGAGAGAGAAACCGGGGGCTAGAGGGAGGGAAACCAGGACTGCAACAGTGAATACACTCGAACATCTACATTTATGGTAAGTGTACACAACTGTACTATGTTCTTTGTGTTTCACTGTTGCAGTCAACACACGAGTAGATTCCCAAAGCTAAGGTTGGCAGGAGGAATTTAAATAGAATTAGGACCAGATATAAGGTCCTGCAAGACTGCAGTGGCAAAAAGTACAGTTTTGTACCTACCATAAATGTAGATGTCCGATAGGCATGCATCTGCAGTCCTTACAAATGGGTTGTCCTGTCGTCAGGCAGCCCTTCGGTCGGCCGGATTCCAAAGTCTGGGTCTGGCCTCGGCTGGTGTCGCACTTCACCCGACGTCATAGCTGCAGTTCTTCGGGTATAAAGGCATCAGCCGATGCCATTTTCCTCAGTGTTTCTTGCCCCAGATGCCAGGTGCCCTCTAGGAAGGCTAAATTTGGATAAATGCAAATGGTTCCAAATAGTAGAGAGCAAACAAAAATAAGCATGTATGTACATATATACAAACAAATACACCATAATAGATTCCCCAGCTAGCTACAAGATGGGCAAATACCCTAGGAGTACCACAGAGGGAAGGAGGGTGGGTAATCCTGACTGCAGATGCATGCCTATCGGACATCTACATTTATGGTAGGTACAAAACTGTACTATGTCCTTCAAGGATGCATCTGCAGTCCTTACAAATGGGTAGAATACCATAGCCAAACTGGGAGGAGGAGAAATAAGATTATGGTGTAGTTAAGATCCCTTGCAAAACAGCAGTGGCAAAACCTGCTCGGGATCTGGAGTATAAAGGTAAATTATAATGCTTGGCAAATGTATGCACGGAGCTCCAAGTAGCAGCCTCTAAAATGTCTTTGGTAGCCACTCCTCGTAAAAAAGCTGTGGTAGTGGCTGTAGCCCTTGTAGAGTGAGGCCTGATGTTTTCTGGAGTTTTCTTCCCATGGTAGGAATAACAAAATCTAATGCAATTTCCTATCCACTTAGAGATTGTCTGTTTTGAAATTGCTTTTCCTTCCATTCCTGTTGCATATGCTACCAGTAGCTGGTCAGTTTTTCTATTGCTCTTGGTCCTGTCCAGGTAGTAACGTAATTGTCTATGTACATCCAAGGTATGCAACAGTCTTTCTCCCCTGTTCTGTGGGTTGGGAAAGAATGTAGGTAGGTGGATAGCTTGATTTAAAGATACCCTGGAGACCACCTTTGGCATAAAAGTAGGATTAGTTCTCATGGACACTCTATCTTGATGGAAGATCAGGAAGGGCTGTACTGCCATTAATGCCTGTAGCTCGGATACCTTTCTTGCTGAAGTGATTGCAAGCAGGAAAGCAGTTTTCCATAATAAGTACTGTAATTCTGCTGTTGCTGCTGGTTCGAAAGGAGGGAGTGTCAACTTTTCTAGCACAAAGTTCAAGTCCCATGCTGGCAATGGTGGCTTCCTAGGAGGTTTTACGTTTTTAATTCCTCTCAGAAACTGCCTGAGCAGAGGATGTGAGAAGACTGGAGGATCCAAGTTGTATTCTGCTGAAATAGCTGATGCATGAATCTTAATGGAAGAATAGGACAGGCCGTTGTGGAAGAGCTCTGCCAAGTATTCCAGGATGTTAGCTATGTTTACCAGTGACACATTTTCTCCTTTTGCAGTACTCCAAATGAGATATCTTTTCCATTTTGCTGAATAATTTTTCCTTGTTGAGGGTCTGTGAGCCTCCAAGATAATGTCTTTAACCCTTTGAGATAAATCTGGGTTATTTGGTCTTATGCAATGTTCCAGGCAGCCAGCTGCAGTGTTTTCAGGTTTGGATGCAGGGTTTTGAAGTTGTTCTGTGTTAACAGCAGGGGAACTAGGGGTAGAGGCCATATTTGTTCTCGAGACATGCTCCTCAGTAATGGGTACCAATGTTGCCTTGGCCAGTCTGGAGCTATCAGGATGATCCTTGGACGGTCTTCTTTGATCTTCAATAGCACCTTGTGCATCAAAGGAAGAGGTGGGAATGCATATGCTGTCAGGTTTTTCCAACTGAAGGATAGGGAGTCCACTTTCCAAGCAAGTGGGTGGTACGTCCTTGTGCAGAATTTTTTCAGTTGGTGGTTGTGTGGGGATGCGAATAAGTCTATTTCTGGTAGTCCCCATTTCCCTGTAATGGTTTTGAAGATGTCCGGATGCAGCATCCATTCGTGAGCATCCGTGGTAGTTCTGCTTAGGATGTCTGCTAGTATATTTTCTTTTCCTGGCACAAAAATTGCTTGTAACTGAATGTTGAAGTTCAGGGCCACATTCCAGAGGTCCATTGCCATCCGGCATAGAGGGTACGAATGTGTGCCTCCCCGTTTGTTGATGTACCACATAACTGTGGTGTTGTCCGTCCTTATCAGCAGTTGACCCTGTTGAAGAAATGGTCTGAATGCCTGAATTGCCAGTTTTACTGCCAGCATTTCCTTTTGATTTATGTGTAGCTGCAGCTGGTCTTGAGTCCATAAGCCTTGTATGCACTTGTCCAGCATGTGTGCCCCCCAACCGAGGTCTGAGGCGTCTGTTGTGATGGCCTGGCTTGGCTGAGTGTTGTGGAAGGGCAGTCCCTTGTTTAACTGACAGGCCTGAGCCCACCATTGGAATTCTTGCTTCAGGCATGGAATTATTGGAATTTGGGTTTCTAGGCTGTGCTTGTGCTGAGACCATAAATTCCTTAGGTACCACTGTAACTTTCTCATATGTAGTCTGGCATGTGGAACCAATATTATGCAGGATGCCATGTAACCGAGGGCTTGCAGGACTTTTCTTGCTGTTAGCTGGTTCTGCTTTGTTAATGCCATGAAGTAGTGAGGGAGTTGCTCCTGTTTTTCTACTGTCAGGAATGCCATTTGTTTTGATGTGTCCAGATCTGCACCCAAGAAGGTTATCCTTTGGGATGGTATCAGCCTTGACTTTTTTATACTGACTGTGTATCCCAGGGCTTGTAATAGATGAATGACCCTTTCCAAATCTTTTGTTAATTTGTTTTTGTTGTCCGCTTGTAACAGGCAGTCATCCAGGTAAGGGTAAATTTGGATTCCCTGAAGCCTGCAATGAGCAATTACTGATGCCAGGCATTTCGTGACTACTCTGGGCGCAGTAGATAAGCCAAAGGGCAATGCTGAGAATTGATAATGCTCTGATCCTGCAAGAAATCTGAGGTATCTTCTGCAATTTGGTCGTATGGGGATGTGCAGGTATGCCTCCTTGAGATCTAGAGTTACCAGCCAAGACTCCTTGCCCAGCATGGGAAGAAGCTGCTGTAGGGTCAGCATTTTGAATTTTGGAACAATGAGGTATGTGTTTAAAGCGGACAGGTCGAGAATAGGTCTCCATTGGTTTTCTTTTCTTGGTACCAGGAAGAGTCTGGAGTAAAATCCTTGCCCTTGTTCCATAGATGGTACCCTTTCTACAGCTCTCATCCTTAGTAAGTGAGTTATTTGTTCTAGAGCTTCTGTCTTCTGATTTGGAGGTAGGTTTGGCATTCCTCTCTTCCTTGGTAGAGTATGGAAGTGAAACCTGTAACCTTGGTCTATTGTCCGTAAAATCCATTTGTCTCCTGTGATGTAATGCCAGTTTACTGAAAATAAGGCTAGCTTCATGCCTAAGGGTGCTTCTAGTTGTTCCCTGGTAGGCGGTGCCAGAGCCAAGTCACTGTGATTGTCCTGTGGAAGTGGTGGTGGCTGGATCTGTGGCTGCACCTCGCTGGTTGTTATTTTGCCACTGACGACCCCTGTAGGCACCTCTGGATTGACCCCTGCCTCTTGAGCGCCTATTCCTGCCTCTCGGAGCTCTGGAGGTGTCTGGAAAGGACCAATTCTTGGAAGGCCAGTTCCTGCTAAACCTTGGAGGCTGGACCTGCAAGAAATCCTTGACTGTCTGGACAGATTTTGCTTTCTCTTCCACCTTCTTCAGCACCTGCTGTGCAGGGGAGCCAAAGCTTATCCATGGGAGCATCTAGGAGCTTTGATTTAACATGGTCTGGTAAGGACTGCTCTTTTAACCATGCATGTCTTCTGATCACTGTGCCAGTCATGGCTGATCTAAAGGAAGCCTCCAGTGCATCATAGCCGCATTTTAAGGAATGATTACTGACCTGTTGAATTTTATGTACCATTTCCTGTACAGATTTTTTATCTAATGGTTCATCAGAGGTTAGTTTTTTAGTTAACTGGTCTAACAAATTCCTGATACTGAATCATGTGGAATTGGCAGTTCAAGGCCCTAGCTGAAAGAGTAGCAGAAGTGTAAACTTTTTTACCCCATCTCTCTAAGGCCCTAGATTCCCTTTCAGAAGCCCGGGCGTTTTTGGCAGAGGTAGCTGCTACAGCCTTGGGTCCCTGGGAGATAGTTTCGGGATCTGCAAAGGGGGCCTTATACAAATGATAATGTGTGTCCGGAACCCTGTAGTACCTATCGGGCTTAGCAGGGGCCGGAGGAAGAGAATCAGGAGCAGTACAAGCATCATTAAATGCATCGTCCACAACAGTAAGTACTGGAGGAATGGCTAAAGGCCTATGCTGTGGCAAATGCAAAAAGGTTCTAAGCCTTTTCCTAGAGTCTGAAAAATCCTGGCCCTGCCATTGAAATTGTTCCCTCATAGCATGCAAGGTTTCCCCAAAAGAAAATTCCTCGGGTGGAGAGGCAGAAGGAATGGACTCTTCTGCATCAGAGTCCTCATAAGGAGAAAAAGGGCCCTCTGGAGGGTTTGAATTATCTGATTCATCAGAGGAGTCATCTGAAGAAACTGGCTCAGGGGGCTCTACTCTAGTCCTCTTCTCTGGAGGTGGGTGAGAGGCCCTGTCTGGATGTGGTTGGGATCCCCGGATCAAAGAAATGAGATCCTCTGCTAGACTAAGCATTTGTGAACTAGAGCTAGGCCTGTGAGAGGGGGTCTTAGCAGGCACAGTTTTGGTAGTTTTTGCTGCTTTAGCCCTGGCAAAGGCCTTAATCGATGGATGCAGGTGGCCTAGCAGCTCCACGTGCAGGGGTGGATATATCCAAAGGGATAGTGTCAGATAAATCCTGTGAACCTGCAAGAGCAGGTGGGATTTCACTAGCAGATTCAGGCAAGCTAGATGAGGCCTCGGTAAGAGGCAAGTTTTCGGCCGAAGGAAGAACCGAGGACTCGGTTTCAGCCGAAACCGAGACACTCGCGGTTGGCTTAACCGCGGTTTCGGCCGAAACCGCAGACCGCGAGTGTCAGTCCTTTTCCTTGCGCTTTTTAGAAATTTGCGTAGTCGGAGTATCCGACTGCATAATGTAAGCAAAAGCGGAGCCGAAAAACTCTTCAGCAAATTCCGACCGACGTCTAAGCGTCCGTCGGTTAAAAGAAGCACAGGCTAGACAAGCTGCTACGTCGTGGTCTGGGCCTAAGCAAGGTAAGCAGTAAGAGTGGAAATCTTTATGAGGTATTTGTTTCCCACAAGTTAAACAGTTATTCACTTTTTCTGACATCGGCTGAGGCAAGAAAGAGTCCCCAACGGGGTACTTAGCTTTTTAGAAGTCTTCGGTAGTAGTAATCTCTGGTTCTGACCGACCGGCACTTGCGAACAGCTTCTGCTTCGGGCGCCACGCAGCAAGAAAGACTGAGGAAAATGGCGTCGGCTGATGCCTTTATACCCGAAGAACTGCAGCTATGACGTCGGGTGAAGTGCGACACCAGCCGAGGCCAGACCCAGACTTTGGAATCCGGCCGACCGAAGGGCTGCCTGACGACAGGACAACCCATTTGTAAGGACTGCAGATGCATCCTTGAAGGACATCCAGCTCTGGATTTCTTGAAAATTGGCAAATAACGCTTGGTGAAAGTATGTACGGAACTCCAAGTAGCAGCTTCTTGGATTTCCCTAGTAGGGACGCCCCTGAGAAAGGCTGTAGAGGTAGATGCAGCCCTGGTTGAATGGGGTCTGATGCCCTGTGGGATAGGTTTTTCGTGGTGCTTTGTTTTGAAATAGCTTTCCCCTCTGTCCCTGCAGCAAATGCCACCAGCAGTTGTTCAGATTTCATTTGAGGTTTAGTTCTGTCCAAGTAGAATCTCAGCTGTCTGTGCACATCTAAAGAGTGCAGTATTAGTTCCCCTTTGTTCTGTGGATTAGGAAAGAAGGTAGTCAAATGAATGGACTGATTAAGAGCCACACTGGATACCACCTTGGGCACGAAGGAGGGATTGATTCTGAGGACACCCTGTCCGCATGAAAGATGATGAAAGGTTCCACTGCCATAAGGGCCTGTAATTCAGATACCCTTCTTGCAGAAGTGATTGCTAAAAGGAAAGCTGTTTTCTAGGAAAGAAATTTAAAATCTGCAGTAGCAGCTGGCTCGAAAGGAGGAATAGTGAGTTTCTCCAAAACAAAGACAAAGTTAAGATCCCAGGCTGGAGTTGCAGCTCTCCTGGGTGGCCTTAAACTACTGGCCCCTCTGAGGAACTGCTTGAGCAGTGGTGAGAGAAGAGTGGAGGCTCTGTGCTATAATGAGCTGAAATGGCTGAGGCATGAATTTTGATGGAGGAAAAAGACAGGCCCTTATGAAGCATCTCAGTCAAGTACTGTAGAATCTGAGATAAATTGGGCACTGCTGCGTTCTTTCCTTGATACTAGTTCCAGGCACAGAATCTTTTCCATTTGGCAGCATAAGATTTTTTAGTACTAGGCCTCCTTGCCTCTAAAATGATATCCATCACTGATTTACTGAGGGATAGTAAAGGAGAGATTAGGTAATTAGCCAGGCTGCTAGGTTCAGGGTTCTCCTGCTGAGACAACAGGTAAGGAGTCTGAGGCAGGTGCCATGGAGCCAAGCGTGACACACTGCGCAAGAGTGGGTACCAGTGTTGGCGAGGCCAGTCTGGTGCAATTAAAATCGTCCTTGGCTTGTCCTGTTTGACCTTTAGTAGTACCTTGGAGAGCAGAGGCAGGGGAGGAAAGACATAAACTGATGGGTTTTTCCAGCTGAAGGATACAGCATCCACTTCCCAAGCTAGATTGTGGGGAATCCTTGTGCAAAATGTGTCCAGTTGATGGTTCTGGTGGGAGGCAAACAGGTCTATATCTGGGCTCCCCCGTTTGCTTGTCAACTTGTTGAAAATCCTTGGTTCCAGTTTCCACTCGTGTGGGTCCATGAGGTTTCTGCTTAGTCCGTCTGCCAATGTATTTAGTTTTCCTGGCAGGAATTGAGCTTGTAGATTCACTTGGTAGCTCAAGGCTGTGTACCACAGTGCCATGGCTAGTCTGCAGAGGGGGTAAGAATGTGTACCCCCCTGCTTATGTACCACATGACAGTGGTGTTGTCCGTATTTACCATTAGTTGTCCTGGAAGAATGTGGTCCTTGAAGGCTGTCAGAGTATTCTGTACAGCTAACATTTCCTTTTGATTTATGTGCAGGTGCATTTGACTTGGGTTCCATTTGCCATGAATGCACTTCCCTGCCAGGCGAGCCCCCCGATGTATAGTCTGATGCATCTGGTGTTAAGATTTGGGTGGCAGGGGGTAATGTGAATGGTAGTCCCCTGTTTTGGTGGCAGGCCTCTACCCACCAAAGGAACTCTAGGCATAGGCAAGGTATGATTGGAATCCTTGCTTCTAGATCCTGTGAATGTTAACACCATAGGCTTTTGAGACAGAAATTGTAGATTCCTCATATGCAACCTTGCATATGGAATTAGAAGAATGCAGGAGGACATGAACCCCAAGGCTTGCAGTATTTGCCTTGCAGATAGCTGGGTTTTTGTAGCCACTTGTTGGAAGTAAGTTGTCAAATGAATCTGTTTCTCTGGCGTGAGGAAAGCCATCTGGGAAGTTGTATTTAAGCTTGCTCCCAGGAATATAATTTGTTGACAGGGTACCAGGTGGGATATCTTTTCATTTATGGTGAACCCCAGACAAGTCAGTACCATTTGAACAAAGGCCAGATGATTCAAAAGAATGTCCTTGCTTTCTGCCTGAATTAGACAATCATCCAGGTATGGGTATATTTGAATATTTCTTTGCCTGTAAAATGCAATGACTGGAGCTAGGCACTTTGTGAATACCCTGAGCACAGTAGATAAGCCAAAGGGCAGCACAGAGAACTGATAGTGCATGTAGCCTGCTTTGAAGCATAGGTATCTTCTGCAAGACTCCCTGATAGGGATGTGCAGGTATGCTTCTTTTAAATCTAGTGTTGCCAACCATGCAGCCTTGCCTAGCATAGGAAGCAGATGGTGAAGAGTCAGCATTTTGAATTTTGGAATCACCAGAAAGGTGTTTAGAATAGAAAGGTCCAGGATAGGACGCCATGTATTGCCTTTTCTGGGTACCAGAAAGTCTCGAATAGAAACCTTGTCCCTTTTCCTCTTCTGGTACCAAATGAATAGCCCCGATGTTTAAGAGAGAGAGAGTAGTTGATTTTGGGCTTCTGTCCACTGATTTGGGGGTAGATCTGGCCACCCGCTTGGTGTTGGTAAAGTGTGGAAATGAAATCTGTATCCTTGGGACACTATATTTAAAACCCATTTATCCTGGGTAATGAGTTCCCAGTTTTTGGCCTGCAGATCAATCTTTCCGCCAAAAGGAGCATTCAGTTGGGAAGTGCTTGGAAGTTTTAAAAGCAAGTAATTGAGACAGTTTTCAATAGGGGGAAACCCCCACTGCCTAGTCTTGTGCGTCTCTTGGGACTGAAACCTGGGGTTTCTGCTGTGTCTGGGTTTGTCCTGAGAAGACTTGGAAGGGCCTGGAAAGGACCAATGTTTAGAGGGCCAATGCCTACTAAATCTAGGAGGCTGAACTTGTAAGAAATCTTTAATAGTTTGCATAGATTTAGCTTTATCTTCCATCTTTTTAAGAACTTCCTCAGCCTTGTTGCCAAACTGGCAGTCCTGATTTAAGGGAGCATCCAACAATTTAGCTTTAACATGATCAGGCACACCTTGCTCCTTAAGCCAAGCATGCCTTCTGGAGTACAGACCTAGTAACAGCAGCCCTGCAAGAGGCCTCTAATGAATCAAATCCACATTGCAAAGTATTTTTTCCAACCTCTTCAGCAGAATGCATAAAATCCTGTAATTCTTTATTTTCAGCACAGTCAGGAAGTAACATCATTTTCTGTTTAAGCAATCCAATAACATGTTGTTGATACTTTAACATATGAAACTGACAGTTTAAAGCCCTAATGGCCAAGGTTGCAGAAGTGTAAACTTTCTTACCCATCTATCCAGCACCCTGAAGTCTCTATCAGAGGGGGTAGGATTTTTAGCAGTACAAGCCTTAATGCCCTTCGGTCCCTGTGAAATAGTTTCTGGATCCGCAATAGGATGTAATATCAGTCAGGTTTTCTGGGAGCAGAAGGCAAAGAATCAGCGGCCAAACTAGATTCTGAAAAGGCATCATCAACAATGTCTAGTACAGGAGGTATAGCTAAAAGGCCTATGCTGAGGCAGGAGTAAGAAATCCCCAAGCCTCTTTTTTGAATCAGAAAAATCCCAGCTTTCCCAGTGGAAATGCTCCCTTAGAGTATGTAAGGTCTCACCAAAAGAAAAATCCTCTGGAGGGAAAGCAGTGGCAATAGAATCCTCTGCATCAGAATCCTCATAAGTAGATAAGGGCAAATCCAAATCATCAGAAGAATCAGAAAAATCAGAATCCTGTTTAGAAGATTCATAAACAACTTCAGTCCTAGGTCTCTTAGAAGGGGGAGGTTGGCTTCCCCTGATTAGAGTTATAAGATCTTCAGCCATTCTTATTTCTTTTTTAGGCATAGAGGCCTGAGCATGAGGCCTGGGCATTGGTTTCTTAGGCATGGTTCGAGATTTTGGCCTAAATGAAGAAGGAGGCATCAGTTTAATATACATGTCCATAGGCCTGAATATACCCTGAGAAGCCAGGTGCCTGCACAGCGGCTCTGGACCCATACAAGGTAGAGACATCCGCAGGTTCCACAGTTGAAGCATCTCGCGGCATACCGGACTCCGAATGGGTCTCAGTAGAGGCCTGCGAGTCAGAAGTAGCAGGTATCAGGGGCTACAAAAGCACCTCACTGAGTACCGGCGAACTGGCAACTAGCTTAGGAGAATCGTCGTCTGCAACTTTGGACCTCGGCGACCTGTCTCTGTCTTTATCTTCGCGTTTTTCGGAATCCCGGTAGTTGGATGGCTAAATGACGATATTTCCAGATAATTAAACCGAAAACCAAAATATTTAGAAGCAAAAATATACAGACGACGGATAGTGCGCTGATTAAATAAAGCAGAAAACCGACAGTGAGGTACGTCGTGGTCAGGTCCTAGGCAAGGAATACAGTATGAATGAAAATCTTTGTGAGGTATTTGCTTTCCACAAGTAATGCAATTATTAACTTTTTCTGACATCGGTAAGAAGCAAGAAAAAGTTTCCCCAACGGGGTACTTAGCTTTAGTTGAAGACTTCGGTTCTGAAACTCGAAAATGAAAATTTCAGGAGTCGTCTGACCGGCACTTGCTAACTGCTTATGCTTCGGGCACCGCACCGCAAGAAAGACTGATGTAATGATGTCGGCTGCATGTTTTATACCCCTGATGACCTGACATCATGGAAGAATGGACAGCAACTGACACAGGACCCAAAACTTTGTTAATCAGGCCGACTGAGGGCTACTGCAAGCAGATAGGTTCATAGATAGGTTCAAAGATTAGTACTAAGCTAACTGCCCTTGCGAGCCATTTTAAGCCTAGCCAGTTATCCTTTGTGAGACTCAAACCCTACCCAAATGTAATGACTGCAACAGTGAAACACAAAGAAAGTACAGTTTTGTACCTACCATAAATGTAGATGTCCGAACAGGATAGCATCTGCAGTCCTAACAAATGGGTTGTCCTGTCGCCAGGCAGCCCTTCGGTCGGCCGGATTCCGGCAGACCTTCTACTAGAAGGAACTATGCAGGGAAATGGAAAAGGTTTGTCATTTGGAGTACGGAAAGAGGGAAAGATGTGTCAAAAGTAGATATTGCCAACATCCTGGAATATTTGGCAGAGCTCCTACATACTGGCCTGTCCTATTCCTCCATCAAGATACATACATCAGCTATTTCTGCAGAATACAGCCTCGATCCTCCTGTCTTCTCACATCCTCTACTCAGGCAGTTCCTCAGAGGAATTAAGAATGTAAAACCTCCTAGGAAACCACCATTACCAGCATGGGACTTGAATTTTGTGCTAGAAAAATTGACACTCCCTCCATTCGAACCAGCAGCAACAGCAGATCTACAACACCTATCCTGGAAAACTGCTTTCCTACTGGCAATTACTTCAGCAAGTAGGGTTTCGGAACTACAGGCCTTAATGGCAGTACAACCCTTCCTAATCTTCCATCAAGACAGAGTGCCCATGAGAACTAATCCTACATTTATGCCTAAGGTGGTATCCAGACTGTCTCTAAACCAGGCAATCCACCTACCTACCTTCTTTCCCAATCCACAGAACAAAGGGGAAAGACTGCTGCATACCTTGGATGTACATAGACAGTTACGCTACTACCTGGACAGAACCAAGGGCAATAGGAAAACTGACCAGCTACTAGTAGCCTATGCAACAGGAAAGGAAGGAAAAGCAATTTCCAAACAGACAAATCTCTAAGTGGATAGGAAATTGCATAAGATTCTGTTGCTCCTATCATGGAAAGCAAATTCCACAGAACATAAGGCCTCATTCTACAAGGGCTACAGCCACTACCACAGCCTTCTTACGAGGAGTGGCTACCAAGGACATTATTGAGGCTTCTACTTGGACCTCCGTGCATACATTTGCCAAGCATTATAACTTACCTCTTTACTCTAGATCCCGAGCAGGATTTGCCATTGCTGTGTTGCAAGGGATCCTAAGTACACCATAATTCTTATTCCTCCTCCCCTAGTTTGGCTATGGTATTCTACCCATTTGTTAGGACTGCAGATGCATCCTTGAAGGGCATAGTACAGTTTTGTACCTACCATAAATGTAGATGTCCGAACAGGATAGCATCTGCAGTCAGGATTACCCACCCTCCTTCCCCTCTGTGGTACTCCTAGGGTATTGCCCACCTATTAGCTAGCTGGGAGGGATCTCTTATGGTGTATTTGTTTGTATATATGTACATACATGCATATTTTTTGTGTTTGTCCTCTACTTTTTGGGAAACATTGGCATTTTCCCAAAATTTTAGCTATCCAAAAGGGCTACTGGCATCTGGGGCAAGAAACACTGAGGAAAATGGCGTCGGCTGATGCCTTTATACCCGAAGACCAGCAGAGATGACGTCGGGTGAAGTGCGACACCAGCCGAGGCCAGACCCAGACTTTGGAATCCGGCCGACCGAAGGGCTGCCTGACGACAGGACAACCCATTTGTTAGGACTGCAGATGCATCCTTGAAGGACATCATCTCCAGGTAACAGCTTCCAGGATTTCCCTGGTAGGGACTCCCCTAAGAAATGCTGTAGAGGTAAAGGTTGCCCTAGTGGAATGTGTTCTGACCCCCTGAGGGGCTGGTTTCCCATCGTGCTTGTAGCAAAATGGATGCAGTGTGCTATCCATTTGGAAATTGTTTGTTTTGAAATGGCCTTGCCCTCTGCCTTTGGTCCAAAGCTGACTAGTAACTGGTCAGATTTCCTGAAGGGCTTAGTCCTATCAAGGTAGAATCTGAGCTGTCTGTGCACGTCCAAGAAGTGCAGGATCCTTCCCCCTTTATTTTGAAGATTAGGGAAGAAGGTGGGCAAATGGATGGATTGGTTGAGAGCCACACTGAACACCACTTTAGGCATAAAGGAAGGGTTAGTCCTGAGGGAAACCCTGTCAGCATGAAAAAATAATGAAGGGTTCCACAGCCAAAACGTGCTTGTAGCTCAGACACTCTTCGAGCTGAAGTGATGGCCAGAAACAAGGTATTTTCCAAGAGAGGAATTTTAACTCTGCTGACGCTGCAGGTTCAAAGGGGGGAAGCGTGAGCATTTCTAGTACAAAGTTAAGGTCCCAAGCAGGAGTGGGTGCTCTCCTTGGCAGCCTTAAGTTGTTTGCCTCTCTCAGGAACTGTTTGATAAGAGGGTGCGAGAAGAGAGGTGGCTCAGTGTTTTAATGAGCAAAAATGGCAGAGGCATGCATCTTAATGGAGGAGAAGGACGGGCCTCTGTGGATTAGATCTGCTAAGTAATCCAGGATTAGAGGCAGGGAAGGCAGAGTTGTGTTCTCTCCTTTAGATTGAATCCAGGAACAGTACCTTTTCCACTTATCAGCATAGGATTTTCTTGTACTGGGTCTTCTGGCTTCAAGAATGATTGTCCAGCACCTGCTTGCTTAGGCTGGTTACTGGGGGAGAATTCAAGGAATAAGCCAGGCTTGCAAGATTTAGGGTTTGCAGTTGCGGATTCAAAATCTATTCCCCCCTGCTGAGAGAGTAGGCTTGGGTTCTGGTGTAGGTGCCAGGGTGGCACCAGTGACAGGCTGCGCTGGAGTGGGTGCCAGTGCTGGCGTGGCCAGTCCGGGGCAATCAGAATTGTCCATGATCTGTCCTGTCTTATCTTGAGTAATACTCTTGGGAGAAGGGGCAGAGGGGGAAAGCCATAGATTGAGAGATTTACCCACTGAAAGGATAGGGCATCCATTTTCCAAGCCCTGCTATGAGGATTCCTGGTGCAGAATTTGCTGAGCTGGTGATTGCAAGGGGAGGTAAAGCTCTGGGGTCCCCCATTTCTGAATCAGAAGGCTAAAGGTGCTGGGTTCTAATTGCCACTGGTGTGGGTCTAGGAGATTTCTGCTTATGTCGTCTGCCAGTGAGTTTTATTTGCCTGGCAGGAATTGAACTTGCAGGTGGACTTGCATGTCCCAAGGCCATGTTCCACAGGGCCATGGCGAGCCTGCACAGTGGGTTCCCCCCCTGCTTGTTGATGTACCACATAACTGTGGCATTGTCTGTTTTTATTAGCAGGTGTCCTGGTGAGAGTAGGGATCTGAAAGCTGTCAAAGCGTATTACACAGCTAGCATCTCTTTTTGGCTGATGTGCAGATGAGTTTGACTTGGGCTCCAGTGGCCTTGAATGCACTTGTCGTCTATGTGTGCTCCCCAGGCATTGTCTGATGCATCTGTGGTTAGGGTCTGGGTGGCGTGGGGTTGAGTAAAGGGCAGTCCCCTGTTGTGGTTGCATGCTGTTGCCCACCAAAGAAACTCTGTCCTTAGACAGGGTATGACAGGAATGATGGTTTTCAAGGTCCTAAGAATGTTGGCACCAAAGACTTGTCTGGCATATGGAATTAGTAGGATGCATGAGGCCATGAACCCTAGGGATTGCAGGATTTTCCTTGTAGATAGCTGAATTCTGGTGGCCATTTCAGTAAAACAGTCTGTCAGACAGGCTTGTTTTTCTGAAGTGAGGAATGCCATCTGGGATGCTGTGTTCAAGCTTGCTCCCAGGAATACAATCTTTTGACTGGGGGCTAGTTTTGATATTTTTTCATTGATGGTGTACCCCAGGGATGTTAGAAGGATTTTTACAAATGTCAGGTGCTGCAGCAGCATTTCCTGACTGTCCGCCTGAATCAGGCAGTCGTCCAACTACAGGTAAATCTGAATATTTCTCTGCCTGCAGTATGCAAAGGCTGGAGCCAGCCATTTTGTGAATACTCTGGGAGCAGTGGATAAGCCAAAGGGAAGTGCAGAGAACTGACAATGCACAGATCCTGCCCTGAAACATAAATATTTCCTGCATTACTCCCTTATAGGGATGTGCAAATAGGCTTCTTTTAAGTCTATGTTAACTATCCAGGCATCTTTGGCTAGCATAGGTAGAAGCCGCTGCAGGGTGAGCATTTTGAATTTTGGTACCACCAGGAAGGTGTTGAGAATTGAAAGATCTAGGATTGGGCACCAAGAGCCCTCTTTTCTGGGTACCAGGAAAAGTCTGGAATAGAATCCTTGACCTATCTGTTCAGCAGGAACAGGTTGAATTGCCCTTACAGAGAGCAGTGATAGAACTTGGTTTTGTGCCTCTGCCCACCAGATAGGAGGAAGGTCTGGGAACCCTTTTTTGGGTTGGCAGAGTGTGGAAGTAAAATTTGTACCCCTGGGATACAATGGTGAGGACCCATTGGTCTTTGGTGATGGACATCCAGTTTTTTGCATGAAGGGCAAGTTTTCCTCCTAGGGGCACAAGCAGTTGGCAGAGGTGGGGAGTGGAGTAGAGAAGTCATTGTGAATTCTTTCCATAAGGGGGTGGCTTAGCACTACCTGCTTTGGGGGAGGGGCACTCCATTGCTTAGATCTCTGCATACCTTAACACTGTAGTCTGGGTGGGTCTGTTTCCCTTAGGACTAGCTTGAGATGCCCTTCAGGGGGGCAGGAAAAGACCAATGTTTCAAGGGGCAATGCCTACTGAATCTAGGAGGTTGTACTTGTAAGAATTCTTTGACTGTCTGCATAGATTTAGCTTTTTCTTACATCTTTTTAAGAACCTCTTCTGCTTTGGTGCCAAACAGATTGTCCTTGTTGAAAGGAGCGCTTTGATTTGACATGGTCTGGCAAGGTCTGCTCCTTAAGCTAAGCATGCCTTCTCAGTACAGAACCAGGGGTCTATATTACCAGATCGAAAACCCATTCCAGCGAACACCACAAGACCAACACGTACAGCGTGAACCGCAAATACAGCGAACCCCCTAAACTGCAAATTTTCAAATCTCGAACCGTCATAGTCGGCCAACACCACCACGCGCTATATACTACATACCCAAACATAATAAATAAAACACATACATACACTAACCAAACCCTAATTCTAACCCTACACTAAACCTTACATACATTACTATTTATGCACTTACCTTAACCCGTACCCTAACCCCAAGGTCCGTAACTATCACACACTTACCTTACAGAGCTATACCGCAGAATGGCCAACAATGACACTTCAACATTTCGTTTTCCCGGTTTTGAACATTCGCCGTTACCACAGTTCGCTTTATACGTGTCGGTCTTGTGGTGTTCGCTAAAACAGGTTTTTGATGTGGTAATAAAGGCCCCAGAACCAGTGACTGCTGCCCTGCAAGATGCTTCTAGGGCATCAAAGCCACGCTGCAATGTATGCTTGCTGACTTGGCTTACAGAATGCATGAGCTCTTGCAATTCTTTATTTTCTGCACAGTCTGTAAATGCTGCTATTTTTTGCTTAATAAGTTCCATAATATGTTGTTGGTACTTCAGCATGTGAAACTGACAATTCAAAGCCCTAATGGCAAGAGTTGCAGAGGTATATACTTTCTTACCCCATCTGTCCAAAGCTCTGGAATCCCTGCCCGAAGTGGTGGGATTCTGAGTTGCAGTTGCTTTGATACCTTTAGGCCCCTGGGAGATGATCTCTGGGTCAGCAGTAGGATTTTGGAAAGGGAATTTGCTTGAGTCAGGTACTCTGTAGTACTTGTCTGGTTTCCAAGGAGCAGGGGATAAAGTATCAGGAGTAAGACTGGATTCAATAAAGACATCATCCACAACCTCCAGGACTTGCGGTATTGCTAAAGGCCTATGTTGTGTCAAATCTAGAAATTCTCTGAGTCTCTTTTTGGACTGAGGATAGTCTTGGCATTCCCAATGGAAATGCTCTCTTAAAGTATGTAAGATTTCACCAAAAGAAAAGTCCTCTGGAGGAGAGGCAGAGGGAATGGATTCCTCTGCATCAGAATCCTCATAAGCAGATAAGGGCATGTCTTCATAATCAGATACCTCAAAGTCGATGGACTCTTGGTCTGCTGAAGCTGTTGGGGACAGGTCTTTCTCTTAGCAGGGGAAGGCTGGCTTCCCCTAATCAGCATAATAAGGTCTTCTGCCATTTTAAGCATTTGATGTTGTGGCAAGGGAGCAGGTGCATGTGCTTTGGTCATTGTTTTTTTAGGCTAGAGCATACTCTTGGCTTTAAAAACTCGGTAGTTTTAGATGAAGATGCAAAAGAAGTCATCTGTGTCGAACATCAGCAGTGCGAAGAAAGTACAGTTGTGTACTTACCATAAATGTAGATGTTCGAGTGTATTCACTGTTGCAGTCATCACATTTGTGTTATCTGCTTGCAGTGCAGTAGCCCTCATTCAGCCTGATTAACAAAGTCTTGGGTCCTGTGTCGGTTGCTGTCCCTTCTTCCGTGACGTCAGGTAGTCAGGGGTATAAAACATGCAGCCAACACCATTACATCAGTTTTTCTTGCCTCAGATGTCAGGTGCTCTCCTAATGGGAAGCAATTAAATCTATAAATATACAAGGTTATACCTCCAACAAAAAAGCAAATACACCAAAAGGCTTTTGAGCATAGTAAAGGAGAGTAGAGGTATAGCCAAAAAAAGTAAGGGGGCTGGAGGGAGGGTAACCAGGACTGCAACAGTGAATACAATCGAATATCTACATTTATGGTAAGTGTACACAACTGTACTATGTTCTTCGTGTTTCACTGTTGCAGTCATCACATTTGGGTAGATTCCCAAAGCTAAGGATGGGAGGAGGAATTTAGATAGCATTAGGACCAGCGATAAGGCCCTGCAAGGCTGCAGTGGCAAAGCCAGGTCTGGATTTAGAGAAAATTGGCAGATGGTGATGCTTGGTGAAAATATGTACAGAACTCCAGGTAGCAGCTTCTAGGATGTCCCTGGTAGGGATGCCTCTGAGAAAGGCTGTAGAGGTAGATGCAGCCCTGGTTGAGTGGGGTCTGATCCCCTGTGGGACAGGTTTTCCATGGTGCTTGTAGCAAAAATGAATGCAACGGCCTATCCATTTGAAAATGGTTGGCTTTGAAATAGCCTTCCCCTCTGCCTCTGCAGCAAATGCCACCAGCAGTTGGTCAGATTTCCTTTGAGGTTTAGTCCTGTCCAAGTACAATCTAAGTTGTCTGTGCACATCTAAGGAAAGCAATATCCATTCGCCTTTGTTCTGTGGATTAGGAAAGAAGGTTGGCAAATGAATGGATTGATTAAGGGCTACACTGGATACCACCTTGGTCCTGAAGGACACCCTGTCCGCATGAAAGATGATGAAAGGGTCCACTGCCATGAGGACCTGCAATTCAGATACCCTTCTTGCTGAAGTGATTGCTAAATGGAAAGCTGTTTTCCAAAAAAGGAATTTTAAGTCTGCAGTAGCAGCTGGCTCGAAAGGAGGCAGAGTGAGTTTCTCCAATACAAAGTTAAGGTCTCAGGCTGGAGTTGGAGCTCTCCTGGATGGTCATAAATCTTTGGCCCATCTGAGGAACTGCTTGAGCAGTGGATGAGAGAAGAGGGGAGGTTGTGTGTTATAATGAGATGAAATGGCTGAAGTGTGAATTTTGATGGAGGGAAAAGACAAGCCCTTGTGAAGCATCTCAGTTAATATTGTAAAATCTGGGGTAAATTGGGCACTGCTGTGCTCATCCCTTGAGATTGGTTCCAGGCACAGAATCTTTTCCATTTTTCAGCATAAGATTTTCTAGTACTAGGCCTCCTTGCCTCTAAGATGATATTCATCACTGGTTTACTGAGGGATGGTACAAGAGAGATTAGGTAATTAGCCAGGCTGCTAGGTTCCGTGTTTGAAGCTGAGGGTGCACAATCTGGTTCTCCTGCTGAGACAATAGGGTAGGAGTCTGAGGCAGGTGCCATGGGGCCAACAGTGACACACTGTGCAAGAGGAGGTACCAGTGTTGGCGTGGCCAGTCTGGAGCAATCAACATCGTCCTTGGTTTGTCTTGTTTGATCTTTAGTAGTACTTTGGAGAGCAGAGGCAGAGGAGGAAAGGCATAAACTGATAGTTTTTTTCCAGCTGAAGGACAGAGCATCCACTTTCCAAGCTTGTTTGTGGGGAGTCCTTGCACAAAAGTTGTCCAATTGATAGTTCTGGGAGGAGGCAAACAGGTCTACATCTGGGCTCCCCCATTTGCTTGTCAACATGTTGAAAATCCTTGGTTCCACTTTCCACTCATGTGGGTCCATGAAGTTTCTGCTTAGTTTGTCTGCCAGTGTATTTAGTTTTCCTGGCAGGAATTGAGCTTGTAGATGCACTTGGTAGCTCAGGCGTGTGTTCCACAATGCCATGGCTAGTCTGCAGAGAGGGTAAGAATGTGTACCCCCCCTGCTTGTTGATGTACCACATAACAGTGGTGTTGTCCGTCTTTACCATTAATTGTCCTGGAAGAATGTAGTCCTTGAAGGCTGTCAGAGCATTCTGTACAGCTAACACTTTTTTTTTATTGATATGCAGGTGCATTTGACTTTGGTTCAATTTGCCCTGAATGCACTTCCCTGCCAGGTGAGCCCCTCATGCATAGTCTGATGTGTCTGTTAGGGTTTGGGCGGGCAGGGAGTAGTGTGAATGGTAGTCCCTTGTTTTGGTGGCAGTCCTCTGCCCCCCAAAGAAACTCTAGGCGTAGGCAAGGTATGATAGGAATCATTGCTTCTAGATCCTGAGAATGTTGACACCATAGGCTTTTTAGATACCATTGTAGTTTCCTCATATGCAGTCTTGCATATGGAATTAGAAGAATACAGGAGGCCATGAACACCCAAGGCTTGTAGTATTTGCCTTGCAGATAGCAGGATTTTTGTGGGCACTTGTTTGAAGTAGGTTGTCAAATGAATTTGTTTCTCTGGCGTGAGGAAGGCCATCTGGGAAGTTGTATACAAGCTTGCTCCCAGGAATATAATTTGTTGACAGGGTACCGGGTGTGATTTATTTTCGTTTATAGTGTACCCCAGACAAGTTAGCACCCTTTGTACAAAGGCCAGATGTATCAAAAGTATGTCCTGGCTTTCTGCCTGAATTAGACAATCGTCCGGGTATGGGTATATTTGAATACTTCTTTACCTGCAAAATGCAATGACTGGAGCCAGGCACTTTGTGAATACCCTGGGTGCAGTAGACAAGCCAAAGGGCAAAGCAGAAAATGAATAGTGCGTGTAGCCTTCTTTGAAGTGTAGGTATCTTGTGCAAGATTCCCTGATTGGGATGTGCAGGTATGCTTCCTTTAAAATCTAATGTTGCCAACCAGGCATCCTTGTCTAGCATAAGGAGTAAATGGTAAAGAGTCAGCATCTTGAATTTTGGAATCACCAAAAAAGGCATTTAGAGTAGACAGGTCCAGGATAGGACATCATGAACTGTCTTTTCTGGGTACCAGAAAAAGTCTCGGGTAGAAACCTTGTCCCTTTTCCTCTTCTGGTACCAAGTGAATAGCCCCCATGCTTAAGAGAGAAAGTACTTACTTTTGGGCCTCTGCCCACTGATTTGGGGGTAGATCTGGCCATCCGTTTGGTGTTTGTAACGTGTGGAAGTGAAATCTGTATCCCTGGGACACTATATTTAAAACCCATTTGTTCTGGGTAATGAGTTCCCAGTTCTTTGCATGAAGAGCAATCTTTCCCCCCAAAGGGGCAGTCAGTTGAGAAGTGCTTGGAAGTTTTAAAAATAAGTAATTGAGACAGTTTACCATAGGGAGGAGTTTTATTACCCCCAGATTTGGAAGTGGAGGCCCCCCACTGCTTAGTCCTGTGCATACCCTGGGACTGAAGCCTGGGAGCTTTGCTGGACCTGGGTTTGGGCTGAGAAGGTCTGGAGAAGGCAGGAAAGGACCAATTCTTGGAAGGCCAATGCCTACTAAACCGGATGGTTCGCTTCCCCTGATTAAAGTTATAAGGTCTTCAGCCATTCTTATCATTTGTTTTTTAGGCATAGAGGCATGAGCATGTAGCCTGGGCGTCGATTTTCTAGGCATGGTTCGAGCTTTAGGCCTTAAAGAAGAAGGTGGCGTCAGTTTAATATGCAAGTCCATAGGCCTGAATACACCCTCAGAAGCAGGTGCCTACACAGCAGCTCCAGACCCATCCAAGGTAGAGACATCCGCAGGTTCCACAGTTGAAGCATCTCGTGGCATACTGAACTCCAAATAGGTCTCAGTAAAGGCCTGCGAATCAGAAGTAGCAGGTATCAGGGGCTGCGAAAGCACCTCACTGAGTACCGGTGAACTGGTGAAGGACAAGCGTCGTCAGCAGCTTTGGACCTAGGCGGCCTGTCTCTGTCTTTATCTTTGTGTTTTTTTGGAATGCGGGTAGTCGGATGGCTTACCGACAACATATCTGGATAATTGAACCGAGAACCGAAATATTTAAAAGCGTAAATTTACCGATGATGGATAGTTCGTTGGTTAAATAAGGCACAAAACTGACAGTGAGGTACAAGGTTGCCAGGGTCTAGGCAAGGAATACAACACGAATGAAAATCTTTATGAGGTATTTGCTTTCCACAAGAAATGCAATTATTAACTTTTACTGACATGGGTAAAGAGCAAGAAAAAGTTTCCCCAATGGGGTACTTAGCTTTAGTTGAAGACTTTGGTTCTGAAACTCGAAAATGAAAATTTCAGGAGTCGGCCAACCGGCACTTGCCAACTGCTTCTGCTTTGGGCACCGCACGGCAAGAAAGACTGATGTAATGGAGTCGGCTGCATGTTTTATACTCCTGACGACCTGACGTCACGGAAGAAGGGACAGCAACTGACGCAGGACCAAAAACTTTGTTAATCAGGCCGACTGAGGGCTACTGCAAGCAGATAATCCAAATGTGATGACTGCAACAGTGAAGCACGAAGAACATCTTCCTCAAAAGCTGGTGCCTGCTCAGCGGCTTCGAACCAATCCAAGGTAGAGACATCCGCAGGTTCCGTAGTCGAAGAAGAGTCTCGTGGCTTACCAGACTCCAAACGGGTCTCGGTAGAGGCCTGCGAATCCACTGAAGCGGGCATCAGGGGTTGCAAAAGCACCTGAGTACCGGCGAACTGGCGACTAGCTTAACGGAAGCATCGTCAGCAGCTTTGGACCTGTGCGGGCCATCTCTGTCTATCATTACGTTTTTTCAGAATATTGGTAGTTGAATGGCTTACTGAAACCATTTCAGAATACGGAGATAAAGAATGAAAGTATTTAGCAACAATAAGGGCCCGACGATGAATAGTTCAGGCGTTGAACAAGGCAGAAAACAGACAACGAGGTAAGTCGTGGTCTGGGCCTAAACAGGTGACGCAGTAAGGATGGAAATCTCGGTGTGGTATTTGCTTTCCACAGGCAAGACAATTTTTATTTTTTTCTGACATCGGTTAGAGCAAGAAAAAAGGATCCCCAATGGGGTACTTAGCTTTAGAAGACTTCAAGATGATTCAATTCATAAACAAAAACTCGGGTAGTAGCCGACTGGCACTCGTGCAAACTGCTTCTGCTTCGGGCTCCTCGGCAGGAAAGACTGATGTAATGGTGTCGGCTACCTGTTTTTATACCCCTGATGTCAGTCCTAGAGTGACGGTATCTGACGCAGAAATACTAAGTCTCTGGCATTCAGGCCGATCAAGGGCTACCTGCAGGCAGATAACCCAAGTGTGATGACTGCAACAGTGAACCACAAAGAGCATCTGCAAAGGCACTACCTGTGTAGGTGACATCAAGTTTTGTGAAGAACGTGAAAACAAACATCATCAGTGTCACCATGTACTTCTACTTCAGATGCTTAGCCTTACACTTCTTTGGGAAGATGGCCTGCAGACTGGTAGATGCTGAACTGTATGAAGGCGATGCTCTACTGGAATCCTTATGCTGCTGAAGGGACTTCTGTCCTGCATTTAATAGTTTTAGAATGAAACCTAGCACATAATGGACAGTTAGAAATATCATACTGTGGACCCAAGCAAACAAAAAGGTAGTAGGAATGGAAGTCTTTGTGGGGAATCTGCTACCCACAAGAAATACAAATGGTGATTTTTTTTTTTTGTTTGTATACATCCAAGGACGATTCACAAAAAAATGCTCCAAACAGGGCACTCACCTGAGGCTTTTTAATTCTCCTGTAATTCAAGCCAATGGACAGACTCATGACACTATGAAACACACTGAGGAGCACCAGACAATACAGTAAGAAAGAAATGAAGATGGTGACAGCTGATACTCTCTTTATACCCAGACATCGAGAAGTCAGCTGCAGTGGATATCAGCCAGATGAGGGACGGGTAAAGACTCAGATACTCAGACCATCTGCAGTCTTCTGCAACACTGATTATGATGAACATCTACACGAAACAGCACCAACAAATCAGTGCTTTCTTGCTACTTTATTCCCTTCCTGCTTCAGTGTTCCACTTCCAGGGTCATTCCCTAACCAGTCCTTAGCTTTCAGTGCACTACCCACTGCTCTGGACACCCTGCTTCACACATGTTGAATCAGGCACCTTCACTTTACAATGACTATGTCTTGCTAACAGCTGGTGACCATGGCTTCTACCATACTATAGCTGTACTTCTGGTCCAGTGGAGAAAGTATCACTACAGTGCAAAAGTACACTTGTGTACAATTACCATAAATGTAGATGTTCGAATGTATTTACTGTTGCAGTCATCACACTTGGGTTATCTGCCTGCAAGTAGTCCTCAGTCGGCCTGAATACCAGAGTCAGTAGCCCTCAGTTGGCCTGAATGCCAGAGTCTTGGGATTTCTGCGTCGGATGCCGTCTCTTCCATGACGTCAGGAAGTCAGGGGTATAAAACATGCAGCCGATACTATTACATCAGTTTTTCTTTTCCCAGATGTTAAGTGCCCCCAAAACAGGAAGCAACTGCATGGTGTGGAACACCCCCCAGTAAAAAGTAAATACCACAGCCATAACATATATCCAAAAAGAGGATAGGTAGAAAGTCTAGAAAAGTCAGGGGGCTGGAGGAAGGGTAACCAGGACTGCAACAGGTTTACCATGGTGCAAATAGCAGAAACGAATGCAGTGGCTTATCCACTTAGAAATAGTCTGCTTTGATATAGCCTTCCCCTCTGATCCTGCAGCAAATGTTACAAGTAGTTGCTCAGATTTTCTTAAAGGTTTGGTCCTGTTTAAGTAGAATCTTAGTTGTCTGTGTACATCCAATGCAGAATCCGCTCTCCCTTGTTCTGCGGATTTGGGTAAAATGTTGGCAGATGAATGGTCTGGTTAAGAGCCACACTGGGTACCACTTTAGGCATAAAAGAAGTACTGGTCCTGAGGGACACCCTGTCCGGGTAAAATATAGTAAAAGGCTCCACTGCCATGAGAGCCTGTAGTTCTGAAACCATTCTTGCTGAAGTGACTTCTAAGATAGAAATTTTATATCCGCAGTAGCTGCTGGTTCAAAAGGAGGCAGGGTGAGATTTTCCAGTATGAAATTGAGGTCCCATGCAGGAGTTGGCGATCTTCTGGGAGGCCTTAAATTTTTGGCCCCTCTTAGATACTGTTTTAGCAGAGGATGAGAAAAAAGGGGTGGCTCTGTGTTGTAATGAGCTGAGATGGCAGAGGCATGGATTTTTATTGAAGAAAAAGATAGGCCCTTGTCAAGCATCTCAGTCAAATATTGTAAAATCTGAGGAATATTGGGCTTTGCTGTGTCCGTTCCTTGTGCTTGGTTACAAGCACAGAATCTCTTCCATTTATCAGCATAAGATTTTCTAGTACTAGGCCTTCTGGCTTCCAAAATGACATCCATCACAGATTTACTGAGAGGAGGTGTTTGAATAATTAAATGATTAGCCATGCCGCAAGGTTCAGAGTTTGGAGCTGAATGTGCAAAATTTGATTGCTCTGCTGAGACAGTAGGTGAGGTATTTGAGGCAAGTACCAAGGGGGAATTGAGACATGTTCCTTAGAAGTGAGTACCAATGTTGTTTAGGCCAGTCCGGAGCAACTAGGATCATTTTTGTTTTTTCCTGTCTGACTTTTAGTAAGACCTTGGAGAGAAGAGCCGGGGGGGGGGGGGGCATAGACTGACAGATTTTTCCAACTTAAAGATAGGACGTCCACTTTCCGTGCCTTTTGTGATGAATTCTTGTGCAGAATATGCCCAGCTGATAATTCTGGGGAGAGGCAAATAGATCTATGTCTGGGCTCCCCCATTTCCATACTAACATGCTGAAGATTTGTGGATCCAGTTTTCATTCGTGTGGGTCCATAAGATTTCTGCTTAGGTCGTCTGCCAGAGTATTTTATTTTCCTGGCAGGAATTGAGCTTGAAGATGTATTTGGTAAGAAAAAGCCGTATTCCACAATGTCATGGCTAGTCTGCAGTGGGGGTAGGAATGTGTACCTCCCTGCTTGTTTATGTACCACATAACCGTGGTGTTGTCCATCTTTATCAGTAGTTGTCCTGGATGAAGTAAGTCCTTGAAGGTTGTCAGAGCATTCTGAACAGCTAGCATCTCTTTCTGGTTGATATGCAGATGCATTTGTTTTGGGCTCCATTTGCCCTGAATGCATCTCCCCACCGGGTGGGCCTCCCAAGCATTGTCTGATGCATCTGCAGTTAGGGTTTGGGTGGCAGGGGGTAAAGTAAAAGACAGTCCCTTGTTTTCGTGACATGTCTGCCCACCAAAGAAACTCCTGTTGTAGACAGGGAATGAGAGGAATCATTGTTTCCAGACTGAGACAATGTTAGCTCCATAAACTTTTTAGGTACCACTGAAGTTTCCTCATATGCAGTCTCGCATATGGAATTAGTAGAATGCAGGATGCCATGAACCCCAAAGCCTGCAGAATTTGTCTTGCAGATAACAGGGTTTTTGTTGCCATTTGTTGCATGTTAGAAGCCTTTTTACAAACGCCATATGTTGAAGAGTGTCCTTGTCCTCTGCTTGAATGAGACAGTCGTCCAGATAAGGATAAATTTGAATGCTTCTTTGTCTGCAGAATGCAATTACTGGTGCCAGGCACTTTGTAAAGACCCTGGGTGCAGTAGATAAGCCAAAGGGCAGTGCAGAGAATTGGTAATGCAAAAAACCTGCCTTGAAGCGGAAGTATCTTCTGCATGATTCCCTTATTGGGATATGCAGGTATGCCTCTTTTAAATCTGGATTCACTAACCAAGCATTCCTGCCCAGCATAGGCAGTAGCTGTTGTAAAGTCAGCATTTTGAATTTTGGAATGTCCAGGTATGTGTTTAAAATCGGTAAGTCCAGTATTGGACGCCACAAATTGTCTTTTCTGGGTACCAGGAAAAGTCTTGAATAAAAACCTTGTCTTTTTTCCTTTTCTGGTATGGGCTGAATAGCCCCCATAGCCATGAGGGACATAACTTGTTTCTGAGCCTCTGCCCACTGATTTTGTGGCAGATCTGGCCATCCGTTTGGAACTGGCAAAGTATGGAAATGAAATCTGTACACCTGGGATACTATGTTCAATATCCACTTGTCCTGGGTAATTAACTGCCAGTTTTGAGCATGAAGTGCTAGCTTCCCCTCCAAGGGGGCTGCCAAAAGATAAGTGTTTGGTGAAGGTAAAGGGAAGTCATTGAGAGTGCTTACTGTAGGGTTGTGCTTTGTTTCCCCCAGATTTGGAGGTAAAGGCGCTCCATTGCTTTGACCTGTAAGAACCCTGTGATTGGTATCTTGAGCCTTTTGAGCATTTGGATTTGCCTTCAGTGGCTCCGTTGGACACAGGAAAGGACCAATTTTTTGTAGGCCAGTGCATGCTAAACCTGGGTGGCTGCACTTGCAATAAATCTTTTACAGTTTGCACAGACTTAACTTTATCTTCCATTTTCTTTAAAACCTCTTCTGCCTTATTACCAGAGTATCATGCTGCAAGGGAGCATCCAACAATTTAGCTTTAACATGATCAGGCAGATTTTGCTCCTTGAGCCAGGCATGCCTTCTAATCACAGATCCAGTAACTGCGGCCCTGCAAGAGGCCTACAAGGAATGAAAACCACATTGCAAAGTATGCTTTCCAACTTGTTCGGTTGAATGCAATAATTCCTGTAACTCTTTATTTTTCACACAATCAGAAATCATCATTTTCTGTTTCAGTAAGCCCATAACATGCTGTTGATATTTAAGCATATGAAACTGGCAGTTTAAGGCTCTGATTGCTAAGGTAGCACATGTATAAACCTTCTTTCCCAATCTATCCATCGCCCTGGAATCTCTATCAGAGGGGGTAGGATTTTTGGCTGTAGAGGCCCTGAGAAGTAGTCTGTGGATCAGCAGCAGGATTTTTGAATAGAAATGTGTGGGAGTCAGGAACCCTGTAATATCTGTCTGGCTTACTAGGAGCTGGAGGTAGGGAATCAGGAGCCATGCTTGATTCCGAAAACACATCATCCACAATGTATAGTACAGGGGGTATAGCCAAAGGCCTACGCTGAGGAAGGTGGAGGAAATCCCTAAGCCTCTTTTTTGATTCAGAAAAGTCCTGACTCTCCCAGTGAAAATGTTCCCTTACAGTATGCAAAGTTTCTCCGAAAGAGTAATCCTCAGGAGGAGATGCAGATGGGATGGGATTCCTCTGCATCAGAATCCTCATAGGATGGAATAGAAAATTCCTGATCAGAAGAGGAATCAGAAGAAATGGAAACTTGATCTGAATAATCATAATCAGTGCCTTGCCTAGGCCTCTTAGCGGGGGGGGGGGGGGGGGGGGGTTGGAACTCCTGATCAAGGTAAGTCCTCAGCCATCTTGATCATGTGTTTTTTAGGCATAGGGGTCTGAGCACGTGGCTCATGCATCCATTTTTTAGACATAGAAGATGTTTTTGACCTTGCTTTTGCAGCTGGTGTCGGTTTTATATAAAAATGTTGAGGCCTGAAAACACCCTCAAAAGCCAGTGACTGCTCAGCAGCTCCGGACCCATCCAAGGGAGAGACATTCACGGGTTCAATACACTGAGAATCTCGCGGCATACCGGACTCCGAATAGGTCTCGGCAGAGGCCTGCGACTCAAAAGTAGCGGGCAACAGGGGTTGCGAAAGCGCCTCACTGAGTACCGGCGACTGGCTTAGGAGAAGCTTCATCGGTTTTGGACCTCGAAAGTCTGTCTCTGTCTTTTTCTTTGTGATTTTTGTGAACTCCGGTAGTCGGATTGCTAACCAATGGCATTTCAGGATAATTAAATCTTGATTCAAAATATTTAGAAGCAAAACTATACTGATGCTTAATAGTGCATTGGTTAAATCTAGCACAAAACTGACAGCAAGGCACGTTATGATCTGGGCCTAGGCAAGGAATACACTTCAAATGAAAATCCTTATGAGGTATTTGCTTCCCACAAGTAATGCAATTATTAACTTTTACTGACATTGGTAAGGAGCAAGAAAAAGTTTCCCCAATGGGGTACTTAGCTTTAATTTGAAGACTTCGGTTCTGAAACTCAAATGTGAAAATTTCAGGAGTTAGCTGACCGGCACTTGCAAACTGCTTCTGCTTTGGGCACCACACGGCAAGAAAGACTGAATAAAATGGCATCGGCTGCATGTTTTATACCCCTGACGTCATGGAAAAGGAGACAGCAACCAACGCAGGACCCAAGACTTTGTTATTCAGGCTGAATGAGAGCAACCTGCAGGCAGATTACCCAAATGTAATGACTGCAACAGTGAAATACGAAGAACATCTGTACTATGTTCTTCATGTTTCATTGTTGCAGTCATCACATTTGGGTAGATTCCCAAAGCTGAGTAAGGGAGGAGGCAGTCAAGAAGTATTAGGGCTGACAAGCAGGACTTGTAAGACTGCTGTCGCAAATCCAGTTCTGGATTTAGAAAGGACAGGTAAGTGGCAATGCTTGGTGAAGGTGTGTACATAACTCCAGGTTGCAGCTTCCAGGATGTCCCTGGTAGGGACTCCCCTGAGAAATGCTGTAGAAGTTGAGGTCCTAGTGGAATGAGTTCTGATCCCCTGTGGGGTAGGTTTTTCCATGGTATTAGTAGCAGAAATGGATGCAGTGTGCTATCCATTTGGAAATGGTTTGCTTTGAAATGGCCTTGCCCTCTGCCCCTGTAGGAAAGCTGAGTAGCAGCTGGTCAGATTTTCTGAAAGGCTTAGTCCTGTCAAGGTAGAACCTGAGCTGTCTGTGCACGTCCAAGGAGTGCATGATCCTCCTTCCTTTATTCTGAGTGTCAGAGAAAAAGGTTGGTAAATGGATGGATTAGTTTACGACCACACTTGATGCCACCTTGGGCATAAATGATGAGTTAGTCCTGATGGAGACCCTGTCAGCCAGGAAAATAATGAAGGGTTCCACAGCCATTAGTGCCTGTAGCTCAGACACTCTTCTTGCTGAAGTGATGGCTAGAAGTAAGGCTGTTTTCCAAGAGAGGAATTTTAACAATGCTTTAGCAGCAGGTTCAAAAGCGGGAAGCATGAGCTTCTCTAGTAAAAGAAAAGGTCACAGGCAGGGGTGGGAGCTCTCCTCGGGGGTCTTAAATTGTTAGCTCCTCTCTGGAACGGTTTGATCAGAGGGTGAGAAAAGAGAGGTGGCTCCTTACTGTAATGAGCTAAGATGGCAGAGGCATGAATCTTAATTGATGCGAAGGAAAGGCCTTTGTGGATCAGCTCTGCTAGGTAATCTAGAATTTGAGGTAAGGAGGGCACAGCTGTGCCCTTTCCGAGGGACTGGCTCCAAGAACATATCTTTCCACTATTCTGAATAGGATTTCCAAGTACTAGGCCTTCTGGCCTCAAGGATGACATCCAACACCTGTTAGCTGAGGGTTGCTGGTGTTGTGTTCAGGGAAGAAGCCAGACTGCAAGGTTCAGTGTTTTCAGCTGAGGATGCAAAATCTGTCCCTCCTGCTGGGACAGCAGGAAGGGGGTGTGATGTAGGTGCCAGGGTGGCACTGCTGTCAGACTGCGTAGGAGTGGATGCCAGTGCTGGCGTGGCCAGTATGGTGCAATAAGGATTGTCCTTGGTTTGTCCTGCTTGATTTTGGGTAGTACTTTTGAGAGGAGGGGCAGAGGGGGAAAGGCATAAATTGACAGATTTTCCCCATGTAAAGGATAGGGCATCCACTCGCCATGCTTGGCTGTGGGGATTTCTGGTGCAAAGTTTGCTCAATTAATGGTTTTGGGGGGAGGCAGAGAGGTCCACCTCTGGTGTCCCCCACCTGTTGATTAGAAGTTTGAATGAGTTTGGTAACAGTTTTCACTCATGTAGGTCCAGTAACTTTCTGCTTAAGTCGTCTGGCAGTGTATTTTGTTTGCCTGGCAGGAATTGTGCTTGCAGGTGCACTTGGATGCTCAAGGCTGTGTTCCACAGGGCCATGGCTAACCTGCAGAGTGAGTTGCCCCCTGCTTGTACCACATAACTGTGGTGTTGCCTGTCTTTATCAAGACTTGTCCTGGAAGGAAAAGGTATTTGAAGGCTGTCCGAGTATTCTGTATAGCTAACATTTCTTTTTTGATTGATATGCAGGTGAATTTGTCCTGGGCTCCATTTGGCTTGAATGCATTTGCCTGCCATGTGAGCCCCCCATGCATAGTCTGATGCACCTGTAGACAGGGTTTGGGCTGCTAAGGGTTGAGGGAAAGGAAGTCCCTTGTTGTGGTTGCAAGCCTCTGCCCACCAAAGGAACTCTGCCCTAGACAAAGAATGTTAGGAATCACTATTTCCAAGTCCTGAGAGAGTTGACACCAGAGACTTTTTAAGTACCACTGAAGTTTCCTCATATGCAGTCCTGCATATGGAATTAGTAGACTGCATGAGGCTATGAACCCTAGGGCTTGCAGTATTTTTCTTGCAGATAGCTGGGTCTTGGAGGCCATTAGTTTGAAGTAGGTTGTCAAATGAACCTGCTTTCCTGGAGTGGGAATGCCATCTGGGAAGTTGTGTGCAAGCTTGCTCCCAGGAATGCAATCTTTTAGCTGGGCACAAGATGTGATTTCTTTTCGTTGATGGTTTACCCTAGAGAAGTTAAACGTCTCTTTATAAATGCCAGGTGCTGAAGTAGCAATTCCTGACTAATCGCCTGAATCAGGCCATTGTCCAAGCATAGGTAAATTTGAAAATTTCTCTGCCTGCAGTATGCAATGGTGGAGCCAGCTACTTTGTGAATACCCTGGGTGCAGTAGATAAGCCAAAGGGAAGTGCAGATTACTGATGGTGCATAGAGCCTGCCCTGAAACGCAGATATTTCCTGCAAGATTCCCTTGTGGGGATGTGCAGATAAGCTTCTTTTAAGTTTAGGGTGACTAACCAGGAGTCCTTAGCTAGCATAGGAAGCAGATGTTGTAGTGTAAACCTTTTGAATTTTGGGACCACCCGGGAGGTGTTGAGAATGGACAGATCAAAGATAGGGCACCATGAGCTCTCTTTTCTGAGCACCAGGAAAGTACAGTTGTGTACACTTAACATAAATGTAGATGTTTGAGTGAATTCACTGTTGCAGGCATCACATTTGGGTTATCTGCTTGCAGTAGCCCTCAGTCGGCCTGATTAAAGTACAGTTGTGTACACTTACCATAAATGGAGATGTTCGAGTGTATTCACTGTTGCAGTCATTACATTTGGGTAATCTGCTGGCTGTCCCTTCTTCCATGACGTCAGGTCGGCAGGGGTATAAAACATGCAGCCGATGCCATCACATCAGTTTTTCTTGCCCCAGATGTCAGGTGCCTATATATATATATATATATATATATATATATATGTGTGTATATGTATATATATATATATATATATATATATATATGTGTGTGTGTGTGTGTGTGTGTGTGTGTCTGTGTGTGTGTATATATATATATATATATGTATATATGTATATATATATATATATATATATATATATATATGTATATATATGTATATATATGTATATATCTATGTATATATATGTATATATATATATATATATATATATATATGTATATATATATATATATATATATATATATATATATATATCTATGTATATATATATATATATATATGTATATATATATATATATATATATGTATGTATATATACATATGTATATATATATGTATATATATATATATATGTATATATATATATATATATATATATGTATATATATATATATATGTATATATATATATATATATATATGTATATATATATATATATATGTATATATATATATATATATATATATATATATATATATATATATATATATATATATATATATATATATATATATATATATATATATATATATATATATATATATATATATATATATATATATATATATATATATATATATATATATATATATATATATATATATATATATATATATATATATATATATATATATATATATATATATATATATATATATATATATATATATATATATATATATATATATATATATATATATATATATATATATATATATATATATATATATATAATATATATCAAGCAAATACACTAAAAAGGCTTTTAATCATAGTAAAAGAAAGGACTGGTATAGTTAGAGAAAAACGGGGGGCTGGAGGGAGGGTAACCAGGTCTGCAACAGTGAATACACTCAAACATTTACATTTATGGTAAGTGTACACAACTGTACTATGGTCTTCGTGTTTCACTGTTGCAGTCATTACATTTGGGTAGAATCCCAAAGCTATGGTTGGGAGGATGGATTTATACAGCATTAGGAGCAGCTATAAGGCCCTGCAGGACAGCCGAGGCAAAGCCAGCTTTGGATTTAGAGAAGAGAGGTAAATGATAATGTTTGGTGAACATATGAACTGAGCTCCAGGTAGCAGCTTCTAGAATGTTTCTAGTAGGAACCCCTCTGAGAAAGGCTGCAAAAGTAGATGCAGCCCTGGTGGAATGAGATCTGATCCCCTTGGGGATAGGTTTACCATGGAGCATACAGCAGAAACGAATACAATGGCTTATCCATTTGGAAATAGTCTGCTTTGAAATAGCCTTTCCCTCTGCCCCTGCAGCAAATGCCACCAATAGTTCTTCAGTGTACATCCAATGAATGCAGAATCTGCTCACACTTGTTCTGTGGATTGGGGAAGAAAGTTGGCAGTTAGATCCACACTGGATAACACCTTGGGCATAAAGGATGGATTGGTCCTGAGAGCCACCCTGCCATGATAAACAATAATGAAAGGCTCCACTGCCATAAGAGCCAGTAATTCTGAAATCCTTCTAGCTGAAGTGACTGCTAAAAGGAAAGCTGTTTTCCAAGAGAGAAATTTTTGGTCCGCAGTAGCAGCTGGCTCAAAAAGAGGTAGAGTGAGTTCTTCCAAAACAAAATTGAAGTCCCGTGCAGGAGCTGGTGCTCTCCTGGGTGGTCTTAAATTTTTGGCCCCTCTGAGATACTGCTTTAGCAGAGGATGAGAGAAGAGGGGAGGTTCTGTGTTGTAATGAGCTGAAATGGCGGAGGCATGGATTTTTTTATGGAAGAAAAAGATAGGCCCTTGTGAAGCATCTCAGTTAAGTACTGCAGAATCTGAGGTGTATTGGGCATTGCTGTGCTTATTCCTTGTGACTGGTTCCAGGCACAGAATGTTTTCCATTTGTCATCATAAGATTTTTCTAGTACTAGGCCTTCTAGCCTCCAAAATGACATCCATCACAGGTTTGCTGAGAGATGCCAAGGGTGAAATTAGTCGATTAACCATGCTGCAAGATTCAAAGTTTGGAGCTGAGTGTGCAGAATTTGGTAGTTCTGCTGAGACAGTAGGTAAGGTGTCTGAGGCAGGTGCCATGGAGGAAGGTGTGACACATTGTGCAGGAGTGGGTACCAGTGTTGTCTAGGCCCGTCTGGAGCAATCAGAATAATTTTTGGTTTGTCCTGTCTGACTTTTAGCAGGACTTTGGAGAGCAGAAGCAGAGGGGGAAAAGCATAGACTGATAGGTTTTTCCAGCTGAATGATAGAGCATCCACTTTCCAAGCTTTTTTGTGATGAATTCTTGTGCAGAATTTGTCCAACTGATAGTTCTGGGGTGAGGCAAAATGATCTATGTCTGGGCTCCCCCATTTGCGTGTCAACATGTTGAAAACTTGTGGTTCCAGTTTCCATTCATGTGGGTCCATAAGATTTCTGTTTAGTTCGTCTGCCAGAGTATTTAACTTTCCTGGCAGGAATTGAGCTTGTAGATGTATTTGATAAGTCAAGGCCGTGTTCCACAATGACATGGCTAGACTGCAAAGGGGGTAGGAATGTGTATCAATGTTTACCCCCCTGCTTGATTATGTACCACATGACTGTGGTGTTGTCCGTCTTTATCAGTAGTTGTCCTGGATGAAGGTAGTCCTTGAAGGCTGTCAGAGAATTCTGTACAGCTAGCATCTCTTTCTGATTGATATGTATATTGCATTTGATTTGGGCTCCATTTGCTCTGAATGCATTTCCCTGCCAGATGCACCCCCAAGCATAGTCCAATGTGTCTGTAGTTAGGGTTTGGGCGGCAGGGGGTGGAGTGAATGGCAGTCTCTTGTTTTGGTGGCAGGCCTCTGCCCACCATAGGAACTCTAGTTCCAGGCAAAGTATAATAGGAATCAATGTTTCCAGGCTGTGACAATGTTGACTCCATAAACTTTTTAGGTACCACTGAAGTTTCCTCATATGCAGTCTTGCATATGGAATTAGAAGAACGCAGGAGGCCATGAATCCCAAGGCCTGCAGAATTTGTCTTGCAGATAGCTGGGTTTTTGTGGCCACCTGTTTGAAGTAAGTCATCAACTGGATTTGCTTTTCTGGCGTAAGTTAAGTCATCTGGGCACTTGTATTGAAGCTTGCACCCAGAAATGTGATTTTTTGAGAGGGTACCAGTTGTGATTTCTTTTCATTTATGGTGTACCCTAGACAAGTTAGAACCCTTTTGATAAATGCCAGATGCTTTAGAAGAATGTCCTTGTTTTCTGCCCGAATTAGTCCAGTTAAGTCGTCCAGGTATGGATAAATTTGAATATTTTTTTGCCTGCAAAATGCAATCACTGGTGCCAGTCACTTTGTGAAGACCCTGGGCGCAGTAGATAAGCCAAAGGGCAGTGCACAGAACTGGTGATGCAAGTAGCCTGCTTTGAAGCGGAGGTATCTTCTGCAAGATTCCCTGATTGGGATATGCAGGTAAGACTCTTTTAAGTCTAGAGTTACCAACCAGGCATCTTTGCCTAGCATAGGTAGTAACTGTTGAAGAGTCAGCATCTTGAATTTTGGAATGTCCAGAAATGCATTTAGAATAGATAAGTCCAGAATTGGACGCCATGATTTGTCTTTTCTGGGTACCAGGAACAGGCTTGAATAGAAACCTTGTCCCTTTTCCTCTTCTGGCACTGGTTGAATAGCCCCCATATTCATGAGGGACAGAACTTGTTTCTGGGCCTCTGCCACTGATTTGGAGGCAGATCTGGCCATCCGTTTGGGATTGGCAATGTGTGGAAATGAAATCTGTATCCCTGGGATACTATATTTAAAACCCATTTGCCCTGGGTAATCAGTTGCCAGTTTTGTGCATGAAGTGCCAGTTTTCCCCCCAACGGGGCGACCAAAAGGTAAGTGCTTGGTGATTGTACAGGAACGTCATTGAGACTGTTTGCCATAGGGAGGTGTCTTGTTGCTTCCAGGTTTGGAGGTGGCGGTACCCCATTGTTTTGTTCAAAAAGTTCCTTGAGACTGAAACCTGGAGTCTTTGGAATGTCTGGACTTGACTTGAGCGGCTCTCGAGGGAACTGGAAAGGACCAGTTCTTAGTAGGCCAGTGCCTACTAAATCTGGGTGGCTGCACTTGTAATAAATCTTTCACAGTTTGCATAGATTTAGCTTCATCTTCCATCTTTTTCAAAATGTCTTCAGCCTTATTACCAAAGAGACTTTCCTGTTGTAAAGAAGCATCCAACAATTTAGCTTTAACATGGTCTGGCAGATTTTGCTCTTGCCAAGCATGCCTTCTTATCACAGATCCAGTTACAGCAGCCCTGCAAGAGGCCTCCAAAGAATCAAAACCACATTGCAAAGTATGTTTTCCAACTTGTTCAGCTGAATGTAATAAATCCTGCAACTCTATTTTCCACACATTCAGAGAGCAACATCGTTTTCTGTTTAAGTAGACCCATGACATGCTGTTGATATTTAAGCATATGAAATTGACAGTTTAAAGCCCTGATTACCAAGGTTGCAGATGTGTAAACCTTCTTAACCCATCTATCCAGCGCCCTGGAATCTCTGTCAGAAGGGGTAGGATTTTTAGCAGTAGAGGCCTTAACGCCCTTGGGACCCTGAGAAATGGTTTCAGGATCAGCAGTAGGGTTTTTGAAAAGGAATATGTGGGAGCCAGGAACCCTGTAGTATCTGTCTGGCTTACTAGGAACTGGAGGCAGAGAATCAGGAGTCATACTGGATTCTGAAAAAACAATCAACAATGTCTAGAACAGGAGATATAGCCAAAGGCCTATGCTGAGGAAGAAGAAAAAAATCCCTAAGTCTCTTTTTAGTTTCAGAGAAATCCTGACTTTCCCAGTGGAAGTGTTCCCTTAAGGTATGTAAGGTTACTCCAAAAGAGAACTCCTCAGAGGGAAAAGCAGAAGGGATGGAGTCTTCTGCATCAGAGCCCTAATAAGTAGGTATAGATAAATCCTGTTCAGAAGAGGAATCAGAAGAAATAGAAACCTGATCTGACGATTCAGTCAGTACCTTGCCTAGGCCTCTTAGCAGGAGGGGGATGGCTACCCCTGATTCAAGGTAATTAAATCTTCAGCCATTTTGATCATTTATTTTTTAGGCATTGGGGCCTGTACACGTGGCCCAAGCATTGGTTTTTCAGACATAGAAGTAGATTTTGGCCTTAGCTTTGAAGATGGCGTCTGTTTAATATACAAATCTTTAGGCCTGAAAACACCCTCAGAGCCAGTGCCTGCACAGTGGCTCCGAACCCATCTAAGGTAGAGACATCCGCGGGTTCAATACTTAAAGCATCTCACAGTATACCAGACTCTGAAAGGGTCTCAGTAGAGGCCTGCGAATCAAAAGTAGCTGGTATCAGGGGCTGTGAAAGCGCCTCACTGAGTACCGGCGACTGGGTTAAAAGAAGCGTCGTCGGTTTTGGTACTCGACGGTCTGTTCCTGACTTTTTCTTTCCATTTTTTAGGTATTCCGGTAGTTGGATTGCTAACTGACGACATTTCTGGATAGTTAAATCTTGAGCCAAAATATTTAGAAGCAAAAATATACCGACGTTTGATCGTGCGTTGATTAAATTTAGCACAAAACCGACAGCAAGGCACATTGTGGTCAGGGCCTAGGCAAGGAATACAGTACAAATGAAAATCTTTATGAGGTATTTGCTTCCCACAAGTAATGCTATTATTAACTTTTACTGACATCGGAAAGGAGCAAGAAAAAGTTTCCCCAACAGGGTACTAAGCTTTAGTTGAAGACTTCGGTTCTGAAACTCGAAAACGAAAATTTCAGGAGTTGGCCAATCAGCACTTGCTATCTGCTTCTGATTCGGGCACCGCATGGCAAGAAAGACTGATGTAATGGCGTTGGCTGCATGTTTTATACCCCTGACGACCTGACGTCATGGAAGAAGGAACAGCAGCCGACGCAGGACCCAAGACTTTGTTAATCAGGCCGACTGAGGGCTACTGCAAGCAGATAACCCAAATGTGATGACTGCAACAGTGAAACACGAAGAATATCAGTCTGGAACAGAAACCCTATCCCCTCTGCTCTATTGTAACAGGTTGAATAACCCTGATACTGAGAAGAGAAGAGAAAGTACTTGCTTTTGAGCCTCTTCCCACCGCTTTGGAGGAAGATCTGGCACCCTGCTTGGGGTTGGCAGTGAGTGGAAGTAGAATCTGTATCCCTGTGATACAATGCTTAGGACCCATTGGTCCTGGGTAATGGACATCCCATTTTTTAGCATGCAGGGTGAGTTTTCCCCCTAGGGGTGCAAGTACTTGGGTATGGCTGGGAAGAACGACAGACAAGCCATTGTGAAGTTTTTCCATAAAGAGGTGGCTTACCACTCCTGGTTTTAGAGATGGGAGCACTCCATTGCTTAGATCTCTGCATATCCTGAGACCGTAGTCTTGGTGGTCTGTTGCCCCTGGGTTAGGACTGAGAAGGGCTGGAACGGACCAGTGTTTAGAAGGCCAATGCCTACTGAATCTAGGTGCCTATACCTGTAAGAAATCTGTAACAGTTTGCCTAGATTTAGCTTTTCCTCCATCTTTTTAAGAACTTCTGCTTTTGTGCCAAACAAGTGTTCCAAGGTTCAATGGAGCATCTAGCAATTTTGCTTTGACATGGTCTGGCAGGATTTGTTCCTTCAGCCAAGCATGCCTTCTCAGTACAGACCCAGTGACAGCAGACCTGCAAGATGCTTCTAAGGCATCAAAAACCACACTGCAAAGTATGTTTACTAACTTGGTTTGCAGAATGCATTAACTCTTGTAACTCTTTATTCTCTGCACCATCTGGAAGCAACAACATTTTCTGTTTAATTAGTTCTATGATATACTGCTGATACTTCAACATGTGAAACTTGCAATTTAAAGCCCTTATGGCAAGAGTTGCAGAGGTGTATACCTTCTTACCCCATCTGTCTAAAGCTCTAGAATCCCTGTCCGAAGGGGGTATGGTTGTTGGCCTTAATACTTTTAGGTCCCTGGGAAATGGTCTCTGGATCCACAGTGGGATTCTTAAAGAGAAATGTGTGTGTGTCAGGTACTCTGTAGTACTTGTCAGGCTTTCTAGAAGCTGGTGGTGGTAAAAAATCAGGAGTAAGATTGGACTCCATGAAGACATTATCTACAATATCCAGGACAGGGGGGTATAGCTAGAGACCTGTATTAAGGCAAGTCTAAAAATTCTTTGAGTCTCTTTTTGGACTGTGGGTAGTCCTGGCATTCCCAGCGGAAATGCTCCCTTAAGGTATGCAAGGTTTCACCAAAAGAAAAGTCCTCTGGAGGGGAGGCAGAGGGAATGGAATCCTCTGCATCTGAATCCTCATAGGTAGACAAGGGAATGTCCTGGTAATCAGAGGGATCAGAGTCACCGGATTCACGGTCTGTAGAATCAGAAGGAAAATCAATTCTTTGTCTTACAGAGGGGGAAGGCTGGCTTCCCCTAATTAAAGTTATAAGGTCTTCAGCCATTCTAAGCATTTGTTTCCATGGCATGGGAGCTTGAGCATGCGCTTTGGTCATCAGTTTTCTAGGCGTAGTGCGAACTATGGGCCTGGGAAAGTCAGTAGTTTTAGTCAGAAATTAAGATGTTGGTTTAATACGAACATCAGTAGGTTGGAATACACCCTCAGAAGCTGGTGCCTGCACAGCGGCTCTGGACCCATCCAAGGTAGAGACATCCGCAGGTTCCAAAGTCGAAGAAGCAACTCGCGGCATACCGGACTCTGAAAGGGTCTCAGCAGAGGCCTGTGAAACTGTAGAAGTGGGTATCAGGGGCTGCGAAGGCGCCTCACTGAGTACCGGCCTATGCAGTCTGTCCCTGTCTTTATCCTTATGTTTTTTTTGGAGGATTGGTAGTCGGATGGCTTAAAGAAACCATTTCAGAATATGGAGAACGATAGTGAAAGAATTTAGCGACAAAAATAGCCAGAGGATGAACAGTTCGGGCGTTGAACAAGCCACAAAACTGCCAGCGAGGAACATCATGGTCTGGGCCTAAAAAGGTGATGCAGTAAGAATTAAAATCTCTGTGAGGTATTTGCTTTCCACAGGCAAGACAATTAACTTTTTTTTTTTTTGACATTGGTTAGAGCAAAAAAAAAGTATCCCCAACAGAGTTCAGGTCTGAAACTCGAAAAAATGAAAATTTCAGGAGGCGGCCGACCAGCAGTTGCGAACTGATTTTGCTTCAGACACTGCACGGCAAGAAAAGATGATGTAATGGCATTAGCTGCATGTTTTATACCCCTAACATCCTGATGTCATGGAAGAGGCGACGGCATCCAATGCAAAAATCCCAAGACTCTGGTATTCAGGCCGACTGAGGGCTACCTGCAGGCAGATAACCCCGAACATCTATGGTTCTAAACACCAATACTGGAACTCTGCTCACCTGTGCTACGAAGTAACAAATGTATCCACAGTAACTGTAACTAACAGCTTCACAAAGGAAGGCAGAGTACTGAAAATGTAATAACATCACTAGTTTAGCAGTTTGGTATACTAGCATGCTAGAGTAAAGATGAATTAGATTCAGTCTTATGCACAGGTCAATGGTCTTAGCTGGAATGCTGGAAGCACTTTAGGATTACACAGAATTAAAGCTATTACATACCAGCAGTATTACAGCAAAGTGACTAAGCAATACCAAGTAAGAGCGACTGGGACAGTCCTAGGAATGGGGAGCTCCTGTACTTCAGCAATGATCACTGAACATTATAAAAGAGCTAGCAACGCATCCACGTGCAGCTTGTTAACAAAGAGCTGCAGGATTTCAAAAGTGGAAACCAAAGGCCGGAGCTTAAACATGGTTTTAGCTTGGCTACTCAATGTTTAGCTTCAGTAAAGCACGTCTTCAGTTCATAGTGCCTAGGTGTATACCTGTACAAACATATCTCCCAGGACTTATGGTAACAAAAGAAAAGTGCTGTATTATGATATCTTAAAATAACCTTAGTAGGCCTTAAGAAAGAAACACCATCTCCAATACAATACCTAAAGGTGGACCTGTAAAATTCCCATAAAGAAAGGGATATAAAAGATGAAACAACTCCTAGCTCTACTGTTTGATGGCAAGTTGAGGCATATTAGTAAAGATACCTGAACGACAAAACAGTAGCACCATCTGATCAAGAGGATAGACCATGGCACTAGATATTCCTTTTAGTTTGAAGAGGAAAGTGTAGAGATTCTGTAATGGAAAGGATGCAAAAATGCAACCTAGGGTCTTGCAGAGTTCCTTGCTGTTCTTCTAGTGTTGCTATAAAGACACAGTGATCTACACTGAGGTGACCACAAGGTTTTAGCACACTGCTTCATTGTCATGCTAGAGTACCTCAAATAAGGCTGATGAAAGGTTAGAAGCACCTCCTGGTAATCCATTTTTGGAGACCACCACCAAACAGTATGACAGTGCCTTTTTCACAACCACATTACAAGGACCAGTAGAAAGTTCAGAATCAAGGTGGCTGCAATATCATGGCTGTAACTGGTTACTAAGAACCGCAGCAATCAACTGACTTCACTGTCACTAATGTAACATGAACGGTATTTTAGAACTGTAAACAGATGGAAGCCAGTCAGTGGACATCAACTTATCTCTTTCTTACTGAGAGTTTAGGAAGCTTGCTGCTTAATACCGCTTGATTTACTAACTCTGAGGAGTACAAATTAATTTGTGCTTTAGGGTCCAGTGATGACTGTCTTACTGTCTGAGAACCATATTTTCCCCGCATGAAACTACTGCCAGAGGTCTACAGTGAACAATCAACTGTCCCCCAGGTTGAATGTGTGACTGTCTGGATAACTAAAGGGCACCTGGACTGAATATGACCCTGACCTAGAGTTGTGACCTGGGGTTGTGTTGCACTCTGGATCATAACTGGGTTACCAGACTGAAGAGAACCCTGTTTCACAGTTATAATCTCAGGTTGGACCTCCAGAGTGGAACGATCTCTGACCAGTAGCTTCAATTAATAGTTTGTCAGCAGTTTGAAGTACCACTGGACCACCACTAGTCAGTTTCTGACCTACATTTTCAGCAGATACCTGGTCTGCTGTGCTACCACTGGAATTTTAGACTAAATCAACCCCTGACCCACTGCTGTAACTTGTGGCTGGATAACTGCCTGGATTATTACTGGGCTGACTGCTTGAATCTGTGTCCATCCCACAGTTCTGAGCGGTAACTTCATCAGCTGTCGCAATCAGTAGTGAAGCCCCAGACTGAACAACACAATGACTTTCTCATTGTACTAACTGGACAGGCCTCTGAATCTCCTTCTGAACTTGACTCCTTGCCAGTCCAGCCAGCAACTGATTTACAGTGGGGACTATGGACTGTTTTGCAAACTGTTTCGTCATTTGTTCCAGCATCACTATGGGCTGGCTTATCTTCTGCTGCCTAGCCTGTCTCTGGTTTTCTAACTCAGCAGGCTCAGTACACTAGTACTGGATAGTGCTTTCTTCTAGCCTGTACTTTTGTCCTGAGCCTCATCACTAGGCAGGTGCAGACATATAAAGTGTATTGTGAGCTGTTACTTGACTATCAGAATTCACAGGTCCATCATTCACTGACTGGAACAACTGCATACCACAGGACTGAACTAACCTTTGTTCCCCAGTGTGAACATGTATCTGGCATGCTGCTTTTAAAGAACTACAACCCTCTTTCTGAAGTGATGTCTGGTTCTCAGTCTGACAAAGAACCCTGATGTTTTGCCTGACTGCTACTTTCAATCTCATCTGGAACTGCACTGCCTGCACCTGTCTCTTCTGATACATTAGACACTTGCTTGCGACTCAACTCCTGGTACTTCATGTGGCGAAAAATTCTGGATACAGCACCACAGACAACAGCATATGTGTGGCCAGTGCTCCAAAACATGCTTGTTCAGGAGCCACTTTGATGGAAAGGTCTTACTGCAACAGGGGTTGGGAGGGTGGCTTAATGGTTAAGGTGTTTACCTTACAAAGACAAGGTGCAGGGTTTGAGTCTCACAAAGGATAACTGGCTAGGCTTAAAATGGCTCACAAGGGCAGTTAGCTTAGCACTAACCTATGAACCTACGAACTTGAGGCAAACAATAGACTTTAATTGTATTTGACTATCAGACAGAGTGCTGTTGCCGCAGTGTGATTGCATTCACACTCAAAGCAAGAAAAAGGGGTGAATTTTGTTATGCTTTTGCAAATGGTGCCTCAACTCCACACTTGTCTTAAGCCCTATCCCATGCCTCAAAAACTTGTATGGCCCTTTCTCTGTACGAGACACTGAGTTTTTCAGGTTAGAGGGATCAGAGTACAACTTGCCACAGGCGTCGCATACATAGGGCCTTTCCCCTGTGTGCAAACATCTGTGCACAGTTAAACTGCAATAGTTTCTGAACAAATGTCCACAATCTGGGCAGTCATACAACTCATCTTTCTCTGACCTAGTACGTGGCTTCCTCTTGGGTCGCACAGTCTCTATTAGTGGCTCATCATCATCATCATCGTCATCTTCATTTGCAGACCAGTTTTTATCAAGATCATCATCTCCCTCTTCAAATAAATCTTCCTCCTCATCCTCCTCTTCAAATCTGTAGGACACAGCTTTCCTTTCCCGGAGGAAATGACGTCGTTCCTCAGGCTTCTCCTCAGGCTCTGGACTTTCTGTGCCATCCACATCCACATCCTGAGAATCAGAGGTGGGCTCATCATCACTCCCCACCTCCAAAACCATTATATCTAGAAAAGTTAAACAAGAAGCATTAATAATATGCTACAGACGATTCCACAAATATTAATGCAAAACATTTCAAATTTTACTCTACCAGTATATTTTCTGCACTTATGTTTAAATATTTTTCACAGATATACATGTAAACACAAAGAACATTAATTTGGATGCAGGATACAAACTCCAGTTTATGTGTTAGTAACTGAGATAGCAGAACTCTCCATAACAGATTACACTGACTCTGCAAAGCTGGCATTCAGAATCTGGAATTAACCACTGCATCCCAAGACAGAAGGCTGCTTCAGGCCCTCCGCAAAGAAAATCAATAGCTGTGACGTTGAGGGGGATATGCTGGTGAAAGCATGTAGTTATGTCCAGCACACAAAAAAGTTACAGTTCCCTATCCTGTTTACGTCTGTGGAAATGCCAACATGGTAAGTATCATGTGCAATTAGAATTATATACACTATGCCATTTTAGATACCTCTTAGAATTCACAGCAAAAATGGGATCAGGATAGTACCACGTTAAGTCAGGAAAGTACAGTTGTGTACACTTACCATAAATGTAGATTTTCGCGTGTATTCACTGTTGCAGTCATTACAGTTGGGTAATCTGCTGGCAGGTTGCCCTCAGTCGGCCTGATTAACAAAGTCTTAGGTCCTGCGTCGGTTGCTGTCCCTTCTTCCATGACGTCAGGTTGTAAGGGGTATATAGAACATGCAGCTGACACCATTACATCAGTTTTTCTTGCCCCAGATGTCAGGTGCCCCCCTAATGGAGAGCAAATAAACATAAAACACAAAGGTATACCTCCAACAAAAAGCAAATACACCAAAAAGCCTTTTAAGCATAGTAACGGAAAGTAGAGGTATAACCAGAAAAAGTTAGGGGGCTGGAGGGATGGTAACCAGGACTGCAACAGTGAATACACTCGAACATCTACATTTATGGTAAGTGTACACAACTGTACTATGTTCTTCGTGTTTCACTATTGCAGTCATTACATTTCGGTAGATTCCAAAAGCTATGGTTGGGAAGAGGAGTTTATACAGCATTAGGGCCAGTTATAAGGCCCTGCAAGACAGCAGTGTCAAAGCCAGCTCTGGATTTAGAGAAAAGTGGTAAATTATAATGCTTGGAGAAAGTATGTACAGAGGTCCAGGTAGCAGCTTCTAGGATGTCCCTGGTATAACACCTCTGAGAAAGGCTACAGAAGTAGATGCAGCCCTGGTGGAGTGAGATCTGATCCCCTGGGGGATAGGTTTTCCATGAAGCTTATAGCAGAAAATAATCCAATGGCTTATCTATTTAGAAATGGTTTGTTTTGAAATAGCCTTCCCCTCTGCCCCTGCAGCAAATGCTACCAGCAATTGTTCAGATTTTCTTCGAGATTTAGTCCTGTCCAAGTAGAATCTAAGTTGCCTGTGCACATCCAAGGAATGCATAATCCATTCCCCTTTGTTCCTCGGATTGGGAAAGAAGGTTGGCAAATGAATGGACTGAGCCACACTGGAAACCACCTTGGGCATGAAGGATGAATTGGTCCTGAGAGATACCCTGTCTGCATGAAAGATGATGAAAGGCTCCACTGCCATAAAGGCCTGTAATTCAGATATCCGTCTAGTTGACGTGATTGCTAAAAGGAAGGCTGTTTTCCAAGAAAGAAATTTTAAGGCTGCAGTAGCAGCTGTTTCGAAAGGAGGTACAGTGAGTCTCTCCGAAACAAAGTTAAGGTCCCAGGCAGGGTTGGAGCTCTCCTGGGTGGTCTCAAGATTTTCGCCCCTTTGAGATACTGCTTGAGCAGAGGATGAGAGAAGAGGGGAGGCTCTGTGTTATAATGAGCTGAAATAGCTAAGGCGTGGATTTTAATGGAGGAAAAAGACAGGCCCTTGTGAAGCATCTCAGTTAAGTATTGCAAAATCTGAGGTAAATTGGGCGCTGCTGTGCTCATCCCTTGAGATTGGTTCCAGGCACAGAATCTTTTCCATTTGTCAGCATAAGATTTTCTAGTACTAGGTCTCCTTGCCTCCAAGATGATATCCATCATAGGTTTGCTGAGGGATGATAGGGGTGAATTTAAGTGATTAGGCAGGCTGCAAGGTTCAATGTTGGAAGCTGAGGGTGCAGCATTTGGTTCTCCTGCTGAGACAGCAGGGAAGCGGTCTGAGGCAGATGCCATGGAGATAACTGCGACACACTACGCAGATGGGGTACCACAGTTGGCGCGGCCAGTCTGGAGCAATCAAGATCATCCTTGGTTTGTCCTTTGGAGAGCAGAGGTAGTTGGGGGAAGGCGTAGACTGATAGGTTTTTCCAGCTGAAGGACAGAGCATCCACTTTCCAGAGCATCCACTTTCCAGGCTTGTTTGTGGGGAGTCCTTGTGCAAAACTTGTCCAACTGGTAGTTCTGGGAGGGGAGGCAAACAGATCTATGCCTGGGCTCCCCCATTTGCTTGTCAACATGTTGAAAATTAAGAAGTTATGTACTCACCATAACGTTCCATCTGAGTAGGTGACTTCATTTGGATGCAACCTGTGGGTATCGGATCCGACATCGGATCTGAGCCGGCAGTTCAAAAGCTTTAGGATCCGAGCTCCTAGCTCCTCCCTCTACCCATAACCCCTTGCCAAGCCCTGACTGACCTCAGATTGAGTTTGTCGTGTATACCAGACTCCTGGGAAACCAGGACTAATATTGCTAATAAGGTCAGGGGGATGGAGGGGGGGATGGTTGCATCCAAATGAAGTCACCTACTCAGATGGAACGTTATGGTGAGTACATAACTTAATCTGAAGTAGGCAGACTTCATTTGTCTGCAACCTGTGGGACAGAGTCCCCAGCTACCTAAACCTTGGCGTCATGGAAGGATGTTCGAGCACCGCAGAGCCAAAGGATGCTCTCCCTCTGGAAACAACATCCACTTTATAATGCGAGATGAAAGTATGAGATGAGGTCCAAGTGGCTGCTGCACAGATATCATCTAAAGGCACTCTAGACTTAAAAGCAGCAGACGTGGATACTGCCCTGGTAGAATGCGCTGTAATTCTCTGAGGCGCTGGCCTTCCTGAGGTGTCATAAGCCTGCAAGATACAGTTAGAAATCCACTTTGACAGGGTAACCTTAGAGACTGCCTTACCCAGTGCGAATTTTGCGAAGGAGACAAACAGTTGATCGGATTTCCTATGACCAGCTGTTCTGTGAATATAGAAGCGCAGCTGCCTGTGAACATCTAAAGAATCTAATTTATATTCTCCTTTGTTCTTATAGTTGGGGAAAAAAACTGGCAAATTAATCGATTGGTTGATATTGGATTCTGAACAGACCTTCGGTAGAAAGGAAGGATTGATCCTGAGGAAAACCCTATCCGGAAAAAAGGAAAGATATGGTGGTTTGACGCACAAAGCCTGGAGTTCAGAGACTCTTCTAGCCGATGTAATGGCTACTAAGAAGGCAGTTTTCCATGAAAGGTATTTTAAATCCACAGAGGCTGCAGGCTCAAAAGGGGGAGAGGTTAGGGCCTGCAGAACTAGCGATAAATCCCAAGGTGGTATAGCTTCCTTAACCGGAGGCCTCAAGAGAAATGCACCTTTGAGGAAGGTTTTGCAAATTTTCACAGCCATGAGAGGTGTTGAGTCAAGACTGACATGGTAATGGGAAATGGCTGCCATCTGTACTTTTACCGTGGAAGAGCTTGCTCCTTGCTGAAAAAGGTCTGTCAAGAAGTCCAGTACCGCCGAAAGTGGTGCAGAAAAGGAGTCAAGGTTATTAAATTCTGCCCAAATAGAAAATCTCTTCCATTTGCTTCGATAAACCTTCCTAGTGGAAGGTTTATGGGCCGCCACTAAGATGGCTTTCACTGGTGACGAGATACCGGGAGTCCTTATCAGTGATGGAATTGGAGCAGCCAGGCTGTCAATTTCAGGGTGTGAAGGTTCGGAGTTGGAAGCCCTTGAGGATGGGATACGAGATCCGGGATCGGATCTAGAATCCAGGGAGGATTCACTCTGTGAGACCACACGAAGGGGAACCAAGGTTGACAAGGCCAGAACGGGGCAATGAGAATCATTTTGCTCCCCAAGCTGTTGGCTTTCTGCAAAAGTTTCTGCATTAGAGGCAGTGGAGGGTAAGCGTAAAGGAGACTGGGAGGCCAAGCATGCACCAGGGCGTCTCTCGGGGATTCCCCGAACGGGGGAAATAGAGCGAAGAAACTGTCGCATTTGGCGTTTGAGGGAGAAGCAAAAAGATCGCAACAGGGTTGCCCCCAGGTGGCAAAAATTTGCTTCGCTACTAGAGTGTTGAGAGACCACTCGTGAGGGGAAAGAATGGTGCGACTGAGCTTGTCCGCTAGGATGTTGGATCTTCCCGGAATGTGCGTTGCCACAAGAAAGCGATTGGTGGAGATTGCCCATTCCCAGACTCTCATGGCCTCTCGACAAAGGGGATAGGACTTGGTTCCCCCCTGTTTGTTGATGTACCAGACTACTGACATGCTGTCCGTCTGGATAGCAATAGTCCCTGCAGGGAGAAGGCTGTGTAGTGCTTGCGACGCTAATAGCACCGCCCTCATCTCCAGGACATTTATATGCAGTGAGGTCTCTGAACTGTTCCACGTGCCTTGGACAATTTTTCCCGCTGAATGTCCCCCCACCCGAGGCGAGAAGCGTCCATGGTCACCGTGGCTAAGGGAAAAGCAGCACAGAAAGGTCTCCCTGTTAGGAGATCCGTTGACTGGAGCCACCAAAGAAGGGAGCTCCTGCATGCCTTGCTGATAGCTATTGGGCTGCTGAGAGGGAAGTAGAGCGGGGACCATTGGACCTGGAGGGTCCATTGAAGAATCCGCATGTGAAGTCGAGCATGAAGAAGAAGCGGAATGGCTGCCGCCATTGAACCTACGGCCCTCAGGACCGAAGCTGCCGGAGCAGGACGTAAGATGGCCGCGACATGACACCTCAGGTTGGACAGTCGATCCGGGGTGAGGAATGCCCGCATTTTTCTTGTGTCCAATCTTCCTCCTATAAAGTCTATAAGCTGTGTGGGGCCCAGTGAAGACTTCTCTTTGTTTACGGTGATGCCCAGCCAAGGGGCCATGTGAAGGAAATAGTCCCTGGCTGAGCACAGCAGATGCCTTGATGACGCCGTGAGGAGCCAGTCGTCCAGGTATGGAAAAACCTGAATTCCCTGGAGTCTCAGGTGGGCCGCTACCACTGCTAGTACTTTGGTAAACACCCTGGGGGCAGAGGTGAGACCAAAGGGAAGGACCCTGAACTGGTAGTGACTTGGCTGGGAGCCAAGGAACCTCCTGGACCGTCTGTCCATGAGAATGTAGTAGTAAGCGTCCTTGAGGTCTATGGAGCACATCCAGTCGTTCTCCCGCAAAAGGGGGAGGATAGATTGTAAGGTGACCATCCGGAATTTTTGCTTGGTTACCGACAGGTTCAGTTGTGACAGGTCTAGAATCGGTCTTAAGTCCCCTGTCTTCTTTGGCACCAAGAAGAACCTGGAGTAAAACCCTGATCCAGATTGATCTCGGGGGATGCGCTGAATGGCTCTTTTTGTTAGCAGCTGCGCGATCTCGATAGCTGCTGCCTCCCTTTGATCGGGTGGTACATCGGGGAGACTTCAGGATCTGGGTATTTTGTGAAAGGGGATTGAATAGCCTCTGGATATCAACCGAAGCACCCAACGATCTGACGTGATTGACTCCCATGTTGTCAGGTGCTTCGAAACCCCCCCCCCCAACCGCCTCCAGAGATGGGCGGCCGGGCAACCCTTCAGGGTTGCTGTGTGGGTCTGTCAGAGAAAGGTTCTCTGGACCCAAAGTTCCTAGGAGCCCCTCTGCCTCTAGGACGGCGACCTCCCTGTCCTCCTCTGCCACGGAAGGACTGGTTGTCCGGAGCAGGTTGGGATTGCTGCGATTTCCGGAACCACATCTTCTTCTGTCCCTTTTGGTTCTTCGAGAAGGACCTCTGGGGAGCTGAGAAGCGGACTCTGACGGCAGACAGCGTCTTCCCGTCCTTTTCGCTCTGGACCAGCGTTTCGCGGACTGTTTTGCCAAAAAGGGTAGAACCATCGAAGGGGGCATTCGCGAAGGTCGCATTGAAGGGCTCTGCGAAGTCACAGTGGCGGAGCCAGGCCTGACGCCTCATGACGAGGCCCGCTCCACTAGCTCTAGCGGCTCCCTCAGTTGCGTGAGAAAGTAGCCGCATAGAAGTATTTGAAACCGCTCTGAGAGTGGCCATACGGGTGGAGTACACGTGTTTGTCCTCCGCCGACATGGCCTCTGGGGGGGATGCAGCGTACTCTTTAATCAGGTCTCGTTGCATCCTTATGACATGTGCCATGTAGTTCAGCGCTCTCAAAGAGAAGGTTGCTGAACTAAAGACTCGCTTCCCAATGTGGTCCATCGAGCAGGACTCTTTGCTCGGGGGATGCATAGAGGGACTCTCCTGAGCTAACTCCATTTTTGTGGCTGCAGCCATCATCATGGCATCTACTGGGGGTCCCTTACTCCAATGAGTGCGGTCTGCAGGGGGACTAAGGATAGGATCCGGGCGTTTCGGAACTGGCACAACGGTGTCCGGGTCCTTCCACGCTCTGGTGGCAATAAGGTCCACCAGAGGATCGGCAGGAGGGGACACCCAAGAGGTAGATGGGCCCGCCTCAAATGCCTCCAAGAACACAGACTCGTCTGAGGAGGCCTTGGGGGCAGACAACCCCCCCTGATCCTTAACATTTCCATGATGTCTCCAAATGAGACATCCTCTGGGGGTGATCTTGGGGAGCCCTCCCCTTCATCCAAGTCTGTGTCTTCAGTGATGGACTCAGGGGAGTCCACGTGCCTCCTCTTACACTTGCGCTTGCGAGGCACTTCCTCGGGGGGACTGTCCGAGGAGTCCTCGCCAGCACCCAGATGTTCCAAGGGAACTACTTGGGACATCGAGGCGGGCTGTCCCTGGGACCGGCTGATGGGAGCCTGGCCCAGCTGCGAGGGAGTGTGGGGAGGAGCCGCGGCAGGGACCGGGGGTCTGGAAGTCCTCAACAGTGCCCTTTCCACCACGTCGAAGGCCGAGGGGGAGCCGATCTCTCTAAGCCCCTAGAGCCGACCCCCACTAGGATCCGACGCATGGATCAGAGCCGGTGCCGAGACTGTCGGATCCGAGAGACCGGTGCGCTCCGACCTGGACGGAGCCGAAGACATACCAGCTCCCTCGGATCTGAGGCTCGGCCCCCGGCTCCGAGAGGTCGGGTCCGAAGTACCCGAAGCACTCAAGGGATGGATCGGATCCGAGGTGCGCCGACCAATCGGATCCGAACCACACCCGGATCCAACTCTGCCCGGCTCCGACAGCTCCGAACCCGGGAGTCGGGTCGGAGAAGGAGCTATGGGGACAAAACATGGGGTCGAGGCCCCTCCTGGATGGGGGGGGCCAGGAGCACTCCCATCTGCATCTGGGCCTGAATGAAACACCTCATCATCTGGTCCATATCCGCTTCAGACATAGAGAAGGTGGACCTCGATGAGGCCACCGAGGCGGACCTAGAATGCTGCCTCGGTGACCTTGAAGCAGGACCAGTCTCCATCTCCTCGGGTCCAGAAGAGAACCGGGGAGAGTGGAGATGAGAATGAGGAGAGCTAGAAGCCACAGGAGAGGCCCTCTTAGACGGAGGGGCTGAGACAGAGGTTTCGGCCTGTCGTTTGTGGTGCCTCTCCTTGTGTCTGTCTTTCTCTCTCCTGGTCTCCCTATCCTCCAGCTTTTTAGTGGGAGGTTGAGTCCCTGCCGGTGAAAGGGAGACCGCAGCGCCCGGGGGGGGGGGCTGCTGACTAGCAGGGGCAGAGGCCGAAGCCGATTCCGGAGGGAGAAGTCCTGCCAGAACCAACTTCAACCTCCGCTCTCTTAAAGCCTGGGGCTTGAACCCTGCACATATGGTACAACCAGATGACAGGTGTTCAACCCCCAGACTTTTAACGCACCGAGTATGGCCATCAGCTGGAGAAAGCTTGTGGCCACACACGGTACATTTTGAGAATATAGCCTTAGGTGCCTCTGCCATAGTACACCCTAACAGGCCTAAACTAACACACACACACACACACGAGACAAAAAAACTACGCAAAACCCGAGAAAAAGTTAAACTAAAGGGAGGAGTAAAATCCTAAACACACACTCTCAACTAAAATACTTTAAAAGAAAAAAATTTTCCTGTCAGAATACTGAAAGATATACTTGCTACTAGGAGCTTGTGAAATCCGTTGGCTACTTGAACGCGGCAAACGGAAATCTGAGGTCAGTCAGGGCTTGGCAAGGGGTTATGGGTAGAGGGAGGAGCTAGGAGCTCGGATCCTAAAGCTTTTGAACTGCTGGCTCGGATCCGATGTCGGATCCGATACCTACAGGTTGCAGACAAATTAAGTCTGCCTACTTCAGATCCTTGGTTCCAGTTTCCACTCGTGTGGATCCATGAGGTTTCTGCTTAGTCCGTCTGCCAGTATATTCAATTTTCCTGGCAGGAACTGAACTTGTAGGTGCACTTGGTAGCTCAAGGCTGTATTCCACAACGCCATGGCTCGTCTGCAGAGGGGGTAGGAATGCTTGTTTATGTACCACATAACCATGATGTTGTCCGTCTTTACCATTACTTGTCCTGGAAGGATGTAGTCCTTGAAGGCTGTCAGAGCATTCTGTACAGCTAACATTTCTTTTTGATTAATATGTAGGTGCATTTGATTTGGGTTCCATTTGCCTTGAATGCACTTCCCTGCCAGGTGAGCCCCCCATGCATAGTCTGATGCATCTGTAGTAAGGGTTTGGGTGGCAGGGGGTAGTGTGAATGGTAGTCCCTTGATTAGGTGGCAGGCCTCTGCCCACCATAAGAACTCCAGGCATAGGCAAGGTATGATCGGAAAAAGAAGTTATGTACCTACCGTAACGTTCCATGTTAGTTGTCTTCATCTCATCTTCTTTCTTGCTGGTTGGGATCGGAGCCAATCCTCGGCTCTGACTCTGCCATATTCTATAGCTCGACAACTGTTTACTGGCTCGAGGCTACCCTTATCCCATGATTTCCAGCGATAGCTGCCCAGATCTCATTTGAAATAGCTAACCCCAGACATAGCCAGAAAATAAACCTGTCCAAACAAACAGGTTGAGTATACCTGTCATACTCTCTAGGTCAGTAGAGGAAACAAACCAGATAACACTCAGCCAGTGAAACCAGAACTCCTCTCGGTCCAATAGGACAGGGGGATGGAGGGTGGGACGCAAGAAAGAAGGCGAGATGAAGACAACTAACATGGAACGTTATGGTAGGTACATAACTTCTTTATGTTAAGTTGTCTATCTCGCCTTCGTTCTTGCTGGTTGGGACCACGTCCCTAGCACCTCCAGTCCTGGGTGGCTTACTGGAACAGACTCTTCAGAACAGTGGAACCAAAGTCAGCTCTGCTCCTGGAGACCATATCTAGCTTGTAATGAGAAATAAAGGTATGAGGATTTGCCCACGTAGCAACTGCACAGATAGACTCCATGGGCAACCTAGATTGGAAGACTACAGAGGTGGCCAAGGCCCTAGTAGAATGACCTTTCGGTTTGATAGGTAACTCTTTGTTCCTTAATTAATAAATGAAAGTAATAGTGTGAGACAACCACCTGGATAAGGTCACCTTGGAAACTGGGAGACCTGGCTTGCCTCTAGAGCATAGGAAAGGAAATGTTGGTCCAACTTCCTTATTTCCTTAGTCCTGTGCAGGTAAAAACACAATTGTCTATGAATGTTCAAATGGTGTCATTTGTACTCTGCCTTGTTGGTGTGGTTAGGGAAAAACACAGGAAGGTCTATAGACTGGTTTAAATAATTTTCTGAGCAGACTTTCGGAAGCAACGAAAGATTAGTCCTCAGAGCAACCCTGTCCTTATGAAAAAACAAGTATGGAGGATGAACACACAGTGCCTGAAGTTCAGAGACACGTCTGGCTGAGGTAATAGCTTCCAGAAACTTAATGGAGCAGGATACTGCTGGTTCAAAAGGGGACAGAGTTAAGGAAGTTAGTATCAAATTAAGGTCCCAAGGAGGAGGGGGATCTCTCACTGGAGGCCTAAGGGGAGTGGTCCCTCTCAAAAAAGCTTTACAGAGCTTATGAGACAATGTCTGAATTTGACAAACCAACATGAAAGTTAGAAATGGCCGCTAATTGAACCCTGATTGTAGCAGAAGCAGACCCAGAATGAAAAAGTTGTGCTAGGAATTCCAGAATTTCATGGACTGGGGCTGAAAAGGGATCTACGTTCCTAGCCTCTGCCCAACAAGAAAAACTTTTCCATTTACTAGCATAAGTTTTTCTGGTTGTGGACTTGTGAGAGGAGACAATAATCCCACGTACAGCAGGGAAATGCTGGGAAGCCTGGCTAAGGTTGGAAGTGGAGCAACCAAGCTGTGAGCTGGAGAGTTTGGAGGGACTGATGCAACCCGCCTGATTGATGAATCAGTAGGTCTGGAATCAGATCCAGAGTCCAAGGCTGATCGAGAAGGTAATGGTGCAGGAATGGGAACCATATCTGTCGAGGCCAGCAGGGGGCAATGAGGATCATTTTGCAACACAACGATATTGCTTTCTGTATGAGTTTTGGAATCAGGGGAAGTGGAGGAAAGGCATAAAGAAGTCCCTGAGGCCAATCGTGGACTAGAGCATCTCTGGGTGAGTGACCTGGAAGTGGAAGAAGGGAGAAGTAGTTGCTGCATTTGCTGTTGAAGGGGGTGGCAAAGAGATCGCAACAAGGCTGTCCCCATCTGTGGAAGATAAGATCCACAACTTCCTGATTCAGAGACCACTCGTGAGGCATGAGGATAGCCCTGCTGAGCCTGTCCGCTATGACTTTGGACCTCCCAGAGATGTGCGTCGCAATCAGAAAACGTTGGAAGGAAATCGCCCACTGCCACAGTCCGAGTGCTTCTCGACACATGGGGGTAGGACTGGTTTCCATCCTGCTTGTTGATGTACCACACCACTGACATGTTGTCTGTTTAAATTGCAATGGTCCCAGAAGGGAGAGAGTCCTGAAGGGCTTGCAACGCTAGGAGCACGGCTCTCATTTCTAGGACATTTATGTGCAGATGGTACTTGTGAGGCTGCCAAGTGCCTTGGACTGTCCTGCCCTGATAATGCCCCCCCCACCCTATCAGGGAGGCATCTGTGGTCACTGTGGCTACGGGAGGGGGCTGAATGAAGGGTCTGCCCTGAGTCACTAGTGGGGAAACCATCCACCAGGAAAGGTGCGTTTTGCATGCTTCTGTAATTATGATCATGTGAGACATGGGCAGCTGTTGGAAAGACCACTGTGTGAACAGAAGCCACTGAAGGATCCTCATGTGAAAGCGGCCCAGTGGGATTAGAAGAATGGCTGCTGCCATGGAACCCAGAGTTTGAAGGACGAACCTGACTTGGATTCTTTTGCTCTGCATCAGAATCTGTACTTGCTGATGAATTGTAGACACACTTTCTGGCGGTAGCCTTGCGGACATGTTCCTTGTGTCTAAGTCTGCACCTATGTAGGTGATAGATTGACAGGGCAACAAGGCAGATTTTTCGAAGTTTATTGTAATGCCTAACTGGGAGCAGATTGTGATTGTGTACTCCCTGGCTTGAAGAAGTTGATGCCTGGTAGTAGCAGTGAGGAGCCAGTCATCTAGATATGGAAACACCTGGAATCCTCGACGTCTCAGGTGAGCCATGACCACTGCCATACATTTGGTGAACACCCTGGGGGCTGTGATGAGACCAAAGGGCAGAGTTCTGAACTGGTAATGACTGGCTCCCAGCCGGAAGCGAAGAAATCTCCTGGAGCGCAAGTCCATCTTGATATGGTAGTACAAGTCCTGAAGATCTATCGAGCACATCCAATTGTCCTGACCCAGAAAGGGTAGAATGGACTGTAGCGTGACCATCTGAAAATTCTTAGTACAGACCTGTTTAGTCTGCTGAGATCCAGCATTGGTCTCCAGTCCCCTGTCTTTTCTGGTACCAAAAAGAACCTTGAGTAAGTTCCGGATCCGTGCCGGTCTGCCGGGACTTCCTGGAGGACTCTTTTTTTTCTAGCAGTTTTGAAACTTCTATTACTGCTTGGTCCCTTCAGATTGGGTGGAACATCTGGAAGGGATTTCCTTGACAGTAAGGGGGGTTGACAGAAGGGAATTTTGTAACCTCCGGATATAATGGACTGTACCCATCAGTCTTGCGTTAAATCTTGCCAGGCTTTTAGGTACAGGGAAAGTCTTCCCAGACTTCCTCCAGAGGTGACCGGCCGGGCAACCCTTCAGGGATGCTGAAAGGGCTTATCAGAGAAAGATTCTCTGTTGCCCTGGTTCTGTGGACACCTTCTGCCACGAGGGCGGCGTCTGTTGTTATTGTTTCTCCCTCTGCCCCTGGAGGAAAAATTGCTACATGTGTCAGGCAAGGCTCCCTGGGATTTTCGGAACCACATTTTGCCACTCTTCTGACCTTTGTGGTACGGTCTAGAAGGAGTGGAAAAACGGACTCCCACGGCAGAGAGAGTCTTTCCTTCTTGCTCACACCTAGTCAAAGTGTCTTTCACCTGTGGTCCAAAAAGAAAGGAACCATCAAAGGTGGTGTTGGTGAATGATGCTCGAAAGGGTTCCGCAAAATTACACAGCCGCATCCATGCATGCCTCCTAAGGGCCACACCCGTACCTGCGGCTCTACTCGCACCATCGGCCGCATAGGAAATGAGCCTCATGGAGGAGTTAACTACAGAATTAAGTGTCGCCAGCTGGGAAGCTACTTTAGCTTGAGCCCCCTCAGCTGATGGATCTTGACGGGTATCTCCGAGCTCTTTAAGGAGATCCCTCTGAAGCCAGGTAAAATGACATAAGTAGTTCAGTGACCTCATAGAAAAGGTCGCTGAAGCGAACATTCGCTTCCCGTATCTGTCCATGGTCCTAGACTCCTTGTTAGGAGGATGGACAGACGAAGAGGTCTCCGCTAACTCTTTTTTGGTGGCTGCGGCTACCACCATGGCATCAACAGGAACACCTTTGGTAAGGAACTGCTTATCCTGGGGTGCTGTGATGAATTTGCCAGGTCTCCTCGGAGTTGGTTCCACTGTATCCGGAGCTGACTAAGCATTTCAAGCCACCACTGCCATAAGTGGATCGAAAGGCGGAGAAACCCAGGAGGTGGAAGGTCGGGAACCAAACGCATCCAGAAATACAGACTCATCCTAGATAGGGACTAGGGGATTCCAGTTCCCCCTCTACTTAAGCATTTCTAGGATGTCCGAGAAGGAAACATCTTCAGAGGGGGTACTCAGAGACCCTTCCGATTCATCTAAGTCTGTATCAGAAGTGACAGATTCAGGGGAGTCAATGTGCTTCCTCTTGCACTTCTTCTTACGAGCGGGCTCCTCTGAATGAACAGGGGAGGCCTCGGAAGAAGAGGAAACACCCAATGGGGTGCCTTGGAGCACCAGTTCCCTACGCTTGGGGTCTGGATGAGGAGCAGAGGTTGGCACAGGCACTACAGGGGACGGAGCTGGTGGAGCCGATAGTGGAGCTGACTCAGTGGCCAGCACACTCCTCATGACATCAAAGCTCCGGTTCCGAGGAAATCAGAATTTTTCTCTGCACTGAGGGAGACGGCTCCGAGACCGATGTAGGAGCCGAGCTCACCTGCGCCGAAGCTCCGAGAGGGAGAACGGGGTCGGACAAGGGTCCGATGACACTTGCCCCTTGGAGCCGACGAGGGAACCCCGGTGCCCATATCCCTCGACTGACGGGACCACCGAGGGGATCAGAGCCGATGACAGAACCGAAGGAGATAGAGTTATCGGAGCCGATGGCTCCACTACTCGAACCCCAATGAACTCCGGCTCTGAAATCATTGGAGTCTGAGGAGGAACATCGATAGAAGTGGACTGAGCCAACACCTGTTGAAAAGGGCTGGACAACATCTTGGCAAGTGCCTGCGACTTTAGCAACCTACTGACCACTCTCTCCACATCGTGATCCGACAGCCTAGAGGATCGAGAGGAGTGAGAGGATCTGTGACTGCGATCGCTCTGAAGCAAGGGAGACCAAGGAGCTGAATGTACCAATTCCAGTGAAGGGGACCTTAGCCTCTTGGGGCTCCGCGAAAGCTCCGAAGTTTCAAAAGGAGCCAACAGGGAGATAGTCTTATCGGTGCCAGCCGGAACCGAAGTAGAAGGTAGAGTCTGAACCGAGGACGGCTCCGAACTTGGAGTCGACGGCTTGGTAGATTTAGGGGATTTCACAGGCTGAGAGGTCTGGCCAGTGAATCCTGGGGCTTTAAAAGACCCCTAAGAATAAGCTTATTCTTACGCTCCTGCAGGACTCTTGGACTAAATGCATGGCAGATAGAACAAGAGTCCTGCAGGTGCACAGCGCCTAAACAATAGACGCAAGAAATGTGCCCATCTGTCAGACATTTTCTGACAGCACGAGTCACACTTCTTGAATCCAGACAATTTGGATTCCTTTGACATCCTGAAAGAAGGAAACTACAAATACCACAACAGCTACCAAAGCAAAATACAGTCTACACAAAAAACACACTGTACTACAAGACTATAGCTAAAGGATTTATTTTTTAATAGGAAAGCCTCTAACTTAAATGGCTAGCCTATGAAAGAAAGGTAGAAGGAAAGCCTCTAACCTAAATGGCTAACCTGACAAGAGGAGGATGGGGGGCAGGGGCGGGGGAGAACTCTCTAAGTTAAATGAGTTCTACAAAAAAAGGAAGGGATACTACAATTAAACACTAGCTATCACAAAAAACAAGACTAAATGTTAACAATAAAACACTGAAAAAATATAATTCTAGAGTAAGAAAGTTATACGAAAAAACTTTATACGGGCCTGAGCCAGAATAACGACACCTCGCAGCTGAAGCGGCAAACGAGATCTGGGTAGCTATCGCTAGGCATCATGGGATAAGGGGTAGCCTTGAGCCAGTAAACAGCTCTTGAGCTATAGAAGATGGCCAAGTCGGAGCCAAGGATTGGCTCCAATCCCAACCAGCAAGAACGAAGGCGAGATAGATGACTTAACATTCATTGTTTCCAGGCTGTGAGAATGTTGACTCCACAGACTTTTTAGATACCACTGTAGTTTCCTCATATGCAGAAGAATGCAAGAGGCCATGAACCCCAAGGCTTGCAGTATTTGTCTTGCAGATAGCAGGGTTTTTGTGGCCACTTGTTTGAAGTAAGTTACCAAATGAATTTGCTTTTCTGGCATGAGGAAAGCCATCTGGGCGGTTGTATTCAAGCTTGCACCCAGGAATGTAATTTGTTGACAGTGTGCCAGTTGTGATTTCTTTTTGTTTATGGTGTACCCCAGTTAGAACCCTTTTTACAAATGCCAGATGATTTAAAAGTATGCCCTGGTTTTCTGCCTGAATTAGACAATTGTCCAGGTATGGATATATTTGAATATTTCTTTGCCGGCAAAATGCAATAGCTGGAGCCAGGCACTTTGTGAAAACCCTGGGAGCAGTAGACAAGCCAAAGGGCAGTGCAGAGAACTGACAATGCGAGTACCCTGCTTTGAAGTATAGGTATCTTCTGCAAGATTCCCTGATTGGGATGTGCAGGTATGCTTCTTTTAAATCTAGAGTTGCCAACCAGGCGTCTTTGCGTAGCATAGGAAGTAATTGGTGAAGAGTCAGCATCTTGAATTTTGGAATCTCCAGAAAGGTGTTTAGAGTAGACAGGTCCAGGATTGGACGCCATGATTTGTCTTTTCTGGGTAGCAGAAAAAGCCTGGAATAGAAACCTTGTCCCTTTTCCTCTTCTGGTACCAGTTGAAAAGCCCCCATGCTTAAGAGGGAAAGTACTTGTTTATGAGCCTCTGCCCACTGATTTGGGGGCAGGTCAGGCCACCCGTTTGGTGTAGGCAAAGTACAGTTTTGTACCTACCATAAATGTAGATGTTCGAGTGCTAATACAGCTGCAGTCATAACAGATGGGTTCTCCTGCCGTCAGGCGGGTCCTCGGTCAGCCGAATTCCAAAGTCTAGGTCCGGCGTCAGTTGTCGTCGCTTCCTCCCTGACGTCAGTGTGACAGGGGTATAAAGGAACCAGTCGACGCCATTTTCTTCAGTTTTTCTTGCCTCAGATGTTAGGTGCCCCCAGAAGGAAGGCAATAAATAAATCTGTGTAATAATGCAGTGCAATATAATCAAAATACAGTAGTTGCAAGCAAATACATCATAAATGAATACCCCAATCAGGTTGTTTGAGGATGTGTTAGCCTATAGGCCTGTCCCAAGAGGGGAAGGAGGGAGGGAAACCTGGACTGCAGCTGTATTAGCACTCGAACATCTACATTTATGGTAGGTACAAAACTGTACTATGTTCATCGTGCATACAGCTGCAGTCATAACAGATGGGTAGAATCCCAAAGCTAGGAAAGGGGTGGTAGGCACTAGGTGGAACTAGGAGGAGCCAAAATGCCCTGCAAGACTGCAGTGGCAAAGCCTGCTCTAGATTTGGAGTATAATGGTAGGTTGTAGTGCTTGGAAAAGGTATGCACAGAACTCCAAGTGGCTGCTTCCAAAATGTCCTTGGTAGGAACTCCTCTGAGAAAGGCTGCAGCAGAGGTGGCTGTGGCCCTGGTGGAATGCGTTCTAATGCCTGTAGGTACAGTTTTGTCATGAAAGGAATAGCAAAAACGTATGCAGTGGGCTATCCATTTTGAGATTGTCTGTTTGGAAACTGGCTTTCCTTGAGCTCCTACCGCATAGGCCACAAAGAACTGTTCTGATTTTCTGAAAGGCTTTGTTCTGTCCAAATAATAACGCAGTTGTCTGTGGATGTCCAAGGAATGTAGTAATCTCTCCCCTTTGTTTTGAAGATTAGGATAAAAGGTAGGTAAATGTATGGCCTGATTTAAAGCTACCCTGGATACCACTTTAGGCATAAAGGACGGGTTGGTTCGTAAGGAAACTCTGTCCTGATGGAAGATGATAAAAGGCTGGACAGCCATGAGAGCCTGTAGTTCTGAAAATCTATGAGCTGAGGTGATAGCCAGAAGGAAAGCTGTTTTCCAGGACAAATATTGCAAATCTGATGAGGCAGCTGGCTCAAAGGGAGGCAAGGTCAGTTTTTCCAGAATGAAATTAAGATCCCAAGCAGGTATTGGTTGTTTCCTTGGAGGTCTTAAATTCTTAGCCCCACTGAGGAACTGTCTTAAGAGAGGGTGAGAGAATAAGGGTGGATCAGTGTTGTATTCTGCAGAAATGGCTGAGGCATGGATTTTGATGGAGGAGAAAGAAAGTCCACTGCTTAGCAGTTCAGCCAAATATTGTAGTATTTGAGGTAAATTCAGTTTTCCAGGATCCTGGCCCTTTTTCTCATTCCAGACACAAAAACGTTTCCATTTTGCGGAGTAAGCTTTTCTAGTTGATCGCCTTCTGGCCTCCAAAATGACATCCTGCACCTCCTTGGAGAGTAGGGTCTGTTGTGATGCTAAGGAATCTTCCATGCGGCTAGATTGAGTGTTTTTAGCTGGCTGTGAAGAGTTTTGAAGCTGTGCTGAGTCAGAAGAAGAGGCATTAGAGGCAGGGTCCATGGTGGGGAATGCGTCAGGCTCCTCAGGAGTGGGTACCAGTGTTGCCTTGGCCAGTCTGGAGCAATGAGAATCATCTTTGGTCTGTCTGCTCTGGTCTTCAATAGAACTTTAGGCAGCAGAGGAAGAGGTGGGAAGGCATAAACTGTCATTGATGTCCAACTGAAAGAGAGAGCGTCCACTCTCCAGGCCTTTGGATTGAAGATCCTTGAGCAGAATTTTGTCAATTGATGATTTTTGTGGGAGGCAAAGAGATCTATGTCTGGCCTTCCCCATTCTTGGATTATTTCTGTAAAAACTTTTGGATGCAATTTCCATTCATGTGGATCTGTCATAGTCCTGCTTAGGTTGTCTGCCAGCGTGTTTTCCTTGCCTGGCAAGTACTGTGCTTGTAGTTCCATTTGTAATTCCATGGCCATGTTCCAAAGTGACATGGCCAGTCTGCATAGGGGGTAAGAATGTGTTCCTCCCTGCTTGTTTATGTACCACATAACTGTGGTGCTGTCCGTTCTTATCAATAGTTGACCTGGTTGTAGAAGGTCCTTGAAAGCTATAATAGCATTTATTACTGCTAGCATTTCTTTTTGATTGATGTGCAGGTGCTTTTCTTTTGGGGACCATTTGCCCTGAATGCACCGATCTGTCATGTGTGCCCCCCAGGCGTAGTCCGAGGCATCTGTTGTGATGACTTGATTTGCTTGAGGCTTGCTGAATGGAAGACCTGTGTTTGTTTGACATGCTTGAGCCCACCATAGAAATTCCTTTTGCAGACATGGAATTAGTGGTATTATTGTTTCCAAACTGTGGCTGTGTTGAGACCATATGTTTTTCAGGTACCATTGTAGTTTCCTCATATGTAGCCTTGCACATGGGATTAGTAAGATGCAAGATGCCATGAATCCCAGAGCCTGCAGGATTTTCCTTGCAGTCAGCCTGGTGTAATTTGCTAGTGTTCTGAAGTATTGAATTAGTTGCCCCTGCTTCTCTGGCGTAAGGTAGGCCATCTGGGTGTTTGTGTCCAAACTGGCACCCAGGAAAATTATCTTCCGAGAGGGTATCAGCCTTGATTTCTTTTTGTTGACTGTGTATCCCAGAGAGTTCAATAACATTATTACATAAGCCAAATGCTTCAGAAGAATGTGCTTGCTGTCCGCTTGGATCAGGCAGTCGTCTAAATAGGGGTATATTTGTATCCCTTGAAGTCTGCAGTAGGCAATTACTGATGCCAGGCATTTCGTGAATAGTCTGGGCGCTGTAGATAAGCCAAAGGGCAATGCAGAGAATTGATAATGGGTTGAACCTGCAAGAAATCTGAGGTACCTTCTGCAATTTTGTCTGATTGGGACATGCAGGCATGCCTCCTTGAGGTCCAATGTTACCAGCCAAGACTCCTTGCCCAGCATGGGAAGAAGTTGCTGTAGAGTGAGCATCTTGAATTTTGGTACGAGTAGAAATGTGTTTAGGATGGATAGGTCCAAAATAGGTCTCCAATCTTTTCCCTTTCTTGGCACTAGAAATAGCCTGGAATAAAAACCTTGACCTTGTTCGGGCGTAGGTACCTCTTGAATAGCTTTCATGTTTATGAGCTCTGTAATTTGCCTTTGTGCCGCTGCCCTTTGATTGTGTGGCAGGTTTGGCATGCCTCTCAATTTTGGAAGGGTGTGAAAATGGAATTTGTAGCCTCTGTTTATAATGTCCAGGATCCATTTGTCCTTTGTGACAATATGCCAATTTTTTTAATATAATGCCAGCTTTCCTCCTAAGGGGGCTGCCATTTGAGACCTGGTTGGCATGCAAAGGGGAAAGTCATTGGGTTTGCTTTCTGAAAGATTGCGAGTTGTCCTCACCATCTCTTTGTGTAGGAGCTTGCCATTGTCTGCCTCTAAACGATCCTTGGGATTGTCCTCTGCCCCTCGGGCGCCTGTATCTGCCTCTTTGGGGTCTGTCTGTGGCAGGAAAGGACCAGTTTTTGGAAGGCCAATTTCTACTAAAACGTGGGGGTTGAACCTGTAGAAATTCTTTCACAGTTTGCATTGATTTAGCCTTTTCCTCCATTTTCCTTAATACCTCCTCAGCATTAGCTCCAAATAGTACATCCTTTTGAAAAGGGGCGTCTAAGTAACTTAGCTTTGACATGATCAGGCAAGGCTTGTTTCTTGAGCCAGGCATGCCCACGTATGACTGATCCTGTAACAGCAGCTCTACATGAGGCCTCTAGAGCATCAAAACCACATTGTAAGGTATGCTTACCCACTTGTTCTGCACTATGCATCAAATGCTGCAACTCCTTCAAGTCTGGTTGTTCAGGTTGTGACATTTTACATTTCAATTGTGATAACAAAAACTGTTGGTATTTTAGCATATGAAACTGACAGTTTAAGGCCCTCATGGATAAGGTAGCCGAGGTATATACCTTTTTTCCCCACCTTTCTAAGGATCTGGAATCTCTCTCGGAAGGGATTGGATTTTTAGCAATGGAGGTCTTAACTCCCTTGGGGCCCTGTGAGATGGTTTCTGGGTCAGCAGCATGGCTTTTGTATAGAAATTGGTGTGAGTCAGGAACCCTGTAGTACCTGTCGGGCTTAACTGGAGCTGGAGGTAGAGAGTCCGGATTAAGGCAGGCCTCCGAGTAAACATCATCTAGGATGTCCAAGACAGGAGGTATAGCCAGAGGCCTGTGCTGAGGTAGCAATAGAAATTCCCTGAGCCTTTTCTTGGAATCTGAATAATCTTGGCCTTCCCAGTGGAAGTGTTCCCTTAAGGTATGCAAAGTTTCCCCAAATGAGTAACCCTCAGGGGGGGATACAGAAGGGATGGACTCCTCCGCATCAGAGTCTTCAAAAGGGGAGTAAGAATGTTCCTGACCATCAGAGTGCTCTGAAATAATGGAGCCCTGATCAGAGGAGGGGGAATCTTCCTCCACTCTGGGCCTTTTGTCCGGTGGGGGCTGAGAACCTCTGATAAGAGTAATTAAATCCTCAGCCATTTTAAGCATCTGTTTCTTAGGCATGGGGCCTGGAGATGGGCCCTGTGTAGCTGGTCTCTTAGAGTGCATGGTTGCTTTAGACTTTTTGAAAGCCTTGATGGAGAAAGAAGAGGAAGGTCTGAAGACACCTTGAGTGGAGGAGGACCTGTCCACATTCTGAGTTTCAACGCCAAGAGTGGCTTCGGTATCTGTAGTCGGGGTGTGGGCCGAGGAGCCTGCGACCTCGGGTACAGGAGACACTGTCAAAGAAGTGTCGTCGGTAGTCAGGGGCTGCGTAGGCGCCTCGCTGAGAACTGGACCACGTGTAGTCGGCTTTGGCGTGGTGTCGGTAGAGGCCGCGGACCTCGTGTGTCGGTCCTTGTCTTTGCGTTTTTTAGACAAAACCGGAGTCGGAGTATCCGCCGACATAGTATAGTTAAATGCTTTCCCAAAATAATGCTGGACGAACTCTGCCCGACGCTTAATAGTGCGTTTGTTGAATGTAGCACAAAAGTGACAGACCGAGACGTCGTGGTCTGGGCCTAAACAAGGTATACGCAGGGAATGGAAATCCTTATGCGGTATTTGCTTCCCACAAGAAATACAATTATTAACTTTGTCTGACATCGGTCTGAGGCAAGAAAAGTTTCCCCAACGCGGTACTTCGCTTTTAAGAAGACTTCGGTTTCCAAATTTTCGTAATCTCAGGAGCTGGCCGACCGGCACTTGCGAACTGCTTCTGCTTCGGGCACCGTGTGGCAAGAAAGACAGAAGAAAATGGCGTCGGCTGGTTCCTTTATACCCCTGTCGCACTGACGTCAGGGAGGAAGCGACGACAACCGACGCCGGATCTAGACTTTGGAATTCGGCCGTCCGAGGACCCGCCTGATGGCAGGAGAACCCATCTGTTATGACTGCAGCTGTATGCACGATGAACATCATGAGGAAATTAAATCTGTATCCCTGGGACACTACAGTTAAAACCCATTTGTCCTGGGTTATGAGTTCCCAGTTCTTTGCATGAAGAGCAACCCCCCCCCCCTCAAGAGGCGGTCCAAACGATAAGTGCTTGGGAATTTTAAAAGGAAGTCATTGAGACTGTTTACCATACGGGGGTGTCTTGTTATTTCCAGATTCAGAAGTGGAGGCCTCCCACTGATTAGTTCTGAAAGTCCCCTAGAACTGAAACCTGGGGGTTTTGCTGTGTCTGGGTTTGGCATGACAGGACCTGGAAGGGAATGGAAAGGACCAATTCTTAGTAGGCCAGTGTCTACTAAATCTTGGAGGTTGCACTTGTAAAAAATCTTTAACAGTTTGCATAGATTTAGCTTCATCTTCCATCTTTTTAAGAACTTCTTCAGCCTCGTTGCCAAACAGGCAGTCCTGATTTAAAGGAGCATCCAACAATTTAGCTTTAACATGATCAGGCAAAGATTGCTCCTTAAGCCAAGCATGCCTTCTAGGCACAGACCCAGTAACAGCAGCCCTGCAAGAGGCCTCAAGAATCAAAACCACATTGCAAAGTATGTTTTCCAACTTGTTCAGCAGAATGCATTAAGTCCTGTAAATCTTTATTTTCAACAGTCAGGAATCAACATCATTTTCTGTTTATGCAGTCCAATAATGTGCTGTTAATATTTTAAAATATGAAATTGGCAGTTTAAAGCTCTGATTGCCAAGGTTGCAGAAGTATAAACCTTTTTACCCCATCTATCCAGCACCCTGGAGTCTCTATCAGAAGGGGTAGGATTTTTAGCAGTAGAAGCCTTAATGCCCTTGGGCACCTGAGAAATAGTCTCTGGATCTGCAACTGGATTTTTGAAAAGGAACTTGTGGGACTCAGGAACCCCGTAGTATCTGTCAGGTTTACTAGGAGCCGGAGGCAGGGAATCAGGGGCCAAACTGGATTCCGAGAACACATCATCAACAATGTCTAGTACAGGAGATATAGCCAAAGGCCTATGCTGAGGTAGAAGAAGGAAATCCCTAAGCCTCTTTTTTGAATCAGAAAATTCCTTACTTTCCCAGTGGAAATGCTCCCTTAAAGTATGTAAAGTTTCCCCAAAAGAAAAATCCTCAGGTGGGGAAGCAGAGGGAATGGAATCCTCATAAGTAGGTATGGACAAATCCAGGTCATCAGAAGAAACAGAATCCTGATCAGAAGATTCATAATCAAGCTCAGCCCTAGGTCTCTTGGGGAGGGGGGGTTTGACTACCCCTGATTAGAGTTATTAGATCTTCAGCCATTTTTATTATTTGTTTTTTAGGCATAGGGGCCTGAGCATGTGGCCTGGGCGTCAGTTTTTAGACATGGATCGAGACTTAGGCCTTAGTAACGAAGGCGGTGTCAATTTAATATGCAAGTCTGAAGGCCTGAATACACCCTCAGAAGCCGGTGCCTGCACAGCGGCTCCGGACCCATCCAAGGTAGAGACATCCGTGGGTTCCATAGTTGGAAGTATCTTGTGGCATACTCCGAATGGGTCTCAGTAGAGTCTTGCGAATCAGAAGTAGCGGGTATCAGGGGCTGTGAAAGCGCCTCACTGAGTACCGGTGAACTGGCGACTGACTTAGAAGTGTCGTCGGCAGTTTTGGACCTCGGTGGCCTGTCTCTGTCTTTATCTTTGCATTTTTTTCGGAATCCCGGTAGTCGGACGGCTAACCAACAACATTTCTGGATAATTAAACCAATAACCGGAATATTTAGAGGCAAAAATATACAGACAATGGATAGTGCACTGATTAAATAAAGCACAAAACCGACAACAAGGTACGTCGTGGTCAGGGCCTAGGCAAGTTATACAGTACGAATGAAAATCTTTATGAGGTATTTGCTTTCCACAAGTAATGCAATTATTAACTTTTACTGACATCGGTAAAAAGTTTCCCCAGCGGGTACTTAGCTTTAAGTTGAAGACTTCGGTTCTGAAACTGAAAATTTCAGGAGTTGGCCGACTGGCACTTGCGAACTGCTTCTACTTCGGGCACTGCATGGCAAGAAAGACTGATGTAATGACGTCGCCTGCAAGTTTTATACCCCTGACGAAGTACAGTTGTGTACACTTACCATAAATGTAGATGTTCGAGTGTATTCACTGTTGCAGTCATTACATTTGGGTAATCTGCTGGCAGGTCGCCCTCAGTCGGCCTAAATAACAAAGTCTTGGGTCCTGCGTCGGTTGCTGTCACCTCTTCCATGATGTCAGGTCATCAGGGGTATAAAACATGCAGCCAACACCATTTTAATCAGTTTTTCTTGCCCCCAGATGTCAGGTGCCCCCCAAATGGGGAGCAAAAAAAAAAAAAAAATATATATATATATATATATATATATATATATATATATATATATATATGTGTGTGTGTATGTAATTTAGAACACCAAAATGTTTACCTCCAACTAAAAGCAAATACACCATACACCAAAAAGGCTTTTGAGCACAGTGAAGGAAAGAAGAGGTATAATAAGAGAAAAGAAAGGAGGCTGGCGAGTGGGTAACCCGGACTGCAACAGTGAGTACACTTGAACATCTACATTTATGGTAAGTGTACACAACTGTACTATATTCTTCATGTTTCACTGTTGCAGTCATTACATTTGGGTAGAATCCCAAAGCTATGGATGGGAGGATGGAATTATACAGCATTTGGAGGAGCTATAAGGCCCTGCAGGACAGCAGTTGCAAAGCCTGCCCTGAATTTAGAAAAGAGAGGTAAATGGTAATGTTTCGTGAACGTATGAACTGAGCTCCAAGTAGCAGCTTCTAGAATGTCTCTGGTAGGAACCCCTCTGAGAAAAGCTGCAGAAGTAGATGCACCCCTGGTGGAATGGGATCTGATCCCCTTGGGGACAGGTTTACCATGGGGCATGTAACAGAAACGAATACAATGGCTTACCCATTTTCAAATAGTCTGCTTTGAGATAGCCTTCCCCCCTCTGCCCCTGTAGCAAATGCCACCAGTAGTTGCTCAGACTTTCTTAGAGATTTTGTCCTGTTTAAGTAGAATCTTAGTTGTCTGTGTACATCCAATGAATGCAGAATCCGCTCCCCTTTGTTCTGCGGATTTGAGTAAAATGTTGGCACATGAATGGTCTGGTTAAGAGCCACACTGGATACCACCTTAGGCATAAAGGATGGATTGGTCCTGAGGGGCACCCTGTCCAGATAAAAGATAATGAAAGGTTCCACTGCCATGAGAGCAGTTAGTTCTGAAATCATTCTAGCTGAAGTGACTGCTAAAAGAAAGGCTATCTTCCAAGAAAGAAATTTTATGTCTGCAGTAGCAGCTGGTTCAAAAGGAGGTAGGGTGAGTTTTTCCAGCACAAAATTGAGGTCCCATGCAGGAGTCAGTGCTCTCCTGGGAGGTCTCAAATTTTTGGTCCCTCTGAGGTACTGCTTTAGCAGGGGATGAGAAAAGAGGAGAGGCTCTGTGTTGTAATGAGCCGAGATGGCAGAGGCATGCATTTTTATAGAAGAAAAAGATAGGCCCTTGTGAAGCATCTCAGTTAAATATTAAAAAATCTGAGGAATATTGGGCATTGCTGTATTTATTCCTTGTACTTGGTTCCAGGCACAGAATCTCTTCCATTTATCAGCATAAGATTTTCTAGTACTAGACCTTCTAGCCTCCAGAATGACATCCATCACAGATTTACGGAGAGTTGTGACTGGTGAAATTAGTTGATTAGCCATGCTGCAAGATTCAGAGTTTGGAGCTGAGTGTGCAGAATTTGATAGTTCTGCTGAGACAATAGATGAGGGGTCTGAGGCAAGTGCCATGGAGGAAGGTGTGACATATTCCTTAGAAGCGGGTACCTGTGTTGGCAAGGCCAGTCTGGAGCAATCAGAATCATTTTTGTTTTTTCCTGTCTGACTTTTAGAAAAACCTTGGAGAGCAGAGGCAGAGGGGGAAAGGCATAGACTGATAGGTTTTTCCAGATGAAGGATACAGCATCCACTTTCCAAGCTTTTTTGTGATTAATTCTTGTGCAGAATTTGTTCAACTGATAGTTTTGGGGAGAGGCAAAAAGATCTATGTTTGGGCTCCCCCATTTTCGTGTCAACATGCTGAAGATTTGTGGATCCAGTTTCCACTTGTGTGGGCCCATAAGATTTCTGCTTAGTTCGTCTGCCAGAGTATTTTGCTTTCCTGGCAGGAATTGAGCTTGTAAATTTATTTGGTAAGGCAAGGCTGTGTTCCACAAGGTCATGGTTAGTCTGCAAAGGGGGTAGGAATGGGTACCCCTCCTTGCTTGTTTATGTACCACATAACTGTGGTGTTGTCCGTCTTTATCAGTAGTTGTCCTGGATGATGGAAGTCCTTGAAGGCTGTCAGAGCATTCTGTACAGCTAGCATTTCTTTCTGGTTGATATGTAGGTGCATTTGACTTGGGCTCCATTCGCCCTGAATGCATCTCCCTGCCAGATGGTCCCCTCCAAGCACAGTTTGATGCGTCTGTAGTCAGGGTTTGGGTGGCAAGGGGTGGAATGAATGACAGTCCCCTGTTTTGGTGACAGGCCTCTGCCCACCATAGAAACTCCTGTTGCAGGCAAGGAATGAGAGGAATCATTGTTTCCAGGCTGTGATAATGTTGACTCCATAAACTTTTTAGGTACCATTGTAGTTTCCTCATATGCAGTCTTGCATATGGAATCAGTATAATGCAGGATGCCATGAAACCCAAAGCCTGCAGAATTTGTCTTGCAGATAGCTGGGTTTTTGTGGCCACTTGTTTGAAGTAAGTTATCAATTGAACTTTTTTGTCTGGCATGAGGTAAGCCATCTGGGCAGTTGTATTCAAGCTTGCACCCGGGAATGTAATTATTTCAGAGGGTACCAGTTGTGATTTCTTTTCGTTTATGGTGTACCCTAGGCATGCTAGAATCCTTTTTACAAACGCCAGATGTTGTAGAAGACTGACCTCGTCTTCTGCCTGAATTAGACAATCATCCAGATAAGGATAAATTTGAATGTTTCATTGTCTGCAAAATGCAATCACTGGTGCCAGGCACTTTATTAAGACCCTGGGCGCAGTAGAGAAGTCAAAGGGCAGTGTAGAGAACTGGTAATGCAAGTAGCCTGCTTTGAAGCGGAGGTATCTTCTGCAAGATTCCCTGATTGGGATATGCAGGTAAGCCTCTTTTAGGTCTAGAGTTACCAACCAGGCATCCTTGCCTAGCATAGGCAGTAGCTGTTGTAGAGTCAGCATCCTGAATTTTGGAAGGTATTTAGAATGGATAAGTCCAGAATTGGACGCCATGATGTCTTTTCTGGGTACCAGGAAAAGTCAGTGCAGAGAACTGGTAACGCAAGTAGCCTGCTTTGAAGCGGAGGAATCTTCTGCAAGATTCCCTAATTGGGATATGTAGTTAAGCCTCTTAGGTCTAGAGTTACCAACCAGGCATCCTTGCCTAGCATAGGCAGTAGCTGTTGTAGAGTCAGCATCTTGAATTTTGGAATGCCCAGGAAGGTATTTAGAATGGATAAGTCCAGAATTGGATGCCATGATGTCTTTTCTGGGTACCAGGAAAAGTCTTGAATAAAAACCTTGTCCTTTTTCCTTTTCTGGTATTGGCTGAATAGCCCGCATATCCATGAGGGACATGACTTGTTTCTGGGCCTCTACCCACTGATTTGGAGGCAGATCTGACCATCCGTTTGGAAGTGGCAACGTGTGGCAATGAAATGTGTATCCCTGGGATACTATATTTAATACCCACTTGTCCTGGGTAATTAGATGCCAAATTTGAGCATGAAGTGCCAGTTTTCCACCCAAAGGGGCTGCCAAAAGATAAGTGCTTGGAAATGGCAGAGGAAAGTCATTGAGACTGTTTACCGTAGGGTGGTGCTTTGCTACTTCCTGATTTGGAGGTGGAGGCACCCCATTGTTTTGTCCTGTAAGATCCTTGTGACTGAAACCTGGAGCCTTTGGAGTGTCTGGGTTTGGCCTGAGCGGCTCTGTTGGGTACTGGAAAGGACCAATTCTTAGTAGGCCAGTGTCTACTAAACCTGGGTGGCTGCACTTGCAAGAAATCTTTTACAGTTTGCATAGATTTAGCTTTGTCTTCCATCATTTTCAAAACTTCTTCTGCCTTGTTACCAAACAGACTGTCCAGCTGTAAAGGAGCATCCGACAATTTAGCTTTAAAATGATCAGGCAGATTTTGCTTCTTGAGCCAAGCATGCCTTCTTATCACAGATCCAGTTATGGCAGCCCTGCAAGAGGCTTCCAAGGAATCAAAACCACATTGCAAAGTATGCTTTCCAACTTGTTCAGCTGAGTGCAATAAATCCTGTGACTCTATTTTCCACACAATCAGAAATCAACATAATTTTCTGTTTAAGTAAGCCCATGACATGCTGTTAATATTTAAGCATATGAAATTAACAGTTTAAAGCCCTGATTGCCAGGATTGCAGGCGTATAAACCTTCTTACCCAATCTATCCAGTGCCCTGGAGTCTTTATCAGAAGGGGTAGGATTTTTAGCAGTAGAAGCCTTAACACCCTTGGGACCCTGAGAAATTGTTTCACAGTCAGCAGTAGGGTTTTTGAAAAGAAACTTGTGGGAGTCAGGAACCCTGTAATATCTGTCTGGCTTACTAGGAGCCGTAGGCAGGGAATCGAGCCATGCTGGATTCTGAGAAATCAACAACAACAATGTCTAAAACAAAAGGTATAGCCAAAGGCCTATGCGGAGGAAGAAGAAAATCCCCAAGCATCTTTTTGGATTCTGAAAAATCCTGACTCTCCCAATGAAAATGTTCCCATAAGGTATGCAAAGTCTCTCCAAAAGAAAAATCCTCAGGAGGAGAAGCAGAAGGGATGGATTCTTCTGCATCAGAGTCCTCATAAGGGGGAATAGAAAATTCCTGATCAGAAGAGGAATCAGAAGAAATGGAAACCTGATCTGAAGATTCATAATCAGTGCCTTGCCTAGGCCTCTTAGCAGGAGGGGGTTGGGAACCCCTGATCAAGGTAATTAAATCCTCAGCCATTTTGATCATTTGTTTTTTAGGCATAGGGGCCTGAGCACGTGGCTCATGCATCAGTTTTTTTAGAAACAGAAGTTGGTTTTGGCCTTGTTTTTGATGATGGCTTTGGTTTAATATACAAATCTTTAGGCCTGAAAACACCCTCAGAAGCCGTTGCCTGCTCAGCGGCTCCAGACCCATCCAAGGGAGAGATATCCGCGGGTCCAATACTTGAAGAATCTCACGGCATACCGGACTCCGAATGGGTCTCAGTAGAGGCCTGTGACTCAAAAGTAGCGGGCATCAGGGGGCTGTGAAGGCGCCTCACTGAGTACTGGCGAACCGGCGACTGGCTTAGGAGAAGCTTTGTCATCGGTTTTGGACCATGACGGTCTGTCTCTGTCTGTCTTTTTCTTTGCATTTTTTGTGAATTCCGGTAGTCGGATTGCTAACCGACGACATTTCAGGATAGTTAAATCTTGAAGCAAAAATATACCGACGCTTACTAGTGCGTTGGTTAAATTTAGCACAAAACCGACAGCAAGGCACGTTGTGGTCAGGGCCTAGGCAAGGAATACAGTACAAATGAAAATCCTTATGAGGTATTTGCTTCCCACAAGTAATACAATTATTAACTTTTACTGCCATCGGTAAGGAGCAAGAAAAAGTTTCCCCAACAGGGTACTTAGCTTTAGTTTGAAGACTTCGGATCTGAAACTCGAAAAAGAAAATTTCAGTTGTCGGCCGACTGGCACCAGCGAACGACTTCTGCTTCGGGCACCGAGCAGCAAGAAAGACTGATTAAAATGGCGTTGGCTGCATGTTTTATACCCCTGCCGACCTGACGTCATGGAAGAGGAGACAGCAACCGACGCAGGACCCAAGACTTTGTTATTCAGGCTGACTGAGGGCAACCTGCCAGCAGATTACCGAAATGTAATGACTGCAACAGTGAAACACGAAGAACATCAAGTAAGACACCAGCAGACCAAAGTGACCAAAATATTTTGCTTTACTACCTTGGCCTGTACAACCAGTTATGAATGATATGCATGAAGGATCCACTTTCAAGTCTGAAAGAGTAAAATGAATTTTAGTCTACAAAAAAAAAATGTCAAGTTTAGAGATGCAGAGGGTATCATACAAAGTGCCAGGAATGCTGAGGATTAAATAATGACTTTGAAATCAGAGGCAATAGGGTGCAGAGCTGTAACAGTAGAAGCTCAAATCTGACCCCAAATAACCAATTCTGCACAATGTGTGACCTTGCACAAGTTGACCTTCCTTGTCCTTGAATAGAAAATCGGTATTTAAGAGAACCCAGGCAGACTACCTACTCAGTAAATGAAGAACTTGCTCAAAGTGACAAGATGCAGAACAAGGACACAAGATGTTATAAATGGCAACAAAAGGCATATGATAAAGACTGATTAACATTCTATTAAATATTTTTTTATTTACTCTCTATTGATGGGCAAGTCCCACTAGGCCAGTATCTTCTACTCAGGACAGACATGGTGGTAGTCATACTGACTACAGGAAGTTTGGCCAAGGCACGTGGGAATTTCCCCTTTTCTTTTTTTGGTAAGTGCTGTGGGACCTTTTACATCCACCTAAGCTACCACTAAGTCAGACAGATGGGACCTCGGTTTAACATCTCATCTAAAAGACAGCACATTCAGGAGTGCAGCATCCCCTCTTATGCTCTTCTGCAGTGCCATTATCAAGTACCTAGTGCGGGAACAGAACAAACAGCGTTTCCATTTTCCAGCACCAAAGGTAAGTATACAAGCTATTGAGTCAGTGATGCTTTCTATATATTTTCAGAACAGTTTTTTTGCTGGTAGTGGATATTTAGCAAACAGTATGGTCTTCTTCCTCACCCCTGCTGCCTCTGACAGTGCAGTGTTACAAATTCACTGCCTGCCCAGTAATGTCTTTTGCCATCATGTTAAAATTATTACTAAATGGCTCTAGTTATTAATACTGCTTCTGTACTGACATACTCAACTCTAATTCTAACATTTATAATACCACAGTTTACTGTAATGTACAATTTTTACACTGTGTTCATTGAAACTTGTAAGATGATAAATATAAAATCAGAGTACTATAAAAGAGAAGCAAGCACAGTCAAAGTTGGAAGAGTGAGGTATGGAGATGGTTTGAGGAATTATGCTTGTACATCCCCCTACATACCCCATGCTTGCGAGCTGAGGTCACACCTCAGATGTATGATACTGGGAAGGTAAAGCTTTGGTACCCTGGCCAGATGGTAGCATTGATAGCAATGTGTTAAGAATATTGCAACAGCAATTACAGTCAGGACATCTTCACTGTTACAGTAATCATTCTTGGGATTTCCCACCTTGTTAAAGCCAGAGACTGGCCTGAATACAACAGATCTTTTCCTCAAGCACAGCAGATACCATCCCCTCCAATGTCAGGATGCCAGGGTATAAATGGTTGTTAGACTGCACCATTTATTCAAGTTTCTTGCCCCTAACTACAGTCCCCTTTACCACAAGTAGCCAGAAGCACGATATGCCCAGATATGTCCCCAGACCAAACTTGGGATCAAAAAGGTAAGGTGACTAACTTGGGGTGGAAGAAGGATCCTAAGCAGCACATTAGGTTATTTACTCCAAACCTTGTTCAGAAAGAAGTAACAGGGGGTAGGTGGGAGGGAATAGGTACTGCAACAGTGAAGATCATCAAACATCTATATTTATGATAAGTACCAACAAAACTATACTATGTTCATTGTACTCCACTGTTGCAGAACTCACTCTTGGGAAGATTTCCAGAGGTAAATAGAGACGGGTGCATGGACAGATGGAGACAGAGAGGAAATTAGGCCCTGTAGAATGGCTGAGGCAAAGCCTGCCCTGCCCCTAGGAGCAGACAATCTGTAGTATTTTGTGAAGGTATTAGCAGAAGACCAGGTGTCTGCTTCCAGGATGGAGTGAAGAAGCATTCCTATAAGGCAGGCAGTAGTAGCTGCTGTTGCCCTGCTGTAGTGTGTTCTGATCCTTCCTAGTGTTGGCTTTCCATTATGTTTGCAACACAAGGTAATGCAACTGGCAAGTCATTTACAGTTTGTTGACCAGTCTTCTTTCTTTATGCTTTCAAATGCCACAAACAGCTGAGTAGATTATTTTTGTGTTTTAATCTTTTCCAGTTAGAATAAGAACTGTCTCTGGATGTGCACTGCTCTTTTTCCTTTGTTTTGAGAGCAGGGAAGACAGGTTAATTGATTCAGGGGAAAGCTCAAACACCACTTTTACAATACATGTGGAATTTACATTAATCCTGTCTTTATGGAAAATGAGAAAAGGCTCCCTACACATAAGGGCTTGAAGTTCAGAGATTCTGCAGGCAGAAGTGAGAGCCACTAAGACCCTGTCTTCCAAGTGGTTTATTTTATAATTGCATAGGTGACAGGTTCAAAGGTGGGGCTGACAGGATCATTTTTTTCTGGAACAAAGTTCAGGTCCCAGGGAGGAGGCCAGGGCCCTTCTTGGTGGTTTCAGATGGATGACACCCATGATACCCTTCAGAAACTGCTTCATTGTATATTGAGAGAAAGTGGGGGGGGGCAGGAGGCAAGCAATCTGAGATGGAAGAAGTGAGGATCTTTACAGAAGCATAGGATAGACCCCAAGTTGTAAAGTTCTGTCAGACATCTCAGGACATGGGGCAGATTAGCATGAGGTGGCTGCTGCATTTGTCAGTATGACAGCTAGATCTTAACCATTTTGAGATGTTGCATTTTCTAGTACTTGGTCTCCTGGCTTTTTTGAGGATTTGTAAAGCATCCTTATAAAATAAGGGTCTAAGAAGGTACAGGCATCAGATCATCAACCCTGCCAGCTTGAGTGTGTCTAAGTGGAGATGAATAGTGCTGCCTTTGCTCTGGGTGCACTTTCAGAGCAACGCCTATGGTTCTTCCTTGGCCATTCTTAGGGGAATGGAGAATCAGTGCTGTCTAGGCCAAAAAGGGACTAATAAACTCACCCTTGGCACATCTTCCCCAATCTTTTAAAGTATCCTGCAGATGAGGGTAGAGCAGAAAATGTAAAAAGTTTGTGTTTTCACTGAAAACGCCTTCCCATTTGCCTTGTACAGTCATCTCTCCCAAGTGGGTGCCCCGGGCCAGGTCTGAAGTTTCAGTGATGGGGACATGGGTATCCACTTATATCTAGAAGGGGACAAGCATGTTATTTTTAACATGCTTAAATCCACCAGAGTAATTTTTACTGATACACAAGAGAAAATCTATGTTTGTAGGGGGTGCAGGTGATGACATCAAGTGTTTCTGAAGTACCACTGTATTTTCCTCATATGAAGTTTGGCTAGGGGGTGCCATTAAGATGCATAAAACCATGAATCCCAGTGCCCTGAGGAATTCCCTGTCAGACACTGATGCTTTTTCCTGAAAGACCTAGAAGCACTTAGTCAGGAACAAGACTTTGCCCTGTGGAAGGGTATGCCTTCTGGTCAGTAGACTCCAGCTGTGTACTGAGATAGGTCACCTCAGTGGGGGGTTGAAGGTTGAATTTTTGTAGATTAAGGGTGAACCATATGCTGGTGAAACACTATGGTCAGCTGGAAGAATGCCTTTGACTCCTCCAGAAAAGCTGGTTTAATGAATCAAATGTCCAAATATGGGCACCCTTTGTCCTACAATATGCTAACACTGAAACCAGGCATTTAGTGAAGACTCTGGGAGCAGTGGCCAAACAAAAGGGCAAGGAACAAATTTGGCAGCAACAGTTATCTCATCTCATCTTGAAGGAAAGAAATGGTCTGAGGTCCTCCTCTAAGGGGATGTGGAGGTAGGCAACCTTCAGGTCCAATGTGACCACGACAGCATGAAACAATTAATGTCAGTAGCTTCTAGAAGGTAAACATTTTGAATTTAGGAACAAGAAAAGAAATGGTTTGATTTTGAGAAGTCTAACAGGTATCCATGAACCCTCCTTTCCAGGGATCTGGAGAATTTCCCCTTTCTGATCTTTCTGCTCTTAGTTTTGGTCTGAGAGGTGAAAAAGGACCATGGCTTGGTGTGGCGGCTTCTACTGAAACTAGGAAGAGGGGACTTGCAGAAACTCATTGATCATCTAACATGGTCTTCAAAGTGTTTTTTAAGGAGGTAAGGAAAATGTGAACCAGGAGTATCAGAAGGAAATCTTTGTCTACATGGGAATCGAGGATTTCATCTTTAGGATGCCCTGAAAGAGGCTGCTCTCCTATATAGGCACATCTTCTGATCACCGACCTGGTTAGTAATGCCCTGCTTGATACTTGCAAATCATCAAAGCCACATATTTGGGAGTGCTTGGGAAGTAGCATTGTACAGATCTAGCAACTCCTTTCAGAGACCGTTAACCTCCATCCTTTCTACCTTTTGTTTTCATCTGATCCAGGAGGGGAGGGTCTCCTGGTATTTAATCACATGATACTTGAAATGTAAGGCTCTCATGACCAGGATAGAAGTGCATGTATTTTTTGTCAGATCTATTGACAGCTCCACTCTATGACATTTGGCAAAGGGTTTTTGAAAAGGAAGCCCATGGCTCTTTTGAATTATGAGGACATCACCTTAGGATCTGCCTTTGCATTCCTATACAAATGCTTGTGGGACTCGAGCACTCTATTGAAAGTAGAGTTGTGTACACTTACCATAAATGTAGATGTTCAAGTGTATTCACTGTTGCAGTCATCACACTTGGGTTATCTGTAGGTAGCCCGCAGTCGGCCCGAATACCAGAGACTTAGTATTTCTGCGTCAGATGCTGTCCCTCCAAGACTGATATTAGGTCGTCAGGGGTATAAAAACAGGCAGCTGACACCATTACATCAGTTTTTCTAGCTCAAATGTCAGGAGCACACCCAAATAGGGAGCTAGGTTATAGTGGGGAAAAACACCACCAGTAAAAAGTAAATACCAATACCAGCCCCAATACCTCAGAAGGGGTGAGTAATAGCCATACAGAGGTGAGAGAGAGATAGACAGACCAGGGGCTGAAGGGAGGGAAACCAGGACTGCAACAGTGAACATACCTGGACATCTACATTTATGGTAAGTGTACACAACTGCACTATGTTCTTCGTGTTTCACTGTTGCAGTCAGCACACTTGGGTAGATTCCCAAAGATGAAGAAGGGTGGAGGCAGTCAAGAAGAGTTTGGGCTGGCTAGTATTCCTTGCAGGACTGCTGTTGCAAAACCTGCCCTGGATTTGGAAAGGATAGGCAGGTGGTAATGCTTGGTGAAGGTGTGTACAGAACTCCAGGTAACAGCTTCCAGGATGTCCCTGCTAGGGACTCCCCTGAGAAATGCTGTAGAGGTAGAGGTTGCCCTAGTGGAATGAGTTCTGACCCCCTGAGGGGTTTGTTTCCCATGGTGCTTGTAGCAGAAATGGATGTAGTGTGCTATCCATTTGGAAATCGCTTGTTTTGAAATGGCCTTGCCCTCTGCCCCTGTTGCAAAGCTGACTAGTAACTGGTCAGATTTCCTGAAAGGCTTAGTCCCTATCAAGGCAGAATCTGAACTGTCTGTGCACGTCCAAGGAGTGCAGGATCCTTTCCCCTTTATTTTGAGTGTTAGGGAAGAAGGTTGGCAAATGGATGGATTGGTTGAGAGCCACACTGGATACCACTTTAGGCATACAGGAAGGGTTAGTCCTGAGGGAAACCCTGTCAGCATGGAAAATAAAAAGAAGTTATGTACCTACCATAACATTCCATGTTACTTGTCTTCATCTTGCCTTCCTTCTTGCTGGTTGGGATCGAAGCCGATCCGCGGCTCCGACTCTGCCATCTTCAATAGCTCAAGAGCTGTTTACTGGCTCGAGGCTACCCCTTATCCCATAATGCCTAGCGATAGCTACCCAGATCTCGTTTGAGATAGCTAAACCCAGACATAACAACATAACAATTCAGTCAAGAACCAGTTGACTATACCTGTCATATTCTCTTAGATCAAAAAAAGACACAAGAGAACTCACAGCCAGTGAAACAGAACAAAAAACTCCTCTCAATCCACTAGGACTGAGGGATGGAGGGTGGGACGCAAAAAGGAAGGCGAGATGAAGACAACTAACATTGAACGTTATGGTGGGTACATAACTTCTTTATGTTAAGTTGTCTATCTCGCCTTCGTTCTTGCTGGTTGGGACAGCGTCCCTAGCACCTAACATCATGGGTGGCTCAGTGGAACAGACTCCTCAGAACAGGGGAACCAAAGTCAACTCTGCTCCTGGAGATGATATCCAACTTGTAATGAGAAATAAAGGAATGAGGGTTTGCCCACGTGGCAGCCTAGACTGGAAGGCTACAGAGGTGGCCGAGGCCCTAGTAGAATGACCTTTCGGTTTAATAGGTAAAGTACAGTTTTGTACCTACCATAAATGTAGATGTTCGAGTGTATACCTTGCTGCAGTCATCACACTTGGGTTATCCTGTCATCAGGCGGTCCCGCAGTCGGCCTGAATTCCAAAGTCTTGGTCCGGCGTCAGTTGCTGTCGCTTCCTTCCCTGACGTCAGTGTGTCAGGGGTATATAAGAGGCATCCGACGCCGTTTTCTTCAGTTTTTCTTGCCTCAGATGTCAGGTGCCCCCCAAAAGGTGGTCAGTAGATAGTACCAATAATAAAAGTTTAGCACAAACAAAACATCCCTCCAGCTATAAGCAAATACACCACAAAGGTTGTATCAGATTTTAAGGTATTGAAAGGTTTCAGTTAGGTCAGAGGGGATGGAGAGAGGGTAACCTGGACTGCAGCAGGGTATACACTCGAACATCTACATTTATGGTAGGTACAAAACTGTATTATGTTCATCGTGTTACCCTGCTGCAGTCATCACACTTGGGTTGAATCCTAAAGCTAAGGATGGGAGGTGGAGTCAAACAGGGTTAGAGGAGGCTAGAAGGCCCTGCAAAACTGCAGTGGCGAAGCCAGCTCTAGACTTAAGAGTAAAGTGGTAAGTGATGGTGTTTGGTGAAGGTGTGTACTGAACTCCAAGTTGCAGCTTCCAGAATATCCTTGGTTGGCACCCCCTGAGGAAGGCTGTAGATGTAGCTGCTGCCCTGGTAGAGTGGGGCCTTATGCTAGCAGGAAAGTACAGTTTTGTACCTACCATAAATGTAGATGTCCGATAGATATGCAACTGCAGTCCTGACATATGGGTTGTCCTGCCTCAGGCAGCCCTTCGGTCGGCCGGATTCCAAAGTCTGGGTCCGGCGTCGGCAGATGTCGCCTCCTCCCCGACGTCAGAGCGGCTGGGGTATAAAGGCATCCGCTGACGCCATCTTCTTCAGTGTTTCTTGCCCCAGATGCCAGGTGCCCTCCAAGGAAGGCTAAATTTTGTGAATGGATAAACAAATATTCCAGACATGCAAAACAGTAATAAACAGATACACCATAACAGATATCCCCAGCTAATAGGAAAGGGGGGAAAAGGACCCAAGGGAAAACACAGAGGGGTAGGAGGGAGGGCAAACCTGACTGCAGTTGCATATCTATCGGACATCTACATTTATGGTAGGTACAAAACTGTACTATGTCCTTCAAGAATGCAACTGCAGTCCTGACATATGGGTTGAATACCATAGCCAAGCTGGGGGTGGTAGGATCTAAGCAAGAGATGGTGTAGCTAGAAGGCCCTGCAGGACTGCCGAAGCAAAGCCTGCTCAGGATCTGGAGTATAATGGCAGGTTGTAGTGTTTGGTAAATGTATGCACGGAGCTCCATGTAGCAGCCTCTAGAATGTCTTTTGTAGCCACTCCTCTTAGAAAGGCTGTGGATGTGGCCATAGCTCTGGTGGAGTGTGGTCTAATATTGGCTGGCACACTTTTTCCATGGAAAGAGTAACAGAATCTGATGCAGTGTCCAATCCATTTTGAAATAGTTTGTTTGGAGACTGCTTTTCCTTGCGCTCCAGCAGCATAGGCTACAAACAGTTGGTCAGACTTCCTGGTGGCCTTTGTTCTGTCCAAGTAGTAGCGTAGTTGTCTGTGTATGTCCAAAGTATGCAGTAGCTTTTCCCCTTTATTTTGAGGATTGGGAAAGAAAGTAGGCAGGTGGATTGCTTGATTTAGAGACACTCTGGATATCACCTTAGGCATGAATGAAGGATTGGCCCTTAGAGAAACTCTGTCCTGATGAAAAATGAGAAAAGGAGGAACTGCCATGAGGGCCTGTGTCTCCGAGACTCTTCTTGCTGAAGTGACTGCCAACAGGAAAACCGTTTTCCAAGAGAGAAATTGCATTTCTGAAGATGCTGCTGGTTCAAAGGGAGGAAGAGTTAATTTTTCCAAGACGTAATTGAGGTCCCATGCAGGAACTGGTGGTTTTCTTGGAGGTTTGATATTCTTTATCCCTCTTAGAAACTGCCTTAGCAAGGGATGTGAAAACACAGGTGGATCACAGTTGTAATGTGCTGAGATAGCTGAAGCGTGGATTTTGATGGAAGAGTATGAAAGACCACTATGAAACATTTCTGCCAAGTATTCTAATATTTGAGGTATGTTCATCACTGAAGCATCCTGGCCCTTGTTGGCATTCCAGATGATGAATCTCTTCCATTTGGCTGAATAGGTTTTTCTGGTGGAAGGTCTGCGTGCCTCCAGCAAAATTTCCTGAACTTTTTTGGAGAGGGAGTCATGGGTCACAGTCATGGAACCCTCCAAGCTGTCAGCTTCAAAGTTTGCAGGTTCTGATGAACAGTCTTGTTCTGAGTCAGTAGCAGAGGCCATTGAGGCATGGGCCACAGTTTGGTGTGAGTTATGCTCAGTAGCAATGGATTCCAGTGTTGCCTTGGCCAGTCTGGAGCTATCAATATCCCTTTTGGTTGTTCTGCTTTGATCTTCAGTAACACCTTGGTGAGTAAAGGTAGAGGAGGGAATGCATAAATTGTTAGGGTATTCCAGCTGAAGGAAAGAGCATCCGTTCTCCAGGCTAGAGGATGGTGTGTCCTTGTGCAGAACCTTTCCAGGTGATGATTGAGATGAGAAGCAAAGAGGTCTATGTCCGGTCTTCCCCAAGCAGTTGTTATTTGTGAGAAAATGCGTGGGTGTAGCATCCATTCGTGTGGATCCAAGAAATTTCTGCTCAAACTGTCTGCCAGAACATTGTCCTTGCCCGGAACAAACTGGGATTGCAAGTGGATGTTCAGTTTCAGGGACTTTTCCCAAAGAGTCATTGTTAATCTGCAGAGGGGGTAGGAATGAGTGCCCCCTTGTTTGTTTATGTACCACATGACAGTGGTGTTGTCTGTCCTTATTAGCAGATGACCTTGCTGAAGAGATTTTCCAAAGGCTTCTATTGCATGTATCACTGCCAACATCTATTTTTGATTTATGTGCTGATGCATTTCCATGGGAGTCCATTGCCCTTGAATGCATCTGCCCTCCATGTGCGCCCCCCATCCATGGTCTGAGGCATCTGTTGTAATGGTTTGATTTGTTGGAGCTTTGTTGAAAGGCATGCCTTCGTTTAAATGACTTGCTTGAGCCCACCACAAGAACTCCCTTTGCAGGCATGGAATGAGTGGTATTACGTCTTCTAGGTTGTGGCTGTGTTGAGACCACAAGCTTTTTAGGTACCATTGCAGCTTTCTCATGTGTAGCCTTGCCAGAGGGATTAGAAGAATGCAAGAAGCCATGAACCCCAGGGCCTGCAGGGTCTTCCTTGCGGTCAGGTGGGTTAGCTTTGCTAGGCTTTTGAAGTAATCTGTTAAATGTTCTTGTTTGTCCTCTGTGAGAAAAGCCATTTGTAGTTGTGTGTCCAGCTTAATCTCTTGGGATGGCAGTAGTCTTGATTTTTGAATGTTGACTGTGTATCCCAAAGCCTGTAGCAACTGAATGACATAATCCAAGTTTTTTGTCAAGGTTTGTTTGCTGTCTGCTTGTATGAGGCAGTCGTCCAGGTAAGGGTATATTTGGATCCCCTGGTGTCTGCAATGTGCAACTACTGATGCCAGACATTTCGTGAATACTCTGGGCGCAGTAGATAAGCCAAACGGCAATGCTGAGAATTGATAGTGCTCTGTTCCTGCAAGAAATCTGAGGTATCTTCTGCAACTTTGTCTGATAGGGACATGCAGGTATGCCTCCTTGAGGTCCAGAGTAACCAGCCAAGACCCCTTGCTCAGCATGGGAAGGAGTTGCTGCAACGTCAGTATCTTGAATTTTGGCACCATGGGAAAAGTATTTAGAACGGACAAGTCCAATATAGGCCTCCATTGTTTTTCTTTTCTTGGAACAAGGAACAGTCTTGAATAAAATCCCTGGCCTTGTTCCTGAGGAGGAACCTTTTCTATTGCTTTTATTTGTAACAGCTTTGAAACTTCTATGAGTGCCTCTGCCCTTTGATTTTGTGGCAGGTTTAGCATGCCTTGTCCCGTTGGTAAGGTATGGAAGTGGAACCTGTAACCCTTGTCTATAATGTCCAGAATCCATTTGTCCTTTGTTATAATGTGCCAGTTTTTTGAGAATAAAGATAATTTTCCGCCTAGAGGTGCTTCTCTTTGAGCCTTGGTAGGTGGGGAGAAAGGTAAGTCATTGTGATTGTCCCTGTGGTGCAGGTGAACTACCTGCGCCACTTCTCTGATTTTGTGGTTGCCATTGGCGGCCCCTGTAGGAGCCTCGGTATTGCCCTCTACCTCGTGCACGCCTGTTCTTTCCCCTTTGAAACTTGCCAGAGTCTGGAAAGGACCAATTCTTTCAAGGCCAATTCCTGCTGAATCTGGGTGGCTGAACCTGGAGGAAATCCTTGACTGTCTGTACTGATTTTGCCTTTTCCTCAATAGACTTCAACACATCCTGAGCATTAGCACCAAAAAGCTTCTGTTTATCCAGAGGTGCGTCCAGGAGCTTTACTTTAACATGATCCGGCAGTGGCTGTTCTTTCAACCAAGCATGTCTACGGATAACGGCCCCTGTCATAGCTGCCCTACATGAAGCTTCCAATGCATCATAACCACACTGAAGAAAATGATTGCTAACCTGCTGAGTATTATGAACCAAATCCTGTAATGCCTTTCTATCTATAGGCTCAGGAGAGGCTAGCTTTTTCTGCAAATCATCCATTAAGTAATCTTGGTACTGAAACATATGAAAAAGGCAGTTAAGTGACCTCATGGCAAGGGAAGAAGAGGTATAAACTTTTTTGCCCCATCTCTCCAGGGACCTAGCTTCCCTGTCTGCTGGCAGAGGGTTTTTGGCTGAGGAAGAAGCCACTCCTTTGGGGCCCTGTGAAATAGTTTCTAGATCCACAGAGTGGGCCTTAAAGAGATGCTTGTGAGTGTCAGGGACCCTGTAATATCTGTCTGGCTTGACAGGAGCAGGAGGGAGAGAATCAGGGGAAGCACTGGAGTCTGAGAATACATCATCCAGCATATCCAAGACAGGAGGGATAGCTAAAGGTCTGTGCTGGGGTAACTTAAGGAAGGTACATAGCCTTTTCCTAGAATCAGAAAATTCCTAACCCTGCCACTTAAAATGATCTCTCATGGAGTGGAGGACTTCACCGAAAGAAAAATCCTCTGGAGGAGAGGCAGAGGGAATTGATTCCTCAGCCTCAGAGTCCTCATAGGCCTGGAAGGATTCTTCTTGGGCATCTGAATGCTCTGAATCCCCAGAGGCTTCCTCTGAAGAGAGGGTGTCTGCCTGCTCAGTTCTAGGCCTTTTTTCTGCAGGCGGCTGAGAACCTCTGTCTGGGTGAGGCTGAGAACCCCTGATAAGAGAGATTAGATCTGCAGCAAGAGTCATGATCTGTCTGTCAGAAGAAGGGACCTGAGAAGTAGGCTTAGGATGGGCCTTGGCCTGGCTGGCAGCCTTAGCATGTGCAAAGGCCTTGATGGACATGGATACTGGAGGCCTAGCTGCCCCACGTGCAGGGGTAACTTTGTCCACAGGAATGGTGTCGGGTAGATCCAGAGCTTCGGTTTCTGGAGGAAAATCAACAACCGGCACCGGTGAAATCTCCGGGACCGAAGAACATGTTAACGCGGTGTCGTCGGCCTGGAGCGGTTGAATTACCGCTTCCGAAGGGACTGATGCACTCGCTGAGGGCTTAGGTGTGGTATCGGAGGAAGACGCGGGCCGAGGATGTCGGTCCCGGTCCTTTCGTTTTTTGGTAGTTTGTGCTGTCGGTTGTTCCGACGGCATGATGTAAGCGTAGGATTTGCCAAAAAAGTCTTCGGCAAATTCTGCCCGGCGCCTGAGAGTGTGCTTATTAAAGCAAGCACAGGCCGAGACATCGTGGTCTGGGCCCAGGCAAGGGCGACAGTAAGAATGGAAGTCCTTATGAGGTATTTGTTTACCACAAGACAAACAATTATTAACTTTTTAAATTTTTTCTGACATCGGCTGAGGCAAGAAAAAATGTTCCCCAACGGGGTACTTAGCTTTTAGATGACTTCAGTAACTGAAAACACAGGAGCTGACCGACCGGCACTTGCGAACTGGTTCTGCTTCGGGCACCGTGCGGCAAGAAAGACTGAAGAAGATGGCGTCGGCGGATGCCTTTATACCCCAGCCGCTCTGATGTCGGGGAGGAGGCGACATCAGCCGACGCCGGACCCAGACTTTGGAATCCGGCCGACCGAAGGGCTGCCTGAGGCAGGACAACCCATATGTCAGGACTGCAGTTGCATTCTTGAAGGACATCTGGTTTTCCATGATGGGTGTAGCAAAAACGTATGCAATGTCCTATCTATCTGGAAATGGTCTGTTTTGAGAAAGCCTTTCCTTGTGATGCTGTCGCATAGGATACAAAAAGCTGGTCAGATTTTCTGAAAACCTTAGTTTTATCCAAGTAGTAACGTAGTTTCCTATGAATGTCCAAGGAGTGCAGGAGTCTTTCTCCTTTGTTCTGTGGATTTGGGAAGAAGGTGGGTAAATGGATGGCTTGATTTAGAGCCACACTGGATACCACCTCTGGCATAAAGGAGGGTGAAAAAATTACATGGAGCTGCTTACTGCTTGGTGTGATGGATTTGAAGTGTTCTTAAGACACTCAGTCTTGCTGGCTGGATTCTGCTAAAATTCAAAGTCTAGTTATATTTGCATTCACAGTCTGTTGCATACAGAAACTTGCAGAATATACACTGATGAGAGAATATACTTTGCAGCATCAACTTTAGAGAGCAGTAACCAATAACTTTTTATAATAAACCAAACGGAAACACGTTACAGCTTAAAAGTACTGTTCCAACTTTACTTCTCATATAGTACAGATGATGTGAGAGATATAACATTTACCTTAGGACTTGTGTCCCTACCATACCTCTAACATAGCTGGATTTATACAGCTCTTTATATACACTTTTTAGTCATGCATAAACATATTTTTGAGGAAACACATTGTTCTGTATTCTATTTTGGAGAATTGCTTATCCTGTAGAAACAATACTAAGCTTCCTTGTTTAACAATGTCTTGTAAGAGACCAGCTTTTCTGACAGTGTGAATATCCTGTAACAGTGTCCTGATGTCCATGTAGAAAAACATATTTTTGAGGAAACACATTGTCAGAGATCAGCTTTTCTGACAGTGTGAACATCCTGTATTTTATTTGGATCTTTGTATAAAAACATCTGTTCTTGTGCCATATCCTGTTTTTCCATGCAGAATAACATGTCATTGTTCTTTAAAAGCAGATTTTGCATTTTTGTTCTTGCATACATCCTGTTTCTAAGTTTGTAAGGAAAAATGTCCATTCTTTAAAAGCAGATTTTGTATTTTTGCTCTTGCATACATCCTGTTTGAGTCTGTAAGGGAAGAATGTCCATTCAGCAGATTCCTTTTCCAAGCCATGGTCATTTAGTATGACTGCTGATCACATATTACTAAACTTTGTTTCTGCATTTAAGCAAGCCTTTTCTTTCAGCATATTTACAACATAATTAATTTCAGACTAATATTCATAAAATCTAACAATTCCCTCTGTTTTTAAACATACTGAAAACATTTTATATAGAAAACACAAGAAACAAACCTTTAGTTTGATACAACAAATCAAAATGCAATTTTACATAGTTAATACAATGATATTAAAGTATTACTACCAAAACTGAATGTATTTAACAACTTTTTCTTTTGCAGACCATTCTGTGAAAATATTTTTTATCAGTTATGAGCTGTGTCTGCTTTAATGTTGTTGTTTTTTTTAACATGATCAATTTATTCTTTTGCAATCACAGAATTTAATTTATGACTTAGAACTGTTTCATTAACTCTTTGCAACTGTTGAATTAACTATAAGAGATTAGAACCATGTGCTTCTGCAAGCATTTATACACTTCTGAAAATATACAGTTTCAATGTCATTTTAACCATAACATTGTGATCATGTCTTCGAACTGCTCATTAACATCTTGGTAAAATACTGAACTGGGCTTAGATAATAAATATTTGAAAGCAATTATTTTAATGGGGTAAAACCAATGATATTACAACTTGACAAATTACTTTCAAACTTATTACAATGTATTCTGTACAGTATGTATTTACATAGACTGTTTGCTGTTCATGCATTTTAATCTAGTAGGTACCCTGGACCCATTTTTTATTAAATATGGTTTTCACACATATTTATTACTAGACATTAATCTCATTTGTACTGAATTCTTCTGCATTTGTACATACAAAGACTATAAAGTACATTTAGTCTAATCTTACAAATTTAATAACATTAATATTGAGCAAAATCTTGGAAAATTTTTGTCTCTTTAGAAATATCTAGTGGAACTGGCACCAAATGCATATGTCATGTTATTTTAAACTACATACTCAGCAATTAAAAATAACCATTATGATAGCTATTAACAACTTGTAAAATATCTTATCCTGTCAGGTTTAATCCAGTTTACCGGTATTTCTAATACACTAATACCTGTTCTTTCCTCTCCCTAAAAGAGTATTGTCAAGAAGGAATGAGATATTTTTTCCTGTAGCTTTATTTTAGACCCTTATTATTTATTTTTATGTAGCTTTATTTCAGACCCTTGTTGTTTATTTTTTCTGTAGCTTTATTTCAGACCCTTGTTGTTTATTTTCTCTGTAACTTTATTTCAGACCCTTGTGCAGTACTGCTTATACAGTCAGTGTAAAACTGAGAAAGTGCCCCTCCCCCTGTAGTACTGCAGCACTGTTTTCCTGCCCTATGCTGTAAGAATAGAATGTATGTCAGCCTAACACTATGGTTATACATTTATTTTATTAAATTATGAACTTTTGTCTGATTTGATAATTTTTTATAAAGCTTTTGCTGTTTACTACCACTAGTAGGCATTTACACCCTCCTGCACAATTGATTTGAACTGTATGTATACTATAGCCCATTTGCTGGCTGTACTTGATGCAACTGAGTTTTTTTCTTCTCTTTTAACATTTACTTGCAAACAGATTATCAGTGACATCTATGCACAATTGTGGCATTTTATTACAATTACCAAATAGTGTTGCCTGTAAACATTTTAATAATTATGTTTTAATAACAATGATGCTTTAGAAAAGCTCAAGCTACTTATCTGGCAATCAGTCTTGTTGTTTATCTTATCTTTCCAGCATTTCCTGTAACTATTCATTCAGTCTAGGAAGGTCTGAGCTCACATTTTATACTCTATAAACTATAAATTCTTTTAGCATTTTTCCTTTAATGTGATTGTGATTTGCATAACTATGCATTTATACAACATAAATAGACATCATTTTACAATTACCTTACATGGATTTCAGTATTTTTTTTTTTATTTATTTAACTATTTAACTGTCCTGCCATTAATTTTACAAAAACTGTTTGAATAATACCATCTGTGATTTTCTTTTTAAAATTCACAACTTTAACTGTTTGGTGTTACTATATAATTATAAACAAATTGTAAAAAACAAAATAGATATTAGTTTAACCAACACATTTATATTTATATTATTTATATTTGCTGTTGTCTGCCTTTTGCTTTTGTGTATTGTAAACAAATGTACTCTAGATGAAAAGAACACACATGCATGTCTGTCTTGTATATGTATATCTTTATACAAGCATGTCATGTCTTGTGATTTTAAATTTTTACTCATCTATTTTTATTTAATTTTATACACTAGAACAGTTTTGTTTACCTTTTGACTATGCTAATGAATGGCATTCATATGCTTTACTTTACTGTAGTACTGATAGATGTCTTGCTTTAACTGAATGAAAGTAAAACATTTAAGAATGATTTGTCCAGACATCAGATCCTACCATCCTACCATGTATGTTTAACCATTTTCAAAACATAAACATATTATAAAATATATTTCTTTTGCACAGATTAACTGTGTATGTAGGAAATTCCCAGTCTTTGTCAGTTGAGCTAATTTATTTCCTTTATCCTGCAACTGCAGTTGAATTTCCTGTGATGTTGCATGGTCTTTCTGACATTCTTTAGTAAGCTGTTCTGCTGAATTTGAAACTCCTATGCACTTTTGAAAAGATGTGTGTATAACTTGTCTAAGCTTCCTGAACTCATTGTGTCTGTCTTTTAGAAGTTTACTACATTCCTTTGTAACAAAATGTACTAGGGGTTCTATCAGTAACTGATTTGACTCACATGTGGTGACAGGACATAACTGTTCAACATCAGAATATAATGGAAACACTTTACCCTTAGTTAATTCTTCAGATCTGTCTTTACAGTCTATTTTTTAGCGATATGATGCAATATTATTTTATGACATAATACACAAAATGCATTTTTTGTTGAATCACACAATAAACATTTGTCATATTTCACATGGTTTTCTTTGAGATACCAGTCAAATATTGTAATACGTTTGCATAATGCCTTACTATCAACCTGCCCTAATAAGGTTTTACATTTACTAATATGCTGTGTATACCAACATTGCAATTTTTTACATTTGCTTAAATTATGCATGAAAATATCCATACTGTTTAATCTAATATCCAAGACTGTTTAATATCCAAACTGTCGAATAGCAACCATACTAAAAAATGTGACGTAGAAAAAAGTCTTACCAGTGAGCAAGAAAACAGGTGATCAGGCTGTTGTTGCAGATGGCTGGAAATTTTTCAAAGTCACTTGAGAAGCTGGGAAAGCACAACAGGCAGTGGACTGATGGGCTAGTGGATATCCCTCTTTTCTTGAAGAATTTATGGCACTGCGAATTTCTTGAACTAGTCTCACTCCGGATTGTAGACGTCTAAAAACTTTACTACTGCAAGCTGCATAAACTGGAATACTTCTGTTTAGGATTTACACATACGTACAAATGTTAGTTACTGCAATTTGACTGAAGTGACCCTCTGCAGGGCTTACCATCACTCCTCCTGTGTTTGAATGCAGATTGTAGGTTCAAATGCAGGCTAGCTTGCCATTGAAAAAATTATATGGTGCTAGTCACTCAGCTGCCTCGCCATTGAAAAAATATTTTGATCTTTACTTGCTTACTGCTTGCTGCTTCTTGCTGTGGGATGGATCTGGAGTGTTCTTAAGACACTCAGTCTTGCTGGCTGGATTCTGCTAAAATTCAAAGTCTAGTTATATTTGCATTCACAGTCTGTTGCATACAGAAACTTGCAGAATATACACTGATGAGAGAATATACTTTGCAGCATCAACTTTAGAGAGCAGTAACCAATAACTTGTATAATAAACCAAACGGAAACACGTTACAGCTTAAAAGTACTGTTCCAACTTTACTTCTCATATAGTACAGATGATGTGAGAGATATAACATTTACCTTAGGACTTGTGTCCCTACCATACCTCTAACATAGCTGGATTTATACAGCTCTTTATATACACTTTTTAGTCATGCATAAACATATTTTTGAGGAAACACATTGTTCTGTATTCTATTTTGGAGAATTGCTTATCCTGTAGAAACAATACTAAGCTTCCTTGTTTAACAATGTCTTGTAAGAGACCAGCTTTTCTGACAGTGTGAATATCCTGTAACAGTGTCCTGATGTCCATGTAGAAAAACATATTTTTGAGGAAACACATTGTCAGAGATCAGCTTTTCTGACAGTGTGAACATCCTGTATTTTATTTGGATCTTTGTATAAAAAACATCTGTTCTTGTGCCATATCCTGTTTTTCCATGCAGAATAACATGTCATTGTTCTTTAAAAGCAGATTTTGCATTTTTGTTCTTGCATACATCCTGTTTCTAAGTCTGTAAGGGAAAAATGTCCATTCTTTAAAAGCAGATTTTGTATTTTTGCTCTTGCATACATCATGTTTGAGTCTGTAAGGGAAGAATGTCCATTCAGCAGATTCCTTTTCCAAGCCATGGTCATTTAGTATGACTGCTGATCACATATTACTAAACTTTGTTTCTGCATTTAAGCAAGCCTTTTCTTTCAGCATATTTACAACATAATTAATTTCAGACTAATATTCATAAAATCTAACAGAGGGGTTAGTTCGCAGTGGCGGCTGGTGACTTCAAATCAAAGGGGGGCTGCAGGAGCCAGCTGAATGGGTGGGGTCAATGGGAATGGGTGTGGCCAATCAGAAAGGGGAGGAGCTATGCTCAAAACCACAAAAACTAACTTTAATTAAATACACTGCCCTGGGTGGCAAACCATCATTATGAGAGTCCAATCAAGACAAAAATAAGTGTAGAAGAATAAAAATATTTCAATGCATTGGCTGCATGACAGCTTACTTAATATCTAGATGGAAACAAAAGGTTGTGAGGCATGAAAAAATAAATTACTTTTTAAATACATTACTGGAATGCCAGTCAAAATCAAGTACAAGCAAAACCAGAAGCACTCAACTCAAACCACTTCTCCTTGCACTGCAGTTCTAATTATAATTTATATTCAGCTTTATTAAAGTGCCAAGTAACATGCTGAAAGTAGAAATCTCAGTGATGCCCCCACTTGTAAAAATGTTTCTTATCCAAAAAAAGACCTGCTGCCTGACAACTATCTACTTGTTTCATGGGGAAAACATGTAAGTATAAAATGAAAAGCAAACAAGAAACAAGCTCAAGATAGATTGCTTAAAGGATTACTGTACAGGTTATGGACCACACATGATTGGCATTCTGTTTAGTTTACGGGTAAAGTCTGTAGAGATGACTGGAAGTCTCCAACAAGTGTAATGAGCTTTTTAAAAAAATGGAATCCTGTCCTTTAATACCCAAGGCTTATACATTATCTAGTCAAGTATTCTCTGCATGGCAACAACAGAAAGGCGTTCAATGTTTGCAATTCTTTAACAGTATGCTTATTAAAGCTTACTTGCATCTTATGATCTCAGACAAGCTTACATTATTGTCATTAAAGCATTGCTACTTAAACACAGAGCAACAGGCACTTTGAGTAATAAGCATAAATCAACAGTACAAAAATATGACAGAAACCAGACCTTTCTGCAAAATCAAGGACAGATGAAAAGCCACTGTAGTACTTGTGTCTACCTTGGATGGGGGGGGGGGGGAGACACTGCACATTTACACTGCATAACTACTCCTTGCCTTGCTTGGACACATCCAGAGTCAGTACATGGTGGAGTGGGGTGCAACAAGTATGTCACAATTTGAAATGTCTCTGGCTGACTGTGATGGCCCTGACACGTGTCATACCTCTCAACCTCAGAGCAAGAAATCTGGACAAAGCCATACACAGAAGTGGGACAAATGCCCACAAATAAGGACAATTTTTAAATATTGCTCTAATAAACTTAGAAAGATAATAGAATAGGTCTTGCATTAGTATGACTTTTCCAAAGGGTATAAAATCTGAAACTCAAATGTCTGCCATTATTTTCTAACTTCAGTCTTTAGTGATTTGTCACTAATTTGCCAAAAAACACAGTTTTATGAAAAATGGACCAAATGTGATGCAAAAATATAAAATAGCCACACAATACAGCTGGGAACCTGTCAAAGAAGGGGCACTTTAATATTAGTACTGCTAACTTGAGCAGCTGACAAAATAAAAGAATCTACATGCATTTCAAGTAATCTATAACTTTGATAATTACAGTTATTTCTTAATTGTAAACCCTCCATGTTTTCTTCCAAAATTGCTATTTTGCGGAGGGATTATTAGGGGGAAGAGCAACATTTTAAGCCAAAATCGGAGACAGTTGAGACGTTGGCTATGCCTAATTCTATAAAGCAATTTATTTGCATGTACCTCTCAAGCTGTTAATGCAGTAAATCTGAACAAGACCAAATATACTGGGGGAACATATAAACAGTACTAAAAATTGCTCTTGTATAAATTGAGACAGTTGATAGAATAACAGTTCTTACTTTAGCATGCATTTTTCTGAAGGTTATGAAGTCTGAAACTCAGTGTATCATTATTTAGTGACTTAATTTCTAAATGATTTGCCAGAAAACTACAAATTTTATGAAGAAAAAAACAAAAATAAGAAGCAAAAATCTATTCATTCTTTGAAAATCTGGACAGTTGGGAGGTATAGTTCAGCTGGGCCTGTCTGAGTTTGCTGCCCTTCCCCCCCTGACAAAATCACGGTTGAATGGAGCCTCTGCAGCCATTCCTATGAACCAATACTCGGCTATTTCACTCCATTTACCATAAACACTAATGTGCATACTGCTTTACTTGTATGATGAGTTGGACTTCATTTGAAAGTTTTATTTTGTATTTTACAGCACACACACCAAGTCATCTACTAAACAAAGCAATGCAGTCTCACAATGAAAACTTAGCATTAAAACTTCTCTGCTCTTGAAACTCACATTCATTGAAACAGCATTGAAACCCACATTCAAAGAAAATACATTTTGCCAGTGGCAGATAAAGATTAATTTTGGGCTGTTTTCAAATCATAGGCCCCTTGCATATGAAACATACATGTGCTCTTTGATACACCTTCCTCATTGTACTAAATTATATTCCTTGTACAATATATTACAGTTGTTAGAGGGCATTTTAAATTTGTTTTGAACATTTTTCCAGTAAACAATGAAAGAAAATGCATGCACCCATAATGACAAAACTGCCCAGTTCAGAACATTTATCATAAAAGTCTACTCAGACTTCCGCAGTCCACCATTATCAGTAAATATGCACAATTCTACAGGCCACCATTATCAGTAAATATGCACAATTCTACGGTCCATTATCAGTAAATATATACAATTCTACAATCCATTATCAGTAAATATGCACTATCTCTGAAGTAAAAGTCATCTAAATAATTCCACATTAAAGAAATCTGTAACTAATGAAGAGGTTGCTGCTAGCAAACACCTTTATATTTCATGGTTTCATCGAAAAATAAAGTGCCTGTTCCCCCTCAGGAATAAATTGCCTATATTACATTAAAAAAATGATAAGCTAGTAATATTGCAAGAGGAAATGGATGGCAAACTGATAACGAACTCATAGTTCGTATCTTCACCAAGGAGAACATTCTCAGTACAGCAGCATCCACCCCTTGTGGGAGTAGAACCCACAGCCTTCTGCATCAGACAAGTACACAACTTGTTGTGCTATTAACAAGGCAAACCAACTTCACTTAAGCAGCACTAAACTTCTGTTCCCCTGCAGCTCTCAGCTCCTTTTAAATCTACTCAATACTCAACTTTGCAGCACAAGAAAACTGGAAAAAGCCAAAATGTATTGGGGGGGGGTCAAAAGCCCAAAAACCAGGGACACAAACATTGCTTGTATAATCTTGGAAAGTTGCTAGAACCATACATTTTACTGCCAAGCTCCCTGTGCAAAACAGAGCAACATACCACTACGCCAAATCAGCTGTTTTGTAAAAGAGGAAGACTGAAACTTAAATGGCTATCATTTAGTTAATTCAGTTCTCACCATAGCTGTCAACCTCTTAGTACAAAACTACCTAAATTCCTTGTTCTCTCCCTAACCCTAAAAGTCCTTTCCCTCTTCCTAAACCTAAAAATCCCTTCCCATTCCCTAACCCTCAAATCCCTACTTCTGCTCCCTCCCCATGGCTGCCACTCTTACCTCACTCAAACTAAAACAATGTGTTCAAGCAAGGTGTAGCATCTGTTTGCCCAAACTCATATTCAAGTTCTAGCACAAGCTGCAGTCTACGTGAGCTACAAGACACTCAAGTCTCTTGTTTTGAGACAGTGATTTTTGAGAGCTCGGAACTCAAATGTTTGTAGTAAACTGTGCAAAAATCAATATATTGCAGATGTATAGATCATCAGATAGCTAATAATCTGTGTCAGCGAACATATTTATTAGGACTTAATCAATACTTCAGGTGCTCAGTAAGGTATGTGACAAACAAATGCCCTTACAGTACATGGAGTGCTGGTTATTCCCCACTAGGCACATACCCAGAACTTGGCTATTGTGGTTATGGCATGCATAAAAGTAAAATTTTGTCCAGTTGGTTAACATAAAGTAAATATATCTTTCTGTAGATAAAAATGAATACCCAAAGAATACTTCTATTTGTATTTCACCACAGGTAGGATGTGATTCTAAAGTTGAAGCATTTGGTTTTACTTCTTAAATTTAAATTAGCATATTAAAAAAACTAAATATATTTGATTTAATATCCATTTATTATAGATAAAGACAGCATACTGAAGCAATGTGAATAAAAAGCTGTGAAAACTAATGACTGTTTCCTTATTTATTTATCTCTTCAGTAACACAGAAAGGAGACAAGCATGAAGCTATAAACCACAAGACAGCCATTACTTTTTATTGGGCAGCACTATAATGAGTTATGTGAGGTAAAGGAATACCTAAAAAGTTTAAGAAATCTAAGTTAATAAGACATACAAATAAAATATCAATTTCTGACTGAGGGCTTCCAAAGCAGAGACAACAGGTTCCTGGGGGGGGGGGGGTTCCTCTACTCTGCTACAGTCTGGCACATGTCAATTTAAAGGTCTGGTTAGAAAGGAAATTGAATGTGCAAGTATTAAATAAAGCAGATGGTGCAATGGTTTCCTCAAATACCTTAGGAAATAATTCCATCTTAAAACTAAAACAGCTGTAGTAAGTTTGGTACAGAAAGCATTTCAGGAGTAGGTATGGTATAAGGGTTGCAGCAATGAAATAACAGTTGGCATGAAATTCACGGCAATTATGCATAAACAGAAAACTGCTACTCCAAAATTAAACAGTAAAGCAATAAAAAATAATACTATTACCTCTGTGAGCTCTGCATCAGGCACTTTCCAACATTCATTTCTTTAATAACCTGTTTCCGATACAAGAAATTAGACTAAGGCTTAATAACTACTAATTGCTTTTACATTTCTGAATATTAGCCTCGTAAATCTTCCGTTATCGCAATTGTTAGAACAATTTATAACTATCAGCTTTATGTATATTTTTCATCCTAAATCCAGGCCCAACGCCGAAAACCGACTGACTGATTCTCGCTCATTTCCCAGGACATAAAGCCTGGGAAGAGAGCGACAACCAATCAGCAGCATTTGCCCAGCAAGCACGTCATGACGTGCCTGCGGACGTCGCAGTCCGAGCCCCTTCCATATCTATGCGGTTTGTGTCTCAACCGCATAGATTTCTGGGGAGTTCTGGGCATCACAATGATGCCTTCTTTGCTCCTCCGGGCTGCAATGAAAACATTGCAGCAAGAATTAAAAAAAAAAAAAAAAAACGCTGTTGCGCTTGAAGCGCACAATGCGCATGCACGTAATTTCGAGTCGCGGACTCGAAATTTAAAGTATAAAAACAGATTTAATTTTTTTTTTTTTTACATAAAAAAAACCCAAAATAAACTACTCAGCTGTCTAGCTGAGGGGGCTGCAGTCCGGCAGCCCGATGCCACGAGCCACCCCTGTTAGTTCGTAGAGAAACTCTGTCTTGATGAAAAATGAGGAAAGGCTCTACTGCCATTAGTGCCTGTAGCTCTGAGACTCTTCTGGCTGAAGTAATTGCTAGCAGCAGGGCAGTCTTCCATGATATAAACTTTAAATCAGCTGAGAAAGCTGGCTCAAAAGGTGGCAGCGTAAGTTTTTCCAGAACAAAGTTGAGGTCCCAAGTTGGTGTTGGTGCTGTCCTGGGAGGCCTAATGTTTTGGCCCCTCTGAGGTACTGCCTTAGAAGTGGATGTGAAAATAAGGGAGGATCCGTGTTGTAGTGAGCTGAAATAGCTGAGGCGTGGATTTTAATAGATGAAAAAGAAAGTCCATTGTGTAACATTCTCAGTTAAATATTGTAGAATCTGAGGTATGTCCGGCTCAAGGGTATTTTGGCCTATAGCTTGGTTCCAGGTGCAAAATCTTTTCCATTTGTCTGAGTAAGCTTTCCTGGTGCTGGGCCTCCTGGCCTCCAGAATGACATCCATAACAGCTTGTGAAAGAGGAGCAGACTGGTTGCTTAGGTGATTTGCCATGCAGCCAAATGTAAGGTTTTGAGCTGGCTGTGTAGAATGTGACTGTCTTGCTGTGTGAGCAGATGAGGAATTTTTGGTAAAATCCATGGTGGGCCGTGGGCCATGTTCCTTAGTAGTGGGTACCAGTGCTGGCGTGGTTACTGCTCAGACAAGCTCCTCGTGGTTCTGCAGAGTGGTCCTAGCAGCAGGGAACTCAGAAAAGCGACTACTTTCTGGATTTAAGTATCTTTGCTTTTTTTTCACTTGGAATAGCTTCTGTAGCTTACCCTGAACTAGCTTGAACTGTTTTTTAACTGTTTGCTGCATTATTTTAAAATCTGCACTTAAAGTTATATTTTAGTCGAATTTGATCAAAAGTTTGTTTGTTTGTTTGTTTAATTTAACTGTGGAGGCTGCCCACTAAAGTGTGCTAGCCTGTGTAACTAATTTATAACTGTTTCGGCATTTTCTGTGTATTTCTACCAAAAAAACAAAAAAAAGAATCCTTGTTTTCCTGGCTCTCCTCGACTAGTTTAGACCAGTTTACAGGCATTGCTGTATTCTGGGCTGTGGTGTAGTTCCTGTGTTGTCCATTACCTTACTTGGATAGAAGGAAGTTTCTTTGCTCACCAGTGGGAGTGGGGAGCCTTGAGCAGCCTACCTGTCCCTGTAGGAAGTGACCGTAGCACAAGAAGGTGTAGTAATTGGTTGTTTTGGACCATTTCTAGCTCTTTTGTAGTTCACTGTTTAAAATCCGCGTTTGCACGGCTTTGCGCAGTCGTGCGCATAGTGCAGCGCCGGTTAAACTTTTTCTGGCTCATAAAGTCTGCTCTTCAAATTTTCCCTTAAGGAAGCTCTACTCTTAGTATAACCAGACTACTCACTATATTATAAGCCTAGCACTTGTTCTCAATACTTCTCTACTAAGTAAGCACTCTCGTACTAAGTAAAGCACTACATCTACTTACCACCCCTGTGAATATCCACTTCCCTTAAAGGTATACCACTCCCTTATCCTGTTCTAGCATGTCGAGTGGTAGATTACTGGTGTCATCTCCAATTCAGCTGGTCAATCTGGGTATCTTGAGACAATGCTACAATTGTCTCATGTACACAGACAACCCTCTCCTCCTCCCAACAAACACAAATACATGTGAGAGATGCAACTATATAGCCAAACTGGAGGCTGAACTCTCTCAACTCAGGGCTGGCATGACCAGACAGGAGAAGATGGCAACCACACACACAACAATCCCAGTCTCACATAGACCTACCACAAATGCAAACCAAACACATAAAAACACAAAGACATACTCGGAGGCTCTAATAACAAACTTACCAAAACAACAGAGGCTCCCAAAGCAGACATCCAAAAATCCACCACCTAAAAACAAAACACATGCAACACATACTTCAATAAATCAGTATGTCAACCAATCACAGCCCTTAAGGCCAAACACCTTGACTGATACACTAGTAATAGGTGACTCTATAGTCAGGCACACTGATGTCCCGCTGACCAGGCTGAACAAGGAGAAGGTGACTGTGAGCTGTCTATCGGGAGCTAGGATCCGCCACATAACACACGCACTCAAGTCAGTCCAAAGCAAGTACAAATATGACTCTGTCATTGTCCATGCTGGTGTGAATGACCTGAGATGTACCTCCCTGGACTACATGAAAAGAGACAGAGGAGCTCTCCGATTATGTAGCCCAGGCTGGTATGACCCTGACCCTGAGCAGCATCTTGCCCTCACCAAGAATGATACCACAATACAAAGACAAGATGATCAGCTTTAACAATTGGCTCAAGTACTGGTGTCATTCTAAGGGGATCCAATGTCTGTCTGTCTGGGATGACATGTTGGACAAGCCACGCTGCTTCGCAAGGGATGGCTTACACATGTCACCACTGGGCTTCCGGATATTGGCTAAGGCTCTTGCCACCCCCATAGTGCCTTTTTAGGCAAGGCTCAAAAGACAAACCCACCTCCTTAGAAAACAAAATGGAAAAAACTAAGGGTAATGCTGCTCAACGCCAGAAGTCTAAATCTCAAGATGCAGGCACTTGATGCACTCCTCAGCATGGAGAACATCGACGTCTGTGCAGTAACTGAAACCTGGTTCAAGGCTCCTGAGAGCACACCAGCGCTACCAGGCTATACCTCGTATCATGCTTTTCAGCCCCAAAACCCAGGCCGAACCACAAAGGGAGGGGGAGTGTCCATATTCATCAAGGACACCCACACCTCCAGGTTAGTAGCAACACATGAAGCATCAGAGACCATACAGGTGCAACTAACCATAGGCAAAATTGCTATACAACTGGTAGCATGTTACAGACCACCCTCCCAATCTCAAGAACCCCACTCAGCCTTCCTGAAGACATTGGAGGATATGAATGTATCACAAAATACCATCATACTGGGAGACCTCAACTACCCAAACATAGATTGGGTACATTATTCTAGCCCTAATACCCTAGACAAAGGTTCCTGGAATTCATAAATTCAAATGCACTGGAACAACTAGTCACCTCTCCCACTAGGGGAGATAATATACTAGACCTGATCATCACAAACATGGGGACAAAATGCTCCACACCGGAAGTATACCCCTCACTAGTGAGATCTGACCACAAACTAATCACCCTGGATATACATATCCCACCTCCACCCCCAGCACAAAAGACCACAGTGAAAAACTTCTCAAAAGCAGACTTCACTCTTCTTAAGACTGAGATGGTATCCTTTAAGCCCACTGTGCCAGTGGATACCACATCCCACAATGCCGAATCCTTCACAAATGCTTTCTATGGACATCTCCAAGAATGCATAGATCATGCAATCCCAAACAAATCCAAGTCCCTCTCCACCAAAGGTAAGCGTCCGGTCTGGTGGACCTCAGCCATAAACAAATTGTATAACAAAAGAAGGAAGCTACTACACGTCAGAGCAAAATCCCATGAAGGGAAGACATCTCTGATCAACATTAGCAGAAAACTACGTTCTCTCATAAAAACATCCAAGGCCAACTTTGAGAGAAAATTCGCTAAGGACACTAAAGATAACCACAAAGCCTTCTTCAGCTATGTTAGAAACCTGGGCGGAAACCCTCAGATATGCTCAGAGTTGGTTCACAACAACAAAAAATACACTGAACCCACAGATATTGCCAACATTCTGGCTGACAGGTTCAGTGCAAATTTCTCCCCTCCTTCACCCCCAAAAGAAGAAATACTTATCCCAGCTGAATGTAATCTCCCTGTCATCTCAGATGTCCAAGTGAGAACCGCCCTAAACAAAGCAAAAAACACAGCATCAATGGAACCTGACGGTATCCCGGGTTGCTTGTTATGTGAACTCCAAGAGGAGCTAAACCCACACATAAAAATGTTATTTAACTTTAGCCTTACTTCGGGATATGTACCTGAACACTGGCGTACAGCAACAGTGGTCCCACTCCACAAGGGGGGTGCCTCTACAGACCCTGGAAACTACCACCCCATAAGCTTAACCAGCCTGGTCTGCAAAGCTATGGAAAGAATCATTATGGAACTCATAAACAGAGACATAGGGGACCTACAGACACTTGACCCCACCCAGTTCGGCTTTGTAAAGGGCAGATCCTGCCTTTTAAACCTGGTTGACTTTTTCGAAACAGTCACTAGAGACATTGATGAGGGCAAAGCAGTCCATACAGCATACCTGGACTTGGCTAAGGCCTTCGACACAATACCCCACTCAGGCATCATATATAAGCTCAACAGCTTAAAAGTAAACCCTTATGTCACTAGATGGTTTGCAAACTGGCTAAAGGACAGAACCCATAAAGTTAAAATCGCTGGAGCAATGTCAGACTCAAAGCCAGTCACAAGTGGTGTCCCATAGGGATCTGTCCTGGGACCCCTCTTGTTCGGCATTTATTTCTCAGATGTTAAAACAAACATGGGAGGGCTGTGGCTGACAAAGTTCACAGATGACTGCAAACTAGGCGCCATAGTCGATACAACAACAGACACACACATCCTACAAAAAGGCCTCACAGAAACGGACAACTGGTGCTGGAGTCACGGCCTTAAACTAAATGCCAAAAAATGTATAGTCGTCCCCTTTGGGAAAAACAAAGTACCCACAAATTATCACATGGACAGCAACCCACTGAGTACGGAAAAAGTAATCAGAGACCTAGGGACCCAAGTCGACAGCGACCTCTCATTTGACACCCACGGTGCCAAAGTGGTTAGAAAAACATTCTACCTTGCACACCTCATCATGAAGGGATTCACATCCAGATCCAAGGATGTCATTGTACCCCTATATTCCTCCCTCATCAGACCCATGATTGAGTACAATGCCCCATTTGGTATGTACCTCACCCGGCATTTGCAACAGCTGGAGAGACCACAAAAGTACCTCACCAAGAGGATCAAGGGTCTCCAACATATGTCTTATTCTGCCAGACTAAAGAAACTTCAGCACTATTCAGTAGCATACCGCCTGCTCAGAGGTGATCTCTGCCTGACGTACAAGGCCATGTCCAATCAGGATCTGATGGACATGCTCCACCTCAAAAAATCCAAATCCATCAGGACAGGAGAGCTAAAGACTTAAACCTTGGCACAAGTATGAATAGGACATGCTGGAGGGATAGATTCATAACCCAGAGGCTTCCCATGCTTTGGAACAAGAGCCCAGTTCGTATTAGGCAGAGCCCCTCACTGACTCTCTTCAAGAGAAATCTTGATGAGTGGATGGGAGATCATAAGTTTACCCCAGGGGTCACATCTGTGTCACTGCTAGACAGGGGCACAGTAAACTAATTCTATTATATAAGGGGACCTACATTGTGTCACTACTAGACAGAGGCACAGTATTCTAAATTTATTCTGTACATTTTTTGTACCATTTCATGGGGTGGCAAAAGCCACATCACTATGGCTAGGCTTACAAATGCCCCAGGGCAGATAGCCTAGTACTATACTATGAAACTATGAAACAGTCTGGGGCAATGAGCATCATTCGGGGTCTCTCCATCCTGACTTTCAGCAGCACCTTTGTAAGAAGGGGCAATGGAGGAAAGGCATATACTGTTAGCATTTTCCAACTGAATGAGAGTGCGTCCACTTTCCAAGCTTGATGGTGGAATGTCCTGGTGCAAAATTTTGATAGCTGATAGACCTGTTTGCCAACCCCCAAAACTATGTCTGGGCGCCCCCATTTTTGAGTTATCATTGCAAATACTTGTGGATCCAGTTTCCACTTGTGGGGATCCATGATGTTCCTGCTTAGGTCATCTGCCAATGTGTTCTTTTTTCCTGGCAGGAACTGAGCTTGTAATTGAACTTGGTAAGCCAGTGCTGTGTTCCACAAGGTCATTGCTTGCCTGCATAGAGGTTAGGAGTGTGCACCCCCTTGCTTATGTACCACATTACTGTGGTGTTGTCTGTCCTTATTATAAGCTGTCCTGGATGTAAGAGGTCCTTGAAGGCTGTCAGAGCATTCTGTACAGCTAGCATTTCTTTTTGATTGATGTGCAGATTTCTTTGATCTGCAGTCCATATGCCTTGAATGCACTGTCCTGCCATGTGTGCCCCCCAGGCATAGTCCGATGCACCTGTTGTCATAGTTTGCCTGGCTGGGGGTAAGGTGAAAGGCTGACCCTTGTTGAGGTGACATGCCTGTGACCACCAAAGAAACTCCTGTTGAAGGCAGGGAATGAGAGGTATCATTGTTTCCAAGCTGTGGCTGTGTTGAGTCCATACGCTTTTCAGGTACCATTGTAATTTCCTCATATGTAGTTTTGCAAATGGTATTAGTAGTATGCAAGATGCCATGAAGCCCAAGGCCTGCAGAATTTTTCTTGCAGGGAGTTGGGTCTTTGTTGCCATTATTTTGAAGTATTGAGTTAGTTGAAGTTGTTTGTCTGGCGTCAGATAAGCCATCTGGGCCATTGTATTCAAGCTGGCACCCAGGAATGTCATATTTTGTGAGGGCACTAGTTTTGATTTCTTTTCATTTACTGTGTATCCTAGGCAACCTAGAAGGTGCTTTACAAAAGCCAGATGTTGTAAGAGAATGTCCTTGCTTTCTGCTTGGATGAGGCAGTCGTCCAGATATGGGTATATTTGAATTCCTCTGTCTGCGATATGCAATTACTGGTGCCAGGCATTTTGTGAAGACCCTGGGTGCAGTAGATAAGCCAAAGGGCAGTGCAGAGAATTGGTAATGGGTTGAACCTGCAATGAAACGGAGGTATCTTCTGCAATTTTGTCTGATAAGGACATGCAGGTATGCCTCCTTGAGGTCCAACGTTACTAGCCAAGCTTTCTTGCCCAACATGGGAAGAAGCTGCTGTAGTGTTAGCATCTTGAATTTGGGTACTTGCAAGAGGCGTTTAGAATCGAAAGGTCCAGAATGGGTCTCCAAGCATTGTCCTTTCTGGGGACTAGAAAGAGCCTTGAGTAAAATCCTTGGCCTTGCTCCTGTGTAGGTACCATCTGAATGGCTCTCATGTCCATGAGAGTTGTAATTTGTTTTTGTGCATCTGCCCATTGATTTTGTGGCAGGTTTGGCATTCCTTTTATCCTTGGCAAGGTGTGGAAATGGAATCTGTATCCTTGTGAGATAATGTCTAGGACCCATTTGTCCTTTGTGTTGATGCGCCAGTTGTCTGCAAAAAGTGCTAATTTTCCTCCCAAGGGAGCTGCCAAGAGAGCTTTGCTTGGCAGTTTCAGGTTTAAGTCATTGTGTTTGTCTTCTAGTAGTTTGGGACCTGTCTTCTCCTCCCTTCTGTGTTGCAGTGCCCCATTGGCGAGGTTTGTAAGGGATTTGTGCTTGACCTCTGCCCCTTGGGCTTCTGTATTTACCCCTCTGTGGTCTGTCAGAAGCTGGAAAGGACCAATTTTTTGTTGGCCAATTTCTGCTGAAGCGTGGGGGCTGTACCTGTAAGAAATCTGCATAGATTTTGCCTTATCCTCCATTTTCTTTAACACCTCTTCTGCTTTAACTCCAAATAAGACATCCTGCTGTAAGGGTGCATCTAGTAACCTTGCTTTAACATGATCAGGCAGAGTTTGTTCCTTTAACCAAGCATGCCTACGTATAACAGACCCAGTAACAGCTGCTCTACAGGAAGCTTCCAAGGAATCAAATCCACATTGTCAAGTATGTTTGCCCACCTGTTCAGCTGCATGCAACAGAGCCTGCATTTCCTTGAATTCATACTGTTGAGGGTGTGTGCTCATCTTTTGTTTTATTTGAGACATTAGGAATTGCTGGTATTTCAGCATGTGAAATTGACAATTTAGTGCTCTCATAGCTAGAGTAGCTGAGGTGTAAACCTTCTTCCCCCACCTATCTAGTGCTCTGGAGTCCCTTTCAGAGGGTACAGGAATTTTAGCCATAGAAGCCTTAGCCCCTTCGGGACCCTGGGAGATTGTCTCTGGGTCAGCAACAGGGCTTTTGCAAAGGAATTTGTGTGAGTCAGGCACTCTATAATATCTGTCTGGTTTGGCTGGAGCAGGAGGCAGAGAATCTGGATTTAGACTAGATTATAAGTAAACATCATCCACAATGTCTAAAACTGGAGGGATAGCAAGTGGTCTGTGCTGGGGGAGTAAAAGAAATTCTCGGAGCCTATTCTTTGAGTCGGACTAGTCCTGACCTTCCCAGTGGAAATGTTCCCTCATGATATGTAAGGTTTCCCCAAAGGAATAATCTTCAGGGGTTGAAGCTGAGGGGAATGAAATCTTCAGCATCAGAATCTTCATAAGGGGGAAAGGAGTAATCCTGTTCCTCAGAGGAGCTTGAGGAAATAGACACTTGATCAGAGGAGGCATAATCCTCCTCTTGTCTAGGCCTTTTGTCTGTGGGGGTTGGGAACCCCTGATTAAAGAAATCAAATCTTCAGCCATTTTAAGCATGTTTCTTAGGCATGGGGCCTTGAACTGGAGACTGATGTGCAGTCTTTTTTGGTTTTAGAGGAGTCTTAAGCTTAGCATAAGACTTTATGGTGAGAGTAGTCGGTCTGAAGACACCTTCTGAAACCGAAGGTGTTTCCACAGCACCAGCTTCTCCTTCTGAAAAGTTATCGGTAGGGCCTAAAGAAAATGGCTGCGTCGGCCTAGAACTCTCTGCTTGAGAATCCAAAGCGGTCTGGGGTTGCAATTCTGCGGTCGCCAGGGACTGCGTAGGCGCCTCACTGAAAACCGGAGAACCGGCGACCAGCCCAGTCGAGGCCTCAGAGTCTGGCTTGGACCTAGGCTGCCTGTCTTTATCTTTGCGTTTTTTATGCACGCCAGTAGTCGGTTGCTCCGATGGCATAGTGTAATTAAATTTCCTACCTAAGTAGTGTCGTGCGAAATCAAAGCGTCGCTTTATAGTTCGCTTATTGAACCTAGCACAAAACCGACAACCAGTGACGTCGTGGTCTGGGCCTAGGCAAGGTATACAATAAGAATGAAAGTCCTTAATGAGGCATTTGCTTCCCACAAGAAATGCAATTGTTAACTTTTTCTGACATCGGACTGAGGCAAGAAAAGGTTCCCCAACGGGGTACTTAGCTTTGAAAACTTCGGACTGAAATTCGATTTGAAAATCTCAGGTGTCGGCCGACCGGCACTTGCAAACTGCTTCTGCTTCGGGCACCGTGCGGCAAGAAAGAGTGTAGAAAATGGTGTCGGTGTCGAATGCCTCTTATATACCCCTGGCGCACTGACATCAGGGAAGAAGTGACAGCAACAGACGCCGGACCAAGACTTTGGAATTCAGGCTGACTGAGGGACCGCCTGACGACAGGATAACACAAGTGTGATGACTGCAGCAGGGTAACACGATGAACATCTGTTTGTTCCTTAACTGATAAATGAAAGTAATAGTGTGTGACAACCATCTGGACAAGGTTACCTTGGAAACTGAGAGACCTTGTTTGCCCAAGGCGTAAGAGAGGAATAGTTGGTCCAATTTCTTTACTTCTTTAGTTTTGTGCAGGTAAAAACACAATTGCCTATGAACATCCAATTGGTGTAGTTTGTATTCTGCCTTGTTGGTATGATTAGGGAAAGAAACAGGAAGATCTATACATTGGTTTAAGTTACTTTCTGAGCAGACTTTAGGGGGAAACGAGGGATTACTTCTCAGAGCAAGCCTGTCCTTATGAAAAACTAAGTAAGGAGGATGAACACATAGCACCTGAAGTTCGGAGACACGTCTGTCTGAGGTAATAGCTACCAGAAAGAGTGTCTTCCAAGATAGGAACTTGATAGCGCAAGAAGCTGCTGGTTCAAAAGGGAGCAGAATTAAGGAGGTTAGGACTAAATTAAGGTCCCAAGGAGGAGGGGGAATCTCTCACTGGAGGCCTAAAGAAGAGTTGCCCCTCTCAAAAAAGCTTTACATAGCTTATGAGACATAATGATAGAGTTCGAAAACCCAACACGAAAGTTAGAAATGGCCACCATTTGTACCCTGATCGTAGAAGCAGCGGACCCGGAATGAAACAGCAGAGCTAGAAATTCCAAGATTTCGTGGACTGGGGCTGAAAAGGGATACATTCCTAGTCTCTGCCCAACAAGAAAAATGCTTCCATTTGCTAGGATAAGTTTTCCTCGTTGTAGACTTGTGAAAGGACACGATAATGTCACAAACTATTGGGGAAATGCTGGGAAGCCCGGCTAAGGCAGGAAGTGGAGCAACCAAGCTGTGAGCTGGAGAGTTTTTGGGATTGATGCAACCCGCCTGATTGATGAACCAGGTGGTCTAGAATTGGGTCCAGAGTCCAGGGTTGATCGAGAAGGTAACGGTGCAGGAACGGAAACCATATCTGTCGAGGCCAGTAGGGGGAAATGAGGATCATTTTGCAACCCAACGATATTGCTTTCTGTATAAGTTTGGGCATCAGAGGGAATGGAGGAAAGGCATAAAGAAGTCCCTGGGATCAATCGTGGAGTAGAGCGTCTCTGGGTGTGCGACCCGGAAGTGGGAGAAGGGAGAAGTAGTTGCTGCATTTGCTGTTGAAGGGGGTGGCAAAGAGATGGCAGCAAGGCTGTCCCCATTGCCGAAAAACAAGATTCGCAATATCCTGATTCAGAGACCACTCGTGAGGCATTAGAATGCCGAGCCTGTCTGCTATGACGTTGGATCTCCCAGGGATGTGCGTCGCAATCAGAAAACGTTGGGAGGACATCGCCCATTGCCAAAGCCTGAGTGCTTCTTGACATAGGGGGTAGGACCTGGTTCCGCCCTGCTTGTTGATGTACCACACCACTGACATGTCCGTCTGAATAGCAATGGTCCCAGGAGGAAGAGAGCCTTGAAGGGCTTGCAACACCAGGAGCACGGCTCTCATTTCCAGGACATTTATATGCAGATGGTACTCGTGAGGTTGCCACGTGCCTTGGACTGTCCTGCCCAGATAATGCCCCGCCCCACCCTATCAGGAGGCGTCTGTCATCACTGTGGCTACCAGAGGGGGCTGTATGAAAGGTCTGCCCTGAGTAAATAGTGGAGAGACCATCCACCAAGAAAGATGCCTTTTGCATGCGTCCGTGATCAGGATCTTGTACGTCATGGGTAGCTCTTGGAAAGACCAAGAAGCCACTGAAGAATCCTAATATGAAAGCGCGCCAGTGGGATTAGGAGAATGGCTGCTGCCATGGAGCCCAGAGTTTGAAGGACATACCTGACTTGGATCCTTTTGCTCTGCATCAGAACCTGTACCTGCTGACGAATTGCGGACATCCTTTCTGGTGGTAGCCTTGCAAACATATCCCTTGTGTCCAAGTCTGTTCCTATACAAGTGATAGATTGACAGGGCAACAAGGCAGATTTTTCTAAATTTATTGTGATGCCGAGCTGTGAGCAGATTGAGATTGTGTACTCCCATGCTTGTATAAGTTGGTGCCTGGTGGTAGCAGGAGACAGTCATCTAGATACGGAAACACCTGGAATCCTTGACGCCTCAGGTGAGCCGTGACTACTGCCATACATTTGGGGGGCTGTGGTGAGACCAAAGGACAGAGCTCTGAACTGATAATGACTGGCTCCCAGCCGGAAGTGAAGATATCTTCTGGAGCGCCTGTCCATCTTCATATGGTAGTACGCGTCCTGAAGATCTATAGAGCACATCCAATTGTCCTGAAACAGAAAGGGTAGAATGGACTGTAGCGTGACCATCCGAAACTTTGTTCTTTGTACAGACCTGTTTAGTCTGCTGAGATCCAGAATCGGTCTCCAGTCCCCTGTCTTTTTTGGTACTAAAAAGAACCTTGAGTAAAGTTCCAGATCTGTGCTGGCCTGCCGGGACTTCCTGGATGGCTCTTTTTTTTCTAGCAGTTTTAAAACTTCTATAATTGCTTGCTCCCTCAGATTGGGTGGAACATCTGGGTGGGTCTTCCTGGACTGCAAGGGGGGGTCAAAGAAAGGGAATGTTGTAACCTCCGGATGTAACCTCTGGATATAACGGACTGTACCCATCTGTCTTGTGTTAAACTTCGCCAGGCTTTTGGGTACAGTGAAAGTCTTCCCCGACTTCCTCCAGAGATGAACAGCCGGGCAACCCTTCAGGAATGCTGAAAGGGCTTATCAGAGAAGGATTCTCTGTTGCCCTGGTTCTGCGGACCCCCTCTGCCACGAGGGTGGCATCTATTATTATTGTTCCCTCCTCTGCCTCTGGAGGAAAAATCACTATGTGTGTCAGGCAAGGCTCCCTGGGATTTATGGAACCACATCTTCCCACTCTTCTGACCCTTGGGGTAGGGTCTAGAGGGAGTGGAAAAACGGACTCCCACAGCAGAGACAGTCTCGCCTTCTTGCTCATACCTAGTCAAAGTGTTTTTCACCTGTGGTCTAAAAAGAAAGGAACCATCGAAGGGAGTGTTGGTGAAGGACGCTCGAAAGGGTTCCGCGAAGTTACACAGCCGCATCCAGGCATGCCTCCTAAGGGCTACCCCAATACCAGCGGCTCTACTCGCCCCACTGGCTGCATAGGAAATGACCCTCATGGAGGAGTTAACAACAGAATTAAGCGTCGCTAGCTGGGAAGCTACCTTGGCTTGTGCTCCCTCAGCTGATGGATCTTGGAAGGTATCTCCGAGCTCTTTAAGGAGATCCCTTTATAGCCGGGTAGTTCAGTGACCTCATAGAGAAGGTCGCTGAAGCGAACATTCGCTTCCCATATCTGTACATTGTCCTAGACTCCTTGTTAGGGGGATGGACAGACAAAGAGGTCTCTGCTAATACTTTTTTTGTGGCTGCTGCTACCACCACAGCATCAACAGGGACACCTTTCATAAGGAACTGTTTATCCTGGGGTGCTGTAATAAATTTACCAGGTCTCCTGGGAGTTGGTTCCACTGTATCCGGAGCTGACCAAGCCTTTCGAGCCACCACTGCCATAAGTGAATCAAAAGGCGGAGACACCCAGGAGGTGGAAGGTCGGGAACCGAAGGCATTCAGAAATACAGACATCCTCATAAGGGGCTAGGGGATTCCAGTTCCCCCTCTGCTTGAGCATCACCAGGATGTCCGAAAAGGAAACATCTTCAGAGGGGGATCTCGGGGACCCTTCCGATTTATCCAAGTCTGTATCAGAAGTGACAGACTCAGGGGAGTCAATGTGCTTCCTCTTGCACTTCTTCCGAGGGGGCTCCTCTGAGAGATCAGGGGAGGCCTCGAAAGAAGAGGAAACACCCAATGGGGTGTCCTGGAGCATCGGTTCCCTACGCTTGGGGTCTGGAGGAGGAACAGAGGTTGGCACAGGAACTACAGGGGATGGAGCTGGTGGGAATCATAGTGGAGCTGACTAAGTGGCCAGCACCCTCCGCATGACATTAAAGGCGTCCCTGCCACAATGCAAAGAAAGCTCTGGTTCAGAAGAAATAGGAATCTTTCTCTGCACCGAGGGAGATGGCTCCGATGCCAATGTAGGAGCTGAGCTCACCTGCGCTGAAGCTCCGAGAGGGAGAAAGTACAGTTTTGTACTTACCATAAATGTAGATGTTCGAGTGCTAATACAGCTGCAGTCATAACAGATGGGTTATCTTGCCGTCAGGCAGGTCCTTGATCGGCCGAATTCCAAAGTCTAGGTCCGGCGTCGGTTGTCGTCGCTTCTTCCCTGACGTCAGTGCGACAGGGGTATAAAAGAACCAGCCAACACCATTTTTTTTCTTCAGTTTTTCTTGCCCCAGATGTCAGGTGCCCCCAGAAGGAAGGCAATACATAAAATTATGTAGTAATGCAATGCAATATAATCAAAAAACAGTAGTTGCAAGCAAATACACCATAAAAGAATACCCCTAGAGGGGAAGGAGGGAGGGAAACCTGGACTGCAACTGTATTAGCACTCGAACATCTACATTTATGGTAGGTACAAAACTGTACTATGTTCATCGTGCATACAGCTGCAGTCATAACAGATGGGTAGAATCCCAAAGCTAAGAAAGGGGTGGTAGGCACTAGGTGGAACTAGGAGGAGCCAAAAAGCCCTGCAAGACTGCAGTGGCAAAGCCTGCTCTAGATTTGGAGTATAATGGTAGGTTGTAGTGTTTGGAGAAGGTATGCACAGAACTCCAAGTGGCTGCTTCCAAAATATCCTTGGTAGGAACTCCTCTGAGGAAGGCTGCAGAGGTGGCTGTGGCCCTGGTGGAATGAGTTCTAATGCCTGTAGGTACAGTTTTGCCATGAAAGGAATAGCAAAAGCGTATGCAGTGGGCTATCCATTTTGAGATTGTCTGTTTGGAAATTGGTTTTCCTTGAGCTCCTACCGCATAGGCCACAAAGAGCTGTTCTGATTTTCTGAAAGGTTTTGTTCTGTCCAAATAATAACACAGTAGCCTGTGGATGTCCAAGGAATGTAGTAATCTCTCTCCTTTGTTTTGAGGATTGGGATAAAAAGTAGGTAAATGTATGGCCTGATTTAAAGCTACCCTTGATACCACTTTTAGGCATAAAGGGCAGCTTGGTTCGTAAGGAAACTATGTCGTGATGGAAGATGATAAAAGGCTGAACAGCCATGAGAGCCTGTAGTTCTGAAACTCTACGAGCTGAAGTGATAGCCAGAAGGAAAGCTGTTTTCCAGGACAAATATTGCAAATCTGATGAGGCAGCTGGCTCAAAAGGAGGCAAAGTCAGTTTTTCCAGAATGAAATTGAGATCCCAAGCAGGTATTGGTTGTTTCCTTGGAGGTCTTAAATTCTTAGCCCCTCTGAGGAACTGTCTTAAAAGAGGGTGAGAGAATAAAGGAGGATCTGTGTTGTATTCTGCAGAAAAGGCTGAGGCATGGATTTTGATGGAGGAGAACGAAAGTCCACTGCTTAGCAGTTCAGCCAAATATTGTAGTATTTGAGGTAAATTCAGTTTTCCAGGGTTCTGGCCCTTTTTCTCATTCCAGACACAAAAACGTTTCCATTTTGCGGAGTAAGCTTTTCTAGTTGATGGCCTTCTGGCCTCCAAAATGACATCCTGCACCTCCTTGGAGAGTAGGGCCTGCTGTGATGCTAAGGAATCTTCCATGCGGCTAGATTGAGTGTTTTTAGCTGACTGTGAAGAGTTTTGAAGCTGTGCTGAGTCAGAAGAAGAGGCATTAGAGGCAGGGTCCATGGATGGGAATGCGTCAGGCTCCTCAGGAGTGGGTACCAGTGTTGCCTTGGCCAGTCCGGAGCAATGAGGATCATCTTTGGTCTGTCTGCTCTGGTCTTCAATAGGACATTGGGCAGCAGAGGAAGAGGTGGGAAGGCATAAACTGTCATTGATGTTCAACTGAAAGAGAGATCGTCCACTCTCCAGGCCTTTGGATGGAAGATCCTCGAGCAGAATTTTGTCAATTGATGATTTTTGTGGGAGGCAAAGAGATCTATGTCTGGCCTTCCCCATTCTTGTATTATTTCTGTAAAAACTTTTGGATGCAGCTTCCATTTGTGTGGATCTGTCATATTCCTGCTTAGGTTGTCTGCCAGCGTGTTTTCCTTGCCTGGCAAGTACTGTGCTTGTAGTTCCATTTGTAAGTCTATGGCCATGTTCCAAAGTGACATGGCCAGTCTACATAGGGGATAAGAATGTGTTCCTCCCTGCTTGTTTATGTACCACATAACTGTGGTGTTGTCCGTTCTTATCAATAGTTGACCTGGTTGTAGAAGGTCCTTGAAAGCTATAATAGCATTTATTACTGCTAGCATTTATTTTTGATTGATGTGAAGGTGTTTTTCTTTTTGGGACCATTTGCCCTGAATGCACCGGTCTGTCATGTGCGCCCCCAGGCATAGCCCGAGGCGTCTGTTGTGACGGCTTGATTTGCTTGAGGCTTGCTGAATGGAAGACCTGTGTTAGTTTGACATGCTTGAGCCCACCACAGAAATTCCTTTTGCAGACATGGAATTAGTGGTATTATTGTTTCCAAACTGTGGCTGTGTTGAGACCATATGTTTTTTAGGTACCATTGTAGTTTTCTCATATGCAGCTTTGCACATGGGATTAGTAAGATGCAAGATGCCAAGAATCCCAGAGCCTGCAGGATTTTCCTTGCAGTCAGCCTGGTGCAATTTGCCAGTGTTCTGAAATATTGAATTAGTTGCCCCTGCTTCTCTGGCGTGAGGTAGGCCATCTGGGTGTTTGTGTCCAAATTGGCACCCAGGAAAATTATATTCCGAGAGGGTATCAGCCTTGATTTCTCTTTGTTGACTGTGTAAACCAGAGAGTTTAATAACATTATTACATAAGCCAGATGTTTCAGAAGAATGTGCTTGCTGTCCGCTTGGATCAGGCAGTCGTCCAAATAAGGGTATATTTGTATCCCTTGAAGTCTGCAGTAGGCAATTACTGATGCCAGGCATTTCGTGAATACTCTGGGCGCAGTAGATAAGCCAAAGGGCAATGCAGAGAATTGATAATCGGTTGAACCTGCAAGAAATCTGAGGTATCTTCTGCAATTTTGTCTGATTAGGACATGCAGGTATGCCTCCTTGAGGTCCAATGTTACCAACCAAGACTCCTTGCCCAGCATGGGAAGAAGTTGCTGTAGAGTGAGCATCTTGAATTTTGGTACGAGTAGGAATGTGTTTAGGATGGAAAGATCCAAAATAGGTCTCCAATCTTTTCCCTTCCTTGGCACCAGAAATACCCTGGAATAAAAAAGTACAGTTTTGTACCTACCATAAATGTAGATGTCCGAGAGGTATGCATCTGCAGTCCTTACAAATGGGTTGTCCTGGCCTCAGGCAGCCCTTCGGTCGGCCGGATTCCAAAGTCTGGGTCTGGCCTCGGCTGATGTCGCACTTCACCCGACCTCATAGCTGCAGTTCAGCGGGTATAAAGGCATCAGCCGACGCCATTTTCCTCAGTGTTTCTTGCCCCAGATGCCAGGTGCCCTCTAGAAAGGCTAAATTTGGATAAATGCAAATGGTTCCAAACAATAGAGAGAACATAGAAATAAACATGTATATACATATATACAAACAAATACACCATAATAGATTCCCCCAGCTAGCTACAAGATGGGCAAATACCCTAGGAGTACCACAGAGGGGAAGGAGGGTGGGTAATCCTGACTGCAGATGCATACCTCTCGGACATCTACATTTATGGTAGGTACAAAACTGTACTATGTCCTTCAAGGATGCATCTGCAGTCCTTACAAATGGGTAGAATACCATAGCCAAACTGGGGGAGGAGGCACTAAGGAGGCACTAAGAGTTTATGGTGTAGTTAAGATCCCTTGCAAAACAGCAGTGGCAAAACCTGCTCGGGATCTGGAGTATAAAGGCAGATTATAATGCTTGGCAAATGTATGCACGGAGCTCCAAGTAGCAGCCTCTAAAATGTCTTTGGTAGCCACTCCTCGTAAGAAAGCTGTAGTAGTGGCTGTAGCCCTTGTGGAATGAGGTCTGATGTTTTCTGGAGTTGCCTTTCCATGAAAAGAGTAACAAAATCTAATGCAATTTCCTATCCATTTTGAGATTGTTTGTTTTGAAATTGCTTTTCCTTCCATTCCTGTTGCATATGCTACCAGAAGCTGGCCAGTTTTTCTATTGTTCTTGGTTCTGTCCAGATAGTAGCGCAATTGTCTGTGTGCATCCAAGGTATGCAGCAATCTTTCCCCCCTGTTCTGTGGGTTGGGGAAGAATATTGGTAGGTGTATTGCTTGATTTAATGATACCCTGGAGACCACCTTTGGCATAAAGGTAGGATTAGTTCTCATGGACACTCTATCCTGATGGAAGATAAGGAAGGGCTGTACTGCCATTAATGCCTGTAATTCAGAAACCCTTCTAGCTGAAGTGATTGCAAGCAGGAATGCAGTCTTCCAAGATAAGTACTGGAACTCTGCTGTTGCTGCTGGTTCAAAAGGGGGGAGTGTCAACTTTTCTAACACAAAGTTCAAGTCCCATGTAGGCAATGGCGGTTTCCTTGGTGGCTTTACATTTTTAATTCCTCTGAGAAACTGCCTGAGTAGAGGTTGAGAAAAGACTGGAGGATCCATGTTGTATTCTGCTGAAATTGCTGATGCATGAATCTTAATGGAGGAGTAAGACAGACCATTGTGGAAAAGCTCTGCTAAGTATTCCAGGATGTTAGCTATGTTTGCCAATGATGCATCTACTCCTTTTGTTGCACTCCAAATGAGATATCTTTTTCATTTTGCTGAATAAGTTTTCCTTGTTGAGGGTCTGCGAGTCTCCAAGAGAATGTCTTTAACCCTTTGAGATAAATCTGGGTTATTTTTCCTTATGTAATGTTCCAAGCAGCTAGCTGCAGTGTTTTCAAGTTTGGATGCAGGATTTTGAAGTTGTTCTGTGTTAGCAGTAGAGGTAGCAGGGGTAGAGGCCATGTGTGTTCCCGGGACATACTCCTCAGTAGTGGGTACCAATGTTGCCTCGGCCAATCTGGAGCTATCAAAATGATCCTCGGGTGGTCTTCTTTGATCTTCAGTAGCACTTTGTGCATCAAAGGAAGAGGTGGAAATGCATATGCTGTCAGATTTTCCCAACTGAAGGATAAATAGTCCACTTTCCAAGCAAGTGGGTGGTATGTCCTTGTGCAGAATTTTTTCAATTGGTGGTTGTGTGGGGATGCGAACAGGTCTATTTCTGGCAGTCCCCATTTCCTTGTGATGGTTTTGAAGATGTTTGGATGCAGCATCCATTCGTGGGCATCCGTGGTGGTTCTGCTTAAGATGTCTGCTAGTATATTTTCTTTTCCTGGCACGAAAATGGCTTGGAGCTGAATGTTGAGGCTCAGGGCCACATTCCAGAGGTCCATTGCCATCCGGCATAGAGGATATGAATGTGTGCCTCCCTGCTTGTTGATATACCACATAACCGTGGTGTTGTCCGTCCTTATCAGCAAATTACCCTGTTGAAGAAATGGTCTGAATGTCTGAATTGCCTGTTTTACTGCCAGCATCTCCTTTTGATTTATGTGTAGGTTCATCTGGTCTTGAGTCCATAAGCCTTGTATGCACTTGTCCACCATGTGAGCCCCCCCATCCGAGGTCTGAGGCGTCCGTGGTGATAGTCTGGCTTGGGTGAGGTCTGTGGAAGGGCAGTCCTTTGTTCAATTGACAGGCCTGGGCCCACCACTGGAATTCTTGTTTCAGGCATGGAATTATTGGAATTTGGGTTTCTAGGCTGTGCTTGTGCTGAGACCATAAATTCCTCAGGTACCATTGCAACTTTCTCATATGTAGTCTGGCATGTGGAAATAGAAGTTATGTTCTTACCATAACGTTCCATGTTAGTTGTCTTCTTCTCGCCTTCTTCTTGCTGGATGGGTTCGGAGCCGACCTCGGCTCGGCCACTCTAAAGCTCGAGAGTTGGTTCCACCGGCTCGAGGCTCCCCTTATATCCCACAATGCTAGGCGATAGTTACCTCAGATCTCGTTTGTAAGCTAACCCCAGCTTATAACAGAAACAGTATAACTGTAAAAAACAGAATCCACCTCTAACAACAGGAAGAAGAAGGGTGACCTACATCCTGAAACAAGAAATATGCATAATAGCATATAGCTAAGAAAGAGGTGGTAGAAAGAGAGGTCACGATCACAACTCCTCTAGGTCTGTCCAGGCCAGGGGGAAGGAGGGTGGGGCCTTAAGAAGAAGGAGAAGAAGACAACTAACATGGAACGTTATGGTAAGAACATAACTTCTATATGTTAAGTTGTCTATCTCGCCTTCATTCTTGCTGGATGGGACCGCGTCCCTAGCACCTTGTGGCCTAACGGAACAGACTCCTGAGAACAGTGGAACCAAAATTAGCTCTATGCCTAGAAGCTAAATCCAACTTATAATGGGAAACAAAAGTGTGAGGAGTAGCCCAAGTAGCCGCTGCACAAATGGTGTCAATAGGCAGTCTGTCTTGGAAGGCTAGAGAAGTAGCCAAAGCTCTGGTGGAATGGGCTTTAGGCTTATTAGGCAGTTTTTGGTGTCTAATCTCATAAACAAGGGTAATCAGAGATGTTAGCCATCTGGATAAAGATACCTTTGAAACTGGAAGTCCCTTTCTGCTTTCCGCATAGGAGACAAACAGCTGATCAGATTTTCTGAATTGTTTCGTCCTGTCCAAGTAGTACCTTAATTGACGATGAACATCCAGACAGTGTAATTTTTGTTCAGACCTATTTGAATACTCCGGAAAAAGACAGGAGGTCAATGCATTGGTTTAGATTTGATGCTGAAACCACCTTAGGCAAAAGGACGGGTTAGTTCGTAAGGAAACTCTGTCCTTATGGAACACAAGGTAAGGAGAACGACAACTGAGTGCTTGAAGTTCTGAAATTCTTCTAGCTGATGTGATAGCCACCAGAAAGAGAGTTTTCCATGATAATAACTTTAAGGAACATGAAGCTGCAGGTTCGAAGGGGAAAGAATCAAAGAAGCAAGAACTAAATTTAGGTCCCAAGGAGAAGGAGGATTTCTTACAGGAGGTCTGAGAAGAAAAACTCCTTTCAAAAAGGCTTTGCAGAGTTTGTGGGACATTAGGGCAGATTCAGAAATACCCACATGGAAATTAGAAATAGCTGCCAATTGAACCTTAAGAGTAGATGGAGATGAACCTGCCTGGAAGAGTTCAGCAAGAAAATCAAGGACTAGTTGGATGGAAGCGGTGAAAGGATCTATGTCCTTTCCTTGTGCCCAATATGAAAAGCGTTTCCACTTACTCAAATAAATCTTTCGAGTGGAAGATTTATGGGAAGCTATCAAAATATCTCTAACAGAGTGAGATAATTGAGGAAGCCTGGCTACGGTTGGAAGTGGAGGAACCAAGCAGTGAGGTTCAGAGAGGGAGGGCGATGAAACTGACCCAACTGATGGATCAAAAGATCTGGAACTAGGTCCAGATTCCACGGTCGCTCAAAAGAAATCGATGCAGAAAGGGGAACCACACTTGCCGAGGCCAGTAAGGAGCAATGAGGATCAATGAGGCCTTCTGAGCGATAGCTTTCTGTATTACTTGAGAGATCAGTGGGAAAGGAGGAAATGCATACAGAAGTCCCGGGCCAAACTTGGACTAGCGTCCCTGCTGGGTTGGCCTGGTAAAGGAACAGAGTGAAGTATTCTCTGCACTTGCTGTTTTGGGGAGTAGCAAAAGATCGCAGCAAGGCTGACCCCACTTGAGAAAAATCTCTCACTCTACAGAGTCTTTCAGAGACCACTCGTGAGGCATGAGAATAGCTCTGCTCAACTTGTCCGCAATGTGATTGGACTTCCGGGATGTGCGTTGCTATCAGAAAACGCTGAGAAGAAATCGCCCATTGCCACAGTCTGAGTGCTTCTCGACACAGGGGGTATGATCTGGTTCCGCCTTGTTTGTTGATGTACCACACTACAGACATATTGTCTGTCTGGATTGCAATCGTTCCCAAGGGAAGAGAGTCTTGAAGGGCTTGCAACGCTAAAAGCACTGCTCTCATCTCCAGAACATTTATGTGCAAGTGGCATTCGTTTGGTTGCCATGTGCCCTGGACTGTCCTGCCCTGATAATGCCCCCCACCCGATCAGGGAGGCATCCGTTGTCAGAGTAGCAACCGGAGGAGGTGGAACAAATGGTCTCCCCAACAGGAGCTGGGGAAGACATCCACCACATGAGATGCTTTTGCATGCTTGCGTGATCATAATGGTGTGAGACATTGGAAGTTCCTGGTATGACCATTGAGAAAAAGCATCCACTGAAGGATCCGCATGTGGTATCTGGCCAATGGAAGGAGAGGTATGGCGCTGCCATGATTCCCAACACCTTTAGAACTAACCTGGCTTTGGCTCTGTTGTTGTTGAGAAGTAGTGATACCAATTTTGAATGTCTGATATCCTTTGGTTCGTTAGTGTTGCAGACATGTTTACAGTATCTAAATTTGCCTATGTAGGTAATAGTACAAGGCGACAACACAGACTTTTCAATTTATTGAGATACCCAGTTTTGACAGACGAAAAGTGTAATCTCTGGCCATCAGAAGGAGATGCTTGGTGGGAGCTGTGAGGAGCCAGTCGTCCAAATATGGAAACACCTGGAATCCTTGTCGTCTCAGGTGAGAAGCTACCACCGCCATGCAATTGGGAAACACCGGGGCAGTGGTGAGACCAAAGGGCAGGGCCCTGAATTGAAAATGACTGGTTCCCAGCCTGAAGCGGAGGAATCTTCTGGAGCGTCTGTTCATTTTATGTGATAGTACGCGTCCTGAAGGTCTATAGAGCACATCCAGTTTCCTTTTCCCAATAGGGAAGAATGGATTGCAGCGTGACCATCAAATCTTGTTTTCTTGACCGATCTGTTCAAGATACTGAGATCCAAAATTGGTCTCCAGTCCCCTGTTTTCTTTGGAACTAAAAAGAACCTTGAGTAGATTCCGGATCCTAGTTGGTCTGCTGGCACTGGCTGAATAGCTCTTTTGTAAGCAGTTTTGAAATTTCCAAAGCTGCTATATCCCTTTGAGCGGGTGGAACATCTGGAAGGGATTTTTTGACTGATTTGGAAAGCGAAGAAAGGGAATAGAATAACCTTCGAAATGATGGACTGTACCCATTTGTCTTGTGTCAAGGATAGCCAGGCTTCTGGGTACAGTGACAATCTTCCCCGACTGCCTCCGAAGATGGGCAGTCGGGCAACACCTCAGGGATGCTGAAAGGGCTTATCAGAGGACGCTTCTCGATTGCCCTGGTTCTGCGGACCCCTCTGCCTCTAGGGCGTCTACCATTGTTGTTCCCCTCTGCCTCTGGCGGGAACCGACTCTGTCGTCAGGCGAAGTCCCTTGAGATTGTTTACGGAACCACATCTTTCCCCTTCTGGCCTTTGGGGTAAGGCCTAGAAGGAGTAGAAAACGGACTCACGGCAGAAAGGGTCTTGCCATCAGTCTCGCACCTAGTCAGGGTTTCTTTCACTTGTGGACCAAACAGAGATGATCCATCAAAAGGGAGTTCGTGAAAGACGTCTTGAAAGGTTCCAAAATTGCATAGCCGCATCCAGGCGTGCCTACGTAAGGCTACCCCTGTTCCTCTTGCTCTGCTCGCTCCATCGGCCGCATAAGAGAGGAGGCATGGAGGAGTTGGAAATAGAATTAAGGATAGCTAGCTGCGTGTTCATTTTCTCTTGGAAACCCGTAGCTGTAGGGTCCTTCAGCATTTCACTCGCTTCTTTGATCAAGTCCCTTTGAAGACGAGTGAAATGGCACAGGTAATTCAGCGAACGCATAGTAAATGTCGCTGAGGAGAACATCCGCTTCCGTACCTATCCATGGACCTAGATTCCTTGTTAGATGGATGGACAGGCACTGAAGGATCAGCCAGTTCCTTCTTTGTGGCGGCAGCTACCACCATAGCATCCACAGAGACTCCTTTTGATAAAAATTCCTTGTCTGATGGAGCTGTGATGAATTTGGAGGGTCTCCTGGGAGTGGGGTCCACTGAATCAGGAGCCGTCCATGCCTTTTAGCAACCACCTGCATGAGGGGTCAAGGGGACACCCAGGAGGTGGAAGGCCGAGAGCCTGACGCCTCAAGATACATAGATTCGTCCTCCACAGGGTTGAGGGCTGGCCTATTTCCCCTCTGTTTAAGGATCTCCAGAATGTCTGCAAATGAGACATCTTCAGAAGGGGAACGGGGAACCCTCAGAATCATCCAGATCTGTGTCCGACGTGATAGACTCAGGTGAGTCAATGTGCTTCCTCTTGCACTTCCTCTTCCGAGGGGCTCTTCTGCCAAATCAGGAGAGGCCTCGAAGAGGATGAAATCCCAAAGGGAGCTCCTGAGGAGTTGGCTCTCTGCGGTCCGGGATGAGGGAGTGAGTCGACTTACCCTGAGGCAGCATAGAGGAGGGGCTGACGGAGCCGACTGTGGAGTAGAGCCAGGCTCTAACACACTGCATGACCTCGAAGCACCCCTGTCAGGCAGAGCCAGAGGTCCCCGCCCGAGGAGCTAAGGACCCTCGGCACCGACAGTGATGGCTCGAGGTCGATGTCGGAGCCGAACTCACCAGCGCCAAGCACCGAGAGGGAGAGGGGGTCGGACAAGGGTCCGATGCCACTCACCCCTCGAGCCGACGAGGAAGTCGCGCCGAGATTCCTCCATGGAAGAAAACGGAGCCGACGACGGAGCGAAGACAATTGTCTCGGCTCGAGGTGACCACAGTCTCGGTTCCGACGACCCGGCTCGAACTCAAGAGAGTCGAAGGAGGAAAGAGTTGATGGACGGGCAGGCACCGACTGATGAGTCGGGCTCTGAAGCATCTGGGCTAGTGCCTCAGACTTGAGTAGTCGACTCACCACCCTCTGAAGGTCATGATCGGACAGCCTCGATGACCTAGAGGAATGAGACCTTTGGCTCCGTTCAGACAGCAGGGAGATCCTGGAGCCGAATGAACGGAGCCAAGAGAAGGTGACCTAGACCTCTTTCTGGTTGTCGGCTCAAGATCTTGTCGGAGCCGACACGGTACCTCGATAACCTCGGCTCCGCGGAGCGAGGAAGCCACAGAAACTGTGGACTGAGTCTTATCGGCTCCAGCCGGAGCCGATAAAGGCAAAGGTTGAACAACCTGAGGTCTCGGCTCAGAAGCCGGAGCTAAGACCTCGATGCCTTGGAGGGCTTCCTGTTGAGACAGACAGGGAATCCTCAGGTTTCAACAAGCCTCTCAAAATAAGCTTGTTTTCCTTTCCTGCAGGACCCTGGGGCTGAAGCCATGGCAGACAGCACAGGAGTCCTGCAGGTGCAAAGGCCCCAGACAATAGACACAAGAAGTGTGAGCGTCTGTCAGAGACATTTTCTGACAGCACGCATCACACTTCTTGAATCGAGAGACCTTTGCTTCTTTAGACATAGCCTAACTGGTGAACACAAACACACACTCAAACACACCAGTTATACCCTGTCAAAATTACAAACTTTAGTAAAAATACTAAAAATAAAGTACAATAAACAGTAGTACACTACACAAACACTCCCTAGGGAAGGGAAGGCCTAAGGCCCAAGGGAAGAACTAAAAGTTCTTTTAACAAGAAACGGGAAAAAATTAGGTTCGGGGATAGAGTTCAATGAACTACACTAATTTAAGAATAATTAAACTAAAAAGGGGTAAAAAGAGTAACTTTTTATAGAAAAAGCTAAAACTCACCAGGAACCGGTAGAATAACCAACCTCGAAGCTGTAGCGGCAAACGAGATCTGAGGTAACTATCGCCTAGCATTGTGGGATATAAGGGGAGCCTCGAGCCGGTGGAACCAACTCTCGAGCTTTAGAGTGGCCGAGTCGGAGCCGAGGTCGGCTCCGAACCCATCCAGCAAGAATGAAGGCGAGATAGACAACTTAACATTTATTATTATGCAGGATGCCATGTAACCCAGGGCTTGCAGGATTTTCCTTGCTGTAAGCTGGTTCTGTGTTGTTAATGCCCTGAAATAGAGTGGTAGCTGCTTCTGTTTTTCTGCTGTGAGGAATGCCATCTGGTTTGATGTGTCCAGTTCCGCACCCAGGAAGGTTATCCTTTGGGATGGTATCAGCCTTGACTTTTTTGTGTTGACTGTGTATCCCAGGGCTTGCAGCAGGTGAATAACCTTTTTCAAATCTTTTGTTAATTTGTCTTTGCTGTCCGCTTGTATCAGGCAGTCGTCCAGGTATGGATAAATTTGAATTCCCTGAAGCCTGCAATGAGCAATTACTGATGCCAGGCATTTCGTGAATACTCTGGGCGCAGTAGATAAGCCAAAAGGCAATGCTGAGAATTGATAGTGCTCTGATCCTGCAAGAAATCTGAGGTATCTTCTGCAATTTGGTCGTATGGGGACGTGCAGGTATGCCTCCTTGAGATCCAGAGTCACCAGCCAAGACTCCTTGCCCAGCATGGGAAGAAGTTGCTGTAGGGTCAGCATTTTGAATTTTGGAACAATGAGATATGTGTTTAGAGCGGACAGGTCGAGGATAGGTCTCCATTGGTTTTCCTTTCTTGGTACTGGGAAAAGCCTTGAATAAAATCCTTGTCCTTGTTCCATAGCCGGTACCTTTTCTATAGCTCTCATCCTTAGCAAGTGGTCTATTTGCTGTAGAGCGTTTGTTCTTTGGTTTGGAGGTAGGTTTGGCATTCCTCTCTTCCTTGGAAGAGTATGGAAGTGAAACCTGTAGCCCTTGTCTATTGTCTGTAAAATCCATTTGTCTCCTGTAATGTAATGCCAATTTACTGAAAATAAGGCTAATTTTCCGCCTAAGGGTGCTGCCAGTTGTTCCTTGGTAGGCGGTTTCAGAGCCAAGTCACTGTGATTGTCCTGCAGAAGTGGTAGTGGCTGGATCTGTGGCAGTAGTTCTCTGGCTGTTAGGCTGCCACTGACGTCCCCTGTAGGCACCTCTGGATTGACCTCTGCCTCTAGGGCGTCTATTTCTGCTTCTCTGTGCTCTGGTGGTGTCTGGAAAGGACCAATTCTTGGAAGGCCAGTTCCTACTAAACCTCGGAGGCTGGACCTGTAAGAAATCCTTGACTGTCTGGACAGATTTAGCTTTCTCTTCCACCTTCTTCAACACTTGCTGTGCAGGGGAACCAAACAAACTGTGCTTTTCCATGGGAGCATCTAGTAGCTTTGACTTTACATGGTCTGGTAAGGATTGCTCTTTTAACCATGCATGCTTTCTGATCACTGTACCAGTCATAGCTGATCTAAAGGAAGCCTCCAGTGCATCATAGCCGCATTTTAAGGAATGATTACTGACCTGCTGAGTGTTATGCACCAAATCCTGAAGGGACTTACGGTCTAAAGGTTCAGGCGAGGACAGTTTTTTAGTGAGTTGGTCTAACAGAAATTCCTGATACTGAATCATGTGGAATTGACAGTTTAAGGCCCTAGCCGAAAGAGTTGCAGAAGCATAAACTTTTTTACCCCATCTCTCCAATGCCCTAGATTCTCTTTCAGAGGGGTGGGGGTTTTTGGCATAAGCAGCTGCTACAGCTTTGGGGCCCTGTGAAATAGTTTCAGGGTCTGCAATGGGAGCCTTATACAAATGATAATGTGTGTCCGGAACCCTGTAGTATCTGTCGGGCTTAGCAGGGGCCGGAGGCAGTGAGTCAGGGGCAGTACAAGCATCATTAAATGCATCATCCACAACTGTAAGTACTGGAGGAATAGCTAAAGGCTTATGCTGTGGTAAATGCAAAAAGGTCCTAAGCCTTTTCCTAGAGTCTGAAAAATCCTGGCCCTGCCATTGAAATTGTTCCCTCATAGCATGTAAGGTTTCCCCAAAAGAAAATTCCTCAGGAGGAGAGGCAGAAGGTATGGAATCCTCTGCATCAGAGTCCTCATATGGAGAATAAGGGCCCTCTGGAGGGTTTGTATTTTCTGAATCATCAGAGGAATAATCTGAAGAAACTGGCTCAGGGGGCTCTGCTCTAAGCCTCTTCTCTGGAGGAGAGAGGCCCTGTCAGGGTGAGACTGGGTTCCCCTGATCAAAGAAATGAGATCCTCTGCTACACTAAGCATTTGAGTACTAGAGCTAGGCCTGTGAGAGGGGGCTTTAGCAGGTACGGCCTTTGAAGATTTAGCTGCTTTAGCCCTGGCAAAAGCCTTAATTGACATGGATGCAGGGGGCCTAGCAGCTCCACGTGCAGGAGTAGATACATCTAAGGGGATAGTATCTGATAAATCCTGAGAAACTGTAAGAGCAGGTGGATGTTCGGTAGCAGATTCAGCCTTGCTGGAAGAGGCCTCGGTAGAAGGAGGCATGCTTTCGGCCGAAGGAAGAACCGCGGACTCGGCTTCAGCCGAAACCGAGACACTCGCGGTTGGCTTAGCAGCGGTTTCGGCCGAAACCGTGGACCGCGAGTGTCGGTCCTTTTCCTTGCGCTTTTTTGTTAAATGTGAAGTCGGAGTCTCCGACGGCATGATATAAGCAAAAGCGGAGCCGGAAAAAGTACAGTTTTGTACCTACCATAAATGTAGATGTCCGATAGGAATGCATCTGCAGTCCTTACAAATGGGTTGTCCTGTCGTCAGGCAGCCCTTCGGTCGGCCGGATTCCAAAGTCTGGGTCTGGCTTCGGCTGGTGTCGCACTTCACCCGACGTCATAGCTGCAGTTTTTCGGGTATAAAGGCATCAGCCGACGCCATTTTCCTCAGTGTTTCTTGCCCCAGATGCCAGGTGCCCTCTTGGATGGCTAAATTTGGATAAATGCCAAAGTTTCCAAATAGTAGAGAGCAAACACATAAAATAAGCATGTATGTACATGTATACAAACAAATACACCATAATAGATCCCCCCCCAAGCTAGCTGAAGGATGGCAAATACCCTAGGAGTACCTCAGTGGGGAAGGTGGGTGGGTAATCCTGACTACAGATGCATTCCTATCGGACATCTACATTTATGGTAGGTACAAAACTGTACTATGTCCTTCAAGGATGCATCTGCAGTCCTTACAAATGGGTAGAATACCATAGCTAAACTAGGGGAGGAGGAAAAGAGTAGAGATTATGGTGTAGTTAGGATCCCTTGCAAAACAGCAGTGGCAAAACCTGCTCGGGATCTAGAGTATAAAGGTAAATTGTAATGCTTGTCAAATGTATGCACGGAGTTCCAAGTAGCAGCCTCTATAATGTCCTTGGTAGCCACTCCTCGTAAGAAAGCTGTGGTAGTGGCTGTAGCCCTTATGGAGTGAGGCCTGATGTTCTCTGGAGTTTTCTTTCCATGGTAGGAGTAACAAAATCTAATGCAATTTCCTATCCATTTGGAGATTGTCTGTTTTGAAATTGGTTTTCCTTCCTTTCCTGTTGCATATGCTACCAGAAGCTGGTCAGTTTTTCTATTGGATTTGGTCCTGTCCAGGTAGTAGCGTAATTGCCTATGTACATCCAAGGTATGCAAGAGTCTTTCTCCCCTGTTCTGTGGGTTGGGGAAGAATGTAGGTAGGTGGATAGTCTGATTTAAAGAGACTCTGGATACCACCTTAGGCATAAATGTAGGATTTGTTCTCATGGACACTCTATCTTGATGGAAGATCAGGAAGGGTTGCACTGCCATTAATGCCTGTATTTCAGAGACCCTTCTTGCAGAAGTTATTGCCAGCAGGAAAGCAGTCTTCCAGGATAAGTATTGTAATTCTGCTGTTGCTGCTGGTTCGAAAGGGGGAAGTGTCAATTTTTCTAGCACAAAGTTCAAGTCCCATGCTGGCAATGGAGGTTTCCTGGGAGGTTTTACATTTTTAATTCCTCTCAGAAACTGTCTGAGCAGAGGATGAGAGAAGACAGGAGGATCCAAGCTGTATTCTGCTGAAATAGCTGATGCATGTATCTTGATGGAAGAATAGGACAGGCCTGTATGGAAGAGCTCTGCCAAGTACTCCAGGATGTTGGCTATGTTCACCCGTGTCACATCTTTCCCCTTTCCAGTACTCCAAATGAGATATCTTTTCCATTTTGCTGCATAATTCTTTCTTGTTGAAGGTCTACGAGCCTCCAGGATTATGTCTTTCACCCTTTGTGATAAATTTGGGTTAATTGCTCTTATGTAATGTTCCAGGCAGTTAGCTGCAGAGTTTTCAGGTTTGGATGCAGGATGTTGTAGTTGTTCTGTGTTAGCAGTAATGGGATCAGGGGTAGTGCCCATATTTGTTCCCGAGACATGCTCCTCAGCAATGGGTACCAATGTTGTCTTGGACAGTCTGGAGCTATCAGAATGATCCTCGGACGTTCCTCTTTGATCTTCAGAAGCACCTTGTGCATCAAAGGAAGTGGTGGGAATGCGTATGCTGTCAGGTTTTTCCAACTGAAAGATAGGGAGTCCACCTTCCAAGCAAGTGGGTGGTACGTCCTTGTGCAGAATTTCTTTAGCTGGTGATTGAGTGGGGATGCAAACAGGTCTATTTGTGGTAATCCCCATTCTCTTGTGATGGCTTTGAAGATGTCCGGATGCAGCATCCATTCGTGGGCATCTGTGGTAGTTCTGCTTAATATGTCTGCTAGAATGTTTTCTTTCCCCGGTACAAAAATTGCTTGTAACTGAATGTTGTAGCTCAGAGCCACATCCCATAGGTCCAGTGCCAGCCGGCATAGAGGATATGAATGTGTGTCTCCCTGTTTGTTGATGTACCACATAACTGTGGTGTTGTCTGTCCTTATCATCAACTGACATTCTTGGAGAAAAGGTCTGAATGACTGGATTGCCAATTTTACTGCCAGCATTTCCTTTAGATTTATGTGCAGGTGCAGCTGGTCTTGAGTCCATAGGCCTTGTATGCACTTGCCCAGCATGTGTGCCCCCCAACCGAGGTCTGAGGCATCTGTCGTGATGGTTTGGCTTGGTTGACTGTTGCAGAAGGGCAATCCTGTGTTTGATTGACAGGCCTGAGCCCACCATAGGAACTCTTGCTTCAGGCATGGGATTATTGGAATTTTGGTTTCTAGGCTGTGCTTATGTTGGGACCACAAATTCTTTAGGTACCACTGTAGCTTTCTCATATGCAGTCTGGCATGAGGGACCAGAATTATGCAGGATGCCATGAAGCCTAGGGCTTGTAGCACTTTTCTTGCAGTTAGATGGTTCTGCTTTGTTAATGCCAAGAAGTAGAGAGGTAGTTGCTCTTTCTTTTCTGCAGTTAGGAATGCCATTTGTTTTGATGTGTCCAGCTCTGCACCCAGAAAGGTTATTCTTTGGGATGGAATCAGCCTTGACTTTTTTATATTGACTGTATATCCCAGGGCTTGCAGCAGGTAAATGACTCTTTGTAAGTCTTCTGTTAGCTTGATTTTGTTGTCCACTTGTATCAGGCAGTCGTCCAGGTAGAGATAAATTTGGATCCCCTGAAGTCTGCAATGAGCAATTACTGATGCCAGGCATTTCGTGAACACTCTGGGCGCAGTAGATAAGCCAAAGGGCAATGCTGAGAATTGATAATGCTCTGATCCTGCAAGAAATCTGAGGTATCTTCTGCAAAATGGTCGTATGGGGACGTGCAGGTATGCCTCCTTGAGATCTAGAGTTACCAGCCAAGACTCCTTGCCCAGCATGGGAAGAAGCTGCTGTAGGGTCAGCATTTTGAATTTTGGAACAATGAGGAATGTGTTTAAAGCGGACAGGTCTAGAATAGGCCTCCATTTGTTTTCTTTTCTTGGTACCAGGAAGAGTCTGGCGTAAAATCCCTTTCCTTGCTCCATAGATGGTACCTTTTCCACAGCTCTCATTCTTAATAGTTGAGATATTTGCTTTAGAGCTTCTGCCCTTTGAGTAGGTGGTAGGTTTGGCATTCCTCTCTTTCCTGGTAGAGTATGGAAATGGAACCTGTAACCTTGGTCTATAGTTTGCAAAATCCATTTTTCCCTTGTGATGCAATGCCAGTTCTTTGAAAATAAGGTTAGTTTTCCGCCTAAGGGTGCTTCTAGTTGTTCCCTGGTAGGCGGTGCCACCGGCAAGTCACTGTCATTGAGTTGTTGTAGTGGTGGTGGCTGCATCCGTGCCTCGCTGGTTGTTACCTTGCCACTGGCGTCCCCTGTAGGCACCCCTGGACTGGTTTCTGCCTCTAGAACGCCTATTCCTGCCTCTTTGTGTCTTAGAGGTGTCCGGAAAGGACCAATTCTTGGAGGGCCAGTTCCTGCTAAACCTTGGAGGTTGAACCTGTAAGAAATCTTTCACTGTTTGTACAGATTTTGCCTTCTCTTCCATCTTTTTTAGTACCTGCTGTGCAGGGGAACCAAATAAATTGACCTTGTCCATGGGTGCATCCAAAAGCTTTGATTTGACATGGTCTGGTAATGCCTGTTCTTTCAACCATGCATGTCTCCTGATAACTGTGCCAGTCATGGCTGATCTAAAGGAAGCCTCCAGTGCATCATAGCCACATTTTAAAGAATGGTTACTAACCTGCTGTATGTTATGTACCATTTCTTGAACATACTTTTTATCTAAAGATTCTTCAGAGGACAGCTTTTTAGTTAACTGGTCAAGCATAAACTCTTGATATTGAATCATATGAAATTGGCAGTTCAAAGCCCTAGCTGACAAAGTAGCAGAGGTGTAAACATTTTTACCCCATCTCTCTAAGGACCTGGATTCCCTTTCAGAGGGGAGGGGGTTTTTAGTAGAAGTAGCTGCTACAGCTTTAGGGCCCTGGGAGATGGTCTCTGGATCTGCAAAAGGAGCCTTGTATAAATGGTGATGAGTGTCCGGGACCCTGTAGAACCTATCGGGCTTAGCAGGAGCAGGAGGTAATGAATCAGGAGCAGTGCAAGCATCATTAAATGCATCATCTACAACAGAAAGAACTGGAGGTATAGCTAAAGGCCTATGTTGTGGCAAATGTAGAAAGGTTCTAAGCCTTTTTCTGGAGTCTGAGAAATCTTGGCCCTGCCACTGAAATTGTTCCCTCATAGCATGCAAGGTTTCCCCAAAGGAAAATTCCTCAGGTGGAGAGGCTGAAGGGATGGACTCTTCAGCATCAGAGTCTTCGTAAGGAGAATAAGGAGCCTCAGGAGGGTCTGTATGTTGAGTCATCAGAGGAAACATCTGTGGATACTGGCTCAGGGGGCTCTGCTCTAGGCCTCTTTTCTGGAGGAGGGAGAGAGGCCCTGTCTGGATGAGGCTGGGATCCACGAATTAAAGAAATGAGATCCTCAGCCAAAGAAAGCATATGGGAGCTGGTGCTGGGCCTGTGAGAGGGGGGTTTGGCAGGCACCGTTTTTGAAGCTTTGGCTGCTTTAGCCCTGGCAAAGGCCTTAATAGAGATGGCTGCAGGAGGGCTAGCAGCTCCACGTGCAGGGGTTGAAATATCCAGGGGAATAGTGTCTGATAATTCCTGAGAAACCGCAACAGAAGATTGGATTTCAGAAGCCGATTCTACCAGGTTAGAGGAGGCCTCAGTAGAAGGCATGGTTTCGGCTGAAGAAAGAACCGCTTGCTCGGTTTCGGCCGAAACCGAGACACTCGCGGTTTGCTTAATCGCGGTTTCGGCCGAAACCGCGGACTGCGAGTGTCGGTCCTTTTCTTTGCGTTTTTTGGTAATTTGCATTGTTGGAGGATCCGACGGCATAATATAGGCAAAATCAGAGCCGAAAATCTGTTCAGCAAACTCCGACCGACGTCTAAGCGTCCATCGGTTAAAAGAAGCACAGGCTAGACAAGCTGCTACGTCGTGGTCTGGGCCTAAACAATGTATGCAGTAGGAGTGGAAATCTTTATGAGGTATTTGTTTCCCACAAGATAAACAGTTATTCACTTTCTCTGACATCGGCTGAGGCAAGAAAGAGTCCCCAACGGGGTACTTAGCATTTTAGAAGTCTTCGAAGTAATATTCGGTAGTAGTAATCTCTGGATCTGACCGACCGACACTTGCGAACAGCTTCTGCTTCGGGCGCCACGCGGCAAGAAAGACTGAGGAAAATGGCGTCGGCTGATGCCTTTATACCCGAAAAACTGCAGCTATGACGTCGGGTGAAGTGCGACACCAGCCGAAGCCAGACCCAGACTTTGGAATCCGGCCGACCGAAGGGCTGCCTGACGACAGGACAACCCATTTGTAAGGACTGCAGATGCATCGTTGAAGGACATCTCCTCTGCAAACTCCGACCGACGTCTAAGCGTTCGTCGGTTGAAGGAAGCACAAGCTAGACAAGCTGCTACGTCGTGGTCTGGGCCTAAACAAGGTAGGCAGTAAGAGTGGAAATCTTTATGAGGTATTTGTTTCCCACAAGTTAAACAGTTATTCACTTTTTCTGACATCGGCTGAGGCAAGACAGAGTCCCCAACGGGGTACTTAGCTTTTTAGAAGTCTTCGGTAGTAGTAATCTCTGGTTCTGACCGACCGGCACTTGCGAACAGCTTCTGCTTCGGGCGCCACGTGGCAAGAAAGACTGGGGAAAATGGCGTCAGCTGATGCCTTTATACCCGCTGAACTGCAGCTATGACGTCGGGTGAAGTGCGACATCAGCCGAGGCCAGACCCAGACTTTGGAATCCGGCCGACCGAAGGGCTGCCTGAGGCCAGGACAACCCATTTGTAAGGACTGCAGATGCATCCTTGAAGGACATCCTTGACCTTGTTCGTGTGTAGGTACCTCTTGAATAGCTTTCATGTTTATAAGATCTGAAATTTGCTTTTGTACCTCTGCCCTTTGATTGTGTGGCAGGTTTGGCATGCCTCTCATTTTTGGAAGGGTATGAAAATGGAATTTGTAGCCTCTGTTTATAATGTCCAGGATCCATTTGTCCTTTGTGACAACATGCCCATTTTTTGAGAATAGTGCCAGCTTTCCTCCTAAGGGGGCTGCCATTTGAGACCTGGTTGGCCTGCAAAGGGGAAAGTCATTGGGTCTGCTTTCTGAAAGATTGTGAGTTGTCCTCACCACCTCTTTGTGTAGGAGCTTGCCATTGTCTGCCTCTGTACGATCCTTGTGAATGTCCTCTGCCCCTCGGGCGCCTGTATCTGCCTCTTTGGGGTCTGTCTGTGGCAGGAAAGGACCAGTTTTTGGAAGGCCACTTTCTACTAAAACGTGGGGGTTGAACCTGTAGAAATTCTTTCACAGTTTGCATTGATTTAGCTTTTTCCTCCATTTTCCGTAATACTTCCTCAGCATTTGCCCCAAATAGTACATCCTTTTGAAGAGGGGCGTCTAGTAATTTAGCTTTGACATGATCAGGCAAGGCTTGTTCCTTGAGCCAGGCATGCCTGCGTATGACTGAGCCTGTAACAGCAGCTCTACATGAGGCCTCTAGAGCATCAAAACCACATTGTAAGGTATGTTTACCCACTTGTTCTGCACTATGCATCAAATCCTGCAACTCCTTCAAGTCTGGTTGTTCAGGTTGTGACATTTTACTTTTCAATTGAGATAACAGAAACTGTTGGTATTTTAGCATATGAAACTGACAGTTTAAGGCTCTCATGGTGAAGGTAGCCGAGTTATATACCTTTTCCCCCCACCTTTCTAAGGATCTGGAATCTCTCTCTCGGAAGGCAGTGGATTTTTGGCAATGGAAGCCTTAACTCCCTTGGGCCCCTGTGAGATGGTTTCTAGGTCAGCAGCATGGCTTTTGTAAAGAAATTGGTTCGAGTCAGGAACCATGTAGTACCTGTCAGGCTTAACTGGAGCTGGAGGTAGAGAGTCCGGGTTAAGGCAGGCCTCCGAGTAAACATCATCTAGGATGTCCAAGACAGGAGGTATAGCCAGAGGCCTGTGCTGGGGTAACAAAAGAAATTCCCTGAGCCTTTTCTTGGAATCTGAATAATCCTGGCCTTCCCAGTGGAAGTGTTCCCTTAAGGTATGCAAAGTTTCCCCAAATGAATAATCCTCAGGGGGGGATACAGAAGGAATAGACTCCTCTGCATCAGAGTCTTCAAAAGGGGGAGTAAGACTGTTCCTGATCATCAGAGTGTTCTGAAATAATGGAGCCCTGATCAGAGGAGGGGGAATCTTCCTCCACTCTGGGCCTTTTGTCCGGAGGTGGCTGAGAACCTCTGATTAGAGTAATTAAATCCTCAGCCATTTTAAGCATCTGTTTCTTAGGCATGGGGCCTGGAGATGGGCCCTATGTAGCTGGTCTTTTAGGGTGCATGGATGCTTTAGACTTGGTGAAAGCCTTGGAGAAAGAAGAGGAAGGTCTGAAGACACCTTGAGTGGAGGTGGACCTGTCCACATTCTGTGTTTCAACGCCAAGAGTGGCTTCGGTATCTGTAGTCGGGGTGTGGGCCGAGGAGCCTGCGACTTCGGGTACAGGAGACACCGCCAAAGATGTGTCGTTGGTAATCAGGGGCTGCGTAGGCGCCTCACTGAGAACCGGACCACGTGTAGTTGGCTTTGGCGTGGTGTCGGTAGAGGCCGCGGACCTCGAGTGTCGGTCCTTGTCTTTGCGTTTTTAGACAAAACAGGAGTCGGAGTATCCGACGACATGGTATAGTTAAATGCTTTCCCAAAAAAATGCTGGGCGAACTCCGCCCAAAGCTTAATAGTGCATTTGTTGAAGGTAGCACAAAAGTGACAGAGACATCGTGGTCTGGGCCTACACAAGGTATACAGAGGGAATGGAAATCCTTGTGCGGTATTTGCTTCCCACAAGAAATACAATTATTAACTTTGTCTGACATCGGTCTGAGGCAAGAAAAGTTTCAACGGGTACTTAGCTTTTAAGAAGACTTCGGTTTCCAAATTTTTCGTAATCTCAGGAGCTGGCCGACCGGCACTTGCGAACTGCTTCTGCTTCGGGCACCGTGCGGCAAGAAAGACTGAAAAAAATGGCGTCGGCTGGTTCTTTTATACCCCTGTCACACTGACGTCAGGGAAGAAGCGATGACAACCGACGCCAGACCTAGACTTTGGAATTCGTCCGACCGAGGACCCGCCTGACGGCAGGAGAACCCATCTGTTATGACTGCAGCTGTATGCACGATGAACATCGGGGTTGGACGAGGGTCCGATGCCACGCACCCCCTCGGAGCCGATGAGGGAGCCCCGGCGCCCAGATCCCTCGATGGACGGCACCACCGGGGGAATCGGAGCCGACGTTGGAACCAAAGGAGATAGTGTTATCGGAGCAGACGGTTCCACTACTCGAACCCCAACAAACTCCAGCTCTGAACTCATTGGAATCGGAGGAGGAACATCGACAGAAGTGGACGGAGCAGATACCTGTTGAGGAGGGCTGGACAACAACTTGGCTAGTGCCTGCAAGTTTAGCAACCTACTGATCACTCTCTCCACATAGTTATCCAATAGCCTAGAGGACTAAGAGGAGTGAGAGGATCGATGACTGCGCTCGCTCTGAAGCAAAGGGGACCGAGGAGCCGAGTGCTCCGCTTCAAGTGAGGGGGACCTTAGCCTCTTGTGGCTCCGCGAAGGCTCCGAAGCCTCTGATGGGGCCAACGGAGAGAGTGTCTTGACGGTGCCAGCCGGAACTAACGTGGAAGTTAAACCCTGAACAGAAGACGGCTCCGAACTTGGAGCCATCGACTTAGTGGGTTTAGGGGATTTCACAGGTTGAGAGCTCTTGGCCGGTGAATCCTGGGGTTTTAAAAGACCCCTAAGGATAAGCTTATTCTTAAGCTCCTGCAGGACTCTTGGACTAAAGGCATGGCAGACAGAACAAGAGTCCTGCAGGTGCACAGAGCCTAAACAATAGATGTAAGAAGTGTGCCCATCTGTCAGAGACATCTTCTGACAGCATGAGTCACACTTCTTGAACCCAGAAACCTTGGATTCCTTTGACATCCTTGATTGACGTCAGGGAAAAGGCGACAGCGACCGACGCTGGACCAGCACTTTGGAATTCAGGCCGACTGCAGGTAGCCTGCCAGCAGGATAACCCAAGTGTAATGACTGCAACAGTGAAACACGATGAACATCCTTGGATTCCTTTGACATCCTTGAAAGTAAGGAAAAACAATTATAACAACAACAACCAGAAGCAAAATACGGTCTACAAAAAACACACTACTATAAAGACTATAGCTAAAGGTTTTTTTTTTTTTTCTTTAAGGGAACAGGAAAGCCTCTAACTTAAATGGCTAGCCTATAAGAGAAAGGTATAAGGAAAATCCTCTAACTTAAACGGCTAACCTGACAAGAAGAGGTAGGGGGGAGGGGTGGGGGAGAACACTTTAATTTAAACGAGTTCTACAAGAAAAAGGAGGGATACTACAAGCTAACTATCACAAAACAAGACTATCGTTAACAATAAAAAACTAGAAGGATAGAAATCTAGTGTAGAAAGTTATACAAAAAACTTTATATGAGCCTGAGCCAGAAAAACGACACCTCACAGCTGAAGTGGCAAACGAGATCTGGGTAGCTATCGCTAGGCATTATGGGATAAGGGGTAGCCTCGAGCTATTGAAGATGGCCGAGTCGGAGCCGAGGATCTGCTCTGATCCCAACCAGCAAAAACAAAGGCGAGATAGACAACTTAACATTGAAGGGTTCCACAGCCATAAGTGCTTATAGCTCAGACACTCTTCTAGCTGAAGTGATGGCCAGAAGCAAGGCTGTTTTCCAAGAGAGGAATGTTAATTCTGCAAGTTCAAAGGGGGGAAGCAGGGGGTGGGAGCTCTCCTTGGTGGCCTTAAGTTGTTTGCCCCTCTCAGGATCTGTTTAATAAGAGGGTGAGAGAAGAGAGGTGACTCAGTGTTGTAATGAGCCGAAATGGCTGGGGCATGTATCTTAAGAGAGAAGGACAGGCCTTTGTGGAGTAAATCTGCTAACTAATCCAAGATTAGAGGCAGGGAGGGCAGAGTTGTGTCCTCTCCATTATATTGAATCCAGGAGCAGTACCTTTTCCACTTATCAGCATAGGATTTTCTTGTATTGGATCTTCTGTCTTCAAGAATGACGTCCAGCACCTGCTTGCTTAGGGTTACTGGGGGAGAATTCAAGGAATAAGTCAGGCTGCAAGATTTAGGGTTTGCAGTTGAGGATACAAAAGCTGTTCCCTCTGCTGAGAGGGCAGGGTTGGGTTCAGATGTAGGTGCCAGGGTGGCACCAGTGACAGGCTGCACAGGAGTGGGTACCAGTGCTGCTGTGGCCAGTTCCAAGGCAGTCAGAACTCTCCTTGGTCTATCCTGTCTTATCTTGAGTAGTACACTTAAGAGAAGGGGCATAGGGGGAAAGGCATAGATTGAGAGATTACCCACTGAAAGGATAGGGCATCCACTTTCCAGGCCCTGCTGTGAGAGTTTTTGGTACAGAATCTGCTGAGCTGGTGGTTGCAGGGGAAGGCAGAGAGATCCATCTCTGGGGTCCCCCATTTTTGAATCAGAAGGTTGAAGGTGCTGGGCTCTAATTGCCACTCGTGTGGGTCTAGGAGATTTCTGCTCAAGTCGTCTGCCAGTGAGTTTTGTTTGTCTGGCAGGAATTGAGCTTGCAGATGGACTTTCATGTCCAATGCCGTGTTCCATGGCTAGCCTGCAGAGTGGGTAAGAGTGGGTTCCCCCCCTGCTTGTTGATGTACCACATAACTGTGGTGTTGTCTGTCTTTATTAGCAGGTGTCTTGGTGAGAATAGGGATCTGAAAGCTGTCAGAGTGTACTGCACAGCTAACATCTTTTTTTTTTGGTTAATGTGCAGATGCATTTGACTCGGGCTCCAGTGGCCCTGAATGCATTTGCCTTCCATGTGTGCTGCCCAGGCATAGTCTGATGCATCTGTGGTTAGGGTCTGGGTGGAGTGGGGTTGAGTAAAGGGCAGTCCCTTGTTGTGGTTGCATGCTGCTGCCCACCAAAGAAACTCTGTCCTTAGACAGGGTATGACAGGAATGACAGTTTCCAGGTCCTGAGAATGTTGGCACCAAAGACTTTTTAAGTACCATTGAAGTTTCCTCATATGCAGTCTGGCATATGGAATTAGTAGGATGCATGAGATCATGAACCCTATGGCCTGCAGGATTTTCCTTGCAGATAGCTGGGTTCTGGTAGCCATTTGAGTAAAATAGTCGGTCAGTTAGGCTTGTTTTTCCTGAAGTGAGGTATGCCATCTGGGATGCTGTATCCAAGCTTGCTCCTAGGAATACAATCTTTTGACTTGGTTCATAGGTTTATACTAGGCTATCTGCCCTAAGGCATTTATAAGCCTAGCCCAAATTTTTGTGGCTTACGCCACCCCTTATATGAAAAAATACTGTGCCCATTAGTTTGTTGTGCCTCTGTCCAGCAGTGACACAGAGATGATTCCCGGGGTAAACCTACAATCTCCCATCCACAGGTCCAGATTTCTCTTGAACAGAGTCAGCGAGGTGCTCTGCCTCACATGGACCGGGACTCTATTCCACAGCATAGGGAGTCTCTGAGTGATAAATCTATCCCTCCAGCACGTCCTATTTATATCCGTGCTAAGGTTTAAGTCGCTTGCTCTAGTGGTTTTGGTGGATTTGGATTTTTTGAGGTGGAGCATGTCCATTAATACCGGGTTGGACATGGCCTTGTATGTCAGGCACATGTCACCTCTGAGCAGACGGTATGCGACTGAATAGAGCTGGAGTTTCTTCAATCTGGCAGCATATGACAGATTTTGGAGTCCCTTTATCCTTTTGGTGAGGAACTTTTGGGGTCTCTCCAATTGCTGCAGATGTTGGGTGAGATACATCCCGAATGGGGCATTGTACTCTATCATTGGTCTGATAAGTGAAGAGTACAGGGAAACAATGACCTCACTAGATCTGGATGTGAACCCTTCATGATCAGGTGGGCAATGTAGAAGGTCTTTCTAACCACTTTAGCAACGTGAGTGTCAAAAGAAAGGCCACTGTCAACCTGGGTCCCCAGGTCCCTGATAACCTCTTCTGTGCTTAGTGGATTGCCACCTATATGGTAGCTTGGGGTTACCTTGTTTTTCCCGAAGGGTATGTCAATACATTTCTGGCGTTTAACTTCAGGTCATGGCTCTGGCACCAGCTATCTGTTTCCGTGAGTCCCTTCTGAAGGATATCCGTGTCCGATGCACTTTTCACTATGGCCCAGTTTGCAGTCGTCTGCAAACTTTGTCAGCAAAGTCCTCCCATGTTGGCCTGTACTTCTGAGAAGTAGATGCCAAACAATAGGGACCAAGGACCGAGCCCTGTGGGACACCACTTGTGACCGGCTTGGAGTCTGACATAGCGCCAGCAACTCTAACACTGTGGGTTCTGTCCTTAAGCCAGTTTGCAACCCATCTTGTGACATATGGGTTTACATTTAAGCTGGTAAGTTTTTCTACAATACCTGAGTGGGGTATTGTGTGAAAGCCTTTGCAAGGTCAAGGTAGGCTGTATGGACTGCCTTTCCTCATCAATGGCCTTGGTGACTGTTTCGAAGAAGTCGACCAAGTTCAAAAGGCATGATCTTCCCTTGACAAAGCCAAACTGGGTCGGGTCCAATGTCTGTAAGTCCCCTATATCTTTGTTTATGAGCTCCATTATGATCCTCTCCATAGCTTTGCAGACTAGACTTGTTAAGCTTATGGGGCGGTAATTACCAGGGTCCGTAGAGGCGCCGCCTTTGTGGAGTGGGACCACAGTTGCCGTACGCCACTCCTTGGGCACGTATCCTGTGGTAAGGCTGAGATTAAACAGCTGCCTTATATGCGGGTTTAATTCCTCATTTAGCTCGTGTAGCACACAGCCGGGGACACCATCCGGTCCCATTGATGCTGTGTTTTTAGCTCTAGAGAGAGCAGCTTTCACCTGCGCATTTGAGATGTCCGGGAGGCTACAATCGGCTGGGATAGTTATCTCTCCTTTAGGGGAGAGGGAAATGAAGTTTGCACTGAACCTGTCTGCCAGTATGTTGGCAATGTCTGTGGGTTCAGTGATTTTTGTATCATTTCGGACTAATTCTGAGCATATCTGGGAGTTTCCACCCAGGTTCCTAACATAGCTGAAAAAGGTCTTATGATTGTCCTTTGAATCCATGGCAATTTTTCTCTCAAAATTGGCCTTAGTTGATTTTATGAGTGCTCGTATTTTTTTACTAATAATGATCAGGGGTGACTTCCCTTTTATGGATTTTGTTCTATCATGTAACAGCTTTCTCCTCTTATTGTAAAGTTTGTTAATGGCTGGGGTCCACCAGACTGGACGTTTGCCCTTTGTGGAAAGAGTCTTGGTTTTATTTGGGATTGCCTGATCCATGCAGTCCTGGAGGTGTTCATAGAAGGCATTTGTAAGGGCTTCCGCAGCTTGGGTTGTGGTTTCCACTGGCTCAGGGGCCTTGAAGGATACCACACCAGTCTTGAGTAGTGTGAAGTTTGCTTTAGAGAAGTTCTTCACTATGGTCTTTTTTGTTTGGGGTGGGGGCGGGATGTGGATTTCCAGTGAGATTAGTTTATGATCAGATCTCACCAATGAGGGATATACTTCCGGTGTGGAGCATTTTGTCCCCATGTTTGTGACAATGAGATCTAGTATATACAGTGACTAGCTGTTCCATGGCATTTGAATTTATGAACTCCAGGAACCATTGGGCTAGAAAGTTAGGGCTTGAGTAATGTTCCCAGTCTATATTCGGGTAGTTGAAGTCACCCAATATGATGGTGTTTGGAGATACAGTTATACCCTCCAGTGTCTTCAGGAAGGCTGTGTGGGGTTCCTGAGTTTGAGAGGGTGGCCTGTAGCATGCTACAATTTGTAGAGCAGTTTTGCCTATGGTTAGTTGCACCTGGATGGTTTCCGAAGCTTCGTGCGTTGCCACCAACCTGGAGGTGTGGGTATCCTTTATGAATATGGATACACCCCTCCTTTGTGGTGTGGTCCGGGTTTTGGGGCGACGCATGATATGAGGTAAAACCTAATAGTGCCGGGTGCTCTCAGGAGCCTTGAACCAGGTTTCAGTTACAGCACAGACATCGATGTTCTCCATACTGAGAAGGGCCTCGAGTCGTGCATTTTGAGATTTAGACTTCTGGCATTGAGCAGCATTACCCTCAGTTTCTTCCCATTTTTGTTTTCTAGGGTGGTAGGTTTAGAATTTGAGCCTTGCCTAAAAAGGCACTATGGGGGTGGCAAGAGCCTTAGCCAATATCCGGAATCCCAGGGTGACAGGTGCAAGCCATCCCTTGAAGCAGCGTGGCTTGTCAAGCATGTCATCCCAGGCAGACAGACACTGGATCCCTTTGAATGACACCAGACATTAAGCCAATTGTTAAAGCTGATCATCTTGTCTCTATATTGTGGCATCATTCTTGGTGAAGGAAGGATACTGCTCAGGGTTAGGGTCATACCTGCCTGGGCTACATAATCAGAGAGCTCCTCTATGTCTCTTTTCATGTAGTCCAGGGAGGTACGTCTCAGGTCGTTCACACCAGCATGGACAATGACTGTGTCATATTTGTACTTGCCGTGGAGTGACCCGAGTGCTTGTGTTATGTGGCGGATTCTAGCGCCTGATAGGCAGCTCACTGTGACCCTCTCCTTGCTCAGCCTGGTGAGTGGGACGTCAGTGTGTCTGACTATGGAGTCACCTATGACAAGTATGTTTGGTGTTGTATTTGGCCTTAAGGGCTGTGACTGCTTTGCACACTGCTTTTGTGGTCCATGTGTTGCTTGTGGGGTGTCTTGAGGTAGCAGTTGTTTGGGTGTCTGCTTTGGAGGCCTCTGCTGTTTAGGTAAATTTTTACTCAGAGCCTCCGAGTATGTCTTTGTGTGTTTATGTGTTTGATTCAGTGGAGTGGTAGCATTATGTGAGGCTGGTTTTGTGGTGTGTGTAGTTGCCTTCTCCTCCTGTCCGGTCTTGCCAGTCCTGAGTTGAGAGAGCTCAGCCTCCAGTCTGGCTAAATAGCTGCATCTCTCGCAAGTATTTGTGTTATGTGGGAGGAGGAGAGGGTTGTCTGTGTACATGAGGCAGTTATAACATTGCCTCAAGATTCCCAGATTCACCAGCTGGACAGGAGAGGAGATTGACAACTGACCTTTGGACATGCTAGAATAATATTGGGAAATCCTTAATTGAAAACAAGGGCCAGTGGGGAGTGAGGGTGTAGTGCTTTTAATTTTTAGTGCTGACTTATATATCCATGATATTTGTTAGTGATAAATCACCAAAAGGTGAAATATATAGACTGACAAAAGTAGGGAAGTAATGTATATGGGTATGGCAGGGCAGAAGACAAGAAAAAGGACCACCCCATACAGCTGGGCAATTGCCAATACCATAAATACTACGTTAAGTATATAAAATACTTAGCCCGTAATTAGCAGTCAATTAAATACCAGTACCTCCAACTAAAGATTCTGTATATTATCATATACTAAACAAGTATCATAAATAGGTCTGTTAATGTCAACAGAACCAAATGATGAAAAAAATATAAAGTAGTGAGAAGGACAGTATTCGCATACCCAATATTGTTTAGTTAAAGCTAAGACCATTAGCTAAACATATAATATTCAACTGGGTATTTATATCCAAACTTGGGTATAGTATATATGCTTATTAATTATATCAAAGTGGAATGTACCCAGTATGTTCTTACAGCCAAATACGTCACAGCGGTAATTCCAAATAGCTGTATATACCAAGGAAAAGACTAAAAGTAGTTGGAACAAACGTGATCTAATATGACCAGAGCACCTCACTATATAAAAAATAGATCTGGTATGTTATTTTGTTTGGTAGGTAACTGATCATTCAAAAATAAGTATCAGACCAAGAACAGAGGACAATATTACAGTAATCATAGATTGAACTATAAAGTTCCAAATCTAGAATAGAGCTTCCATCCAAGGAATCTATATGCGTAGGTGTATTGGATACCCGCACCTACCAATATTTAAATGGTCCCTGATATAAATCCTTACACATATATTAATTAATGCTTACTGTAATGTATCACCAAAATGTTCTGAGTATCAATAGACATACATTGACATAAGTTTCCATAAAAGTATATAATGTTCAACAACAATCTTTAAAAGGCCCTGATAAACCCTATCATAGATGAAACCATATAAGGATGTAAATAGAATAGCTCAAATACTCTTCTTAAATGGGCTTGAAGCAATATTAGCCCAATACTATGCAGCTAAAATAGTATAAAAGCCGCAAAATACACCTCAATATTGTAGCATCCTGCATGGTATAATAAATGTATTACAAACCTCAAATAATGATTTTAAATACATTTAAGTATGTTGTTAACGACTATATAACTTGTATGGTTTGAAGCACCAAAAATATATGCATAGTATCAAAGAATCACATGGGACTAGTTTTGATTTCTTTTCGTTGATGGTGGACCCCAGGGATGTGAGAAGGTTTTGTTTTACAAATATCAGGTGCTGCAAAAGCAATTCCTGACTGTCCGCCTGAATCAGGCAGTCGTCCAAGTATGGGTAAATTTGGATATTTCTCTGCCTACAGCAAGCAATGTCTGGAGCCAGGCATTTTGTGAATACTCGGGGCACAGCTGATAAGTCAAACGGAAGTGCAGGGAACTGATAATGCATAGATCCAGCCCTGAAGCGTAGTTATTTTCTGCATGACTCCCTTATAGGGATGTGCAGATATGCTTCTTTTAACTCTACGGTGACTAACCAGGCATCTTTGGCTAGCATAGGTAGAAGCTGCTGCAGGGTGAGCATTTTCAATTTTGGGACCGCCAGGAAGGTGTTGAGAATTGAAAGATCTAGGATTGGGCGCCAAGTGCCCTCTTTTCTGGGTACCAGGAAAAGTCTGGAATAGAATCCTTGACCTATCTGTTCCGCCGGAACAGGTTAAATTGCCCTGATATAGAGCAGGGATAGAACTTGATTTTGTTCTTCTGCCCACTGGTTTGGAGGAAGGTCCGACAACCCTTTTGGGGGTGGCAGAGTGTGCAAGTAAAATTTGTACCCCTGGGATACAAGGTTGAGCACCCATCGGTCTTAGGTGATGGACATCCATTTTTTTGCATGAAGGGCAAGTTTTCCCCCTAGGGGCACAAGCAGTTGGGTAGAGGGGGGGAGAGGAGTACAGAAGTCACTGTGAATTCTTTCCGTAAGGGGGTGGCTTAGCACTCCCTGCTTTGGAGGTGGAGGCACTCCATTGCTTAGATCTCTGCATTGCCTGAGACTGTAGCCGGGGGAGGTCTGTTTCCTCTAGTTTGAGATGGCCTTGAGGGGGCTGGAAAGGACCAATGTTTCGAAGGGCAATGCCTACTGAATCTAGGAGGCTGTACTTGTAAGAATTCTTTGACTGTCTGGATAGATTTAGCTTCTTGTTACATCTTTTTAAGAACCCCTTCTGCTTTGGTGCCAGACAGATTGTCCTTGTTCAAAGGAGTGTCTAATAACTTTTATTTGACATGGTCTGGGAAGGTCTGCTCCTTAAGCCAAGCATGTCTTCTCAGTACAGAATCAGTGACTGTTGCCTGCAAGATGCTTGTAGGGCGTCAAAGCCACATTGCAATGTATGCTTGCTGACTTTGCTTGCAGAATGCATGAGCTCTTGTAATTCTTTATTTTCTACACAGTCTGTAAAGGTTGCTGTTTTTTGCTTAATAAGTTCCATAATATGTTGTTGGTACTTCAGCATGTGAAACTGACAATTCAAAGCCCTAATGGCGAGAGTTGCAGAGGTATATACTTTCTCACCCCATCTGTCCAAAGCTCTGGAATTCCTGTCCGAAGGGGTGGGATTCTTAGCTGTAGTTGCCTTAATACCTTTAGGCCCCTGGGAAATGATCTCTGGATCAACAGTAGGATTTTTGAAAATACATGTCTGAGTCAGGAAAGTACAGTTTTGTACCTACCATAAATGTAGATGTTCGAGTGCTAATACAGCTGCAGTCATAACAGATGGGTTCTCCTGCCGTCAGGCGGGTCCTCGGTCGGCCGAATTCCAAAGTCTAGGTCCGGCGTCGGTTGTCGTCGCTTCTTCCCTGACGTCAGAGCGACAGGGGTACAAAGGAACCAGCCAACGCCATTTTCTTCAGTTTTTCTTGCCCCAGATGTCAGGTGCCCCCAGAAGGAAGGCAATACATACATTTGTGCAATAATGCAGTGCAATATAATCAAAATACAGTAGTTGCAAGCAAATACATCATAAATGAATACCCCAATCAGGTTGTATGAGGATGTGCTAGCCTATAGGCCTGTCCCAAGAGGGGAAGGAGGGAGGGAAACCTGGACTGCAGCTGTATTAGCACTCGAACATCTACATTTATGGTAGGTACAAAACTGTACTATGTTCATCGTGCATACAGCTGCAGTCATAACAGATGGGTAGAATCCCAAAGCTAAGAAAGGGGTGGTAGGCACTAGGTGGAACTAGGAGGAGCCAAAATGCCCTGCAAGACTGCAGTGGCAAAGCCTGCTCTAGATTTGGAGTATAATGGTAGGTTGTAGTGCTTGGAGAAGGTATGCACAGAACTCCAAGTGGCTGCTTCCAAAATATCCTTGGTAGGAACTCCTCTGAGGAAGGCTGCAGAGGTGGCTGTGGCCCTGGGGGAATGAGTTCTAATGCCTGTAGGTACAGTTTTGCCATGAAAGGAATAGCAAAGTGTATGCAGTGGGCTATCCATTTTTGAGATTGTCTGTTTGGAAATTGGCTTTCCTTGAGCACCTACCGCATAGGCCACAAAGAGCTGTTCTGATTTTCTGAAAGGCTTTGTTCTGTCCAAATAATAATGCAGTTGCCTGTGGATGTCCAATGAATGTAGTAATCTCTCCCCTTTGTTTTGAGGAGTAGGATATAAAGTAGGTAAATGTATGGCCTGATTTAAAGCTACCCTAGGGTTGGTTCGTAAGGAAACTCTGTCCTGATGGAAGATGATAAAAGGCTGGACAGCCATGAGAGCCTGTAGTTCTGAAACTCTACGAACTGAGGTGATAGCCAGAAGGAAAGCTGTTTTCCAGGACAAATATTGCAAATCTGATGAGGCAGCTGGCTCAAAGGGAGGCAAGGTCAGTTTTTCCAGAATGAAATTAAGATCCCAAGCAGGTATTGGTTGTTTCCTTGGAGGTCTTAAATTCTTAGCCCTTCTGAGGAACTGTCTTAAGAGAGGGTGAGAGAATAAAGGTGGATCAGTGTTGTATTCTGCAGAAATGGCTGAGGCATGGATTTTGATGGAGGAGAAAAAGTCCACTGCTTAGCAGTTCAGCCAAATATTGTAGTATTTGAGGTAAATTCAGTTTTCCAGGGTCCTGGCCCTTTTCTCATTCCAGACACAAAAACGTTTCCATTTTGCGGAGTAAGCTTTTCTAGTTGATGGCCTTCTGGCCTCCAAAATGACATCCTGCACCTCCTTGGAGAGTAGGACCTGCTGTGATGCTAAGGAATCTTCCATGCGGCTAGATTGAGTGTTTTTAGCTGACTGTGAAGAGTTTTGAAGCTGTGCTGAGTCAGAAGAAGAGGCGTTAGAGGCAGGGTCCATGGTGAGGAATGCGTCAGGCTCCTCAGGAGTGGGTACCAGTGTTGCCTTGGCCAGTCCGGAGCAATGAGGATCATCTTTGGTCTGTCTGCTCTGGTCTTCAATAGAACTTTGGGCAGCAGAGGAAGAGGTGGGAAGGCATAAACTGTCATTGATGTCCAACTGAAAGAGAGAGCGTCCACTCTCCAGGCCTTTGGATGGAAGATCCTTGAGCAGAATTTTGTCAATTGATGATTTTTGTGGGAGGCAAAGAGATCTATGTCTGGCCTTCCCCATTCTTGGATTATTTCTGTAAAAACGTTTGGATGCAACTTCCATTCGTGTGGATCTGTCATATTCCTGCTTAGGTTGTCTGCCAGCGTGTTTTACTTGCCTGGCAAGTACTGTGCTTGTAGTTCCATTTGTAAGTCCATGGCCATGTTCCAAAGTGACATGGCCAGTTTGCATAGGGGGTAAGAATGTGTTCCTCCCTGCTTGTTTATGTACCACATAACTGTGGTGCTGTCCGTTCTTATCAATAGTTGACCTGGTTGTAGAAGGTCCTTGAAAGTTATAATAGCATTTATTACTGCTAGTATTTCTTTTTGATTGATGTGAAGGTGCTTTTCTTTTGGGACCATTTGCCCTGAATACACCGATCTGTCATGTGTGCCCCCCCAGGCGTAGTCCGAGGCGTCTGTTGTGATGACTTGATTTGCTTGAGGTTTGCTGAATGGAAGACCTGTGTTTGTTTGACATGCTTGAGCCCACCACAGAAATTCCTGTTGCAGACATGGAATTAGTGGTATTATTGTTTCCAAACTGCGGCTGTGTTGAGACCATATGTTTTTCAGGTACCATTGTAGTTTCCTCATATGCAACTTTGCACATGGGATTAGTAAGATGCAAGATGCCATGAATCCCAGAGCCTGCAGGATTTTCCTTGCAGTCAGCCTGGTGCAATTTGCTAGTGTTCTGAAGTATTGAATTAGTTGCCCCTGCTTCTCTGGCGTGAGGTAGGCAATCTGGGTGTTTGTGTCCAAATTGGCACCCAGGAAAATTATCTTCCGAGAGGGTATTAGCCTTGATTTCTTTTTGTTGACTGTGTATCCCAGAGAGTTCAATAACATTATTACATAAGCCAGATGTTTCAGAAGAATGTGCTTGTTGTCCGCTTGGATCAGGCAGTCGTCCAAATAGGGATATATTTGTATCCCTTGAAGTCTACAGTAGGCAATTACTGATGCCAGGCATTTCGTGAATACTCTGGGCGCAGTAGATAAGCCAAAGGGCAATGCAGAGAATTGATAATGGGTTGAACCTGCAAGAAATCTGAGGTACCTTCTGCAATTTTGTCTGATTGGGACATGCAGGTATGCCTCCTTGAGGTCCAATGTTACCAGCCAAGACTCCTTGCCCAGCATGGGAAGACGTTGCTGTAGAGTGAGCATGTTGAATTTTGGTACAAGTAGAAATGTGTTTAGGATGGATAGATCCAAAATTGGTCTGCAATCTTTTCCTTTCCTTGGCACCAGAAATAGCCTGGAATAAAAACCTTGACCTTGTTCGTGCGTAGGTACCTCTTGAATAGCTTTCATGTTTATAAGATCTGAAATTTGCTTTTGTGCCTCTGCCTTTTGATTGTGTGGCAGGTTTGGCATGCCTCTCATTTTTGGAAGGGTGTGAAAATGGAATTTGTAGCCTCTGTTTATAATGTCCAGTATCCATTTGTCCTTTGTGACAATATGCCAATTTTTTGAAAATAATGCCAGCTTTCCTCCTAAGGGGGCTGCCATTTGAGACCTGGTTGGCACGCAAAGGGGAAAGTCATTGGGTTTGCTTTCTGAAAGATTGCGAGTTGTCCTCACCACCTCTTTGTGTAGGAGCTTGCCATTGTCTGCCTCTATACGATCCTTGGGATTGTCCTCTGCCCCTCAGGCGCCTGTATCTGCCTTTTTGGGGTCTGTCTGTGGCAGGAAAGGACCAGTTTTTGGAAGACCAATTTCTACTAAAACGTGGGAGTTGAACCTGTAGAAATTCTTTCACAGTTTGCATTGATTTAGCCTTTTCCTCCATTTTCCTTAATACCTCCTCAGCATTAGCACCAAATGGTACATCCTTTTGAAGAGGGGCGTCTAGTAATTTAGCTTTGACATGATCAGGCAAGGCTTGTTCCTTGAGCCAGGCATGCCTACGTACGACTGATCCTGTAACAGCAGCTCTACATGAGGCCTCTAGAGCATCAAAACCACATTGTAAGGTATGCTTACCCACTTGCACTGCACTATGCATCAAATCCTGCAACTTCTTCAAGTCTGGTTGTTCAGGTTGTGACATTTTACTTTTCAATTGTGATAACAAAAACTGTTGGTATTTTAGCATATGAAACTGACAGTTTAAGGCCCTCATGGATAAGGTAGCCGAGGTATATACCTTTTTCTCCCACCTTTCTAAGGATCTGGAATCTCTCTCGGAAGGCAATGGCTTTTTAGCAATGGAGGCCTTAACTCCCTTGGGGCCCTGTGAGATGGTTTCTGGGTCAGCAGCATGGCTTTTGTATAGAAATTGGTGTGAGTCAGGGACCCTGTAGTACCTGTCAGGCTTAACTGGAGCTGGAGGTAGACAGTCCGGGTTAAGGCAGGCCTCCGAGTAAACATCATCTAGGATGTTCAAGACAGGAGGTATAGCCAGAGGCCTGTGCTGAGGAAGCAAGAGAAATTCCCTGAGCCTTTTCTTGGAATCTGAATAATCCTGGCCTTCCCAGTGGAAGTGTTCCCTTAAGGTATGCAAAGTTTCCCCAAATGAGTAATCCTCAGGGGGGGATACAGAAGGGATGGACTCCTCCGCATCAGAGTCTTCAAAAGGGGAGTAAGAATGTTCCTGATCATCAGTGTGCTCTGAAATAATGGAGCCCTGATCAGAGGAGGGGGAATCTTCCTCCACTCTAGGCCTTTTGTCCGGAGGGGGCTGAGAACCTCTGATAAGAGTAATTAAATCCTCAGCCATTTTAAGCATCTGTTTCTTAGGCATGGGGCCTGGAGATGGGCCCTGTGTAGCTGGTCTCGTAGAGTGCATGGTTGCTTTAGACTTTGTGAAATCCTTGAAGGAGAAAGAAGAGGAAGGTCTGAAGACACCTTGAGTGGAGGTGGACCTGTCCACATTCTGAGTTTCAACGCCAAGAGTGGCTTCGGTATCTGTAGTCGGGGTGTGGGCCGAGGAGCCTGCAACCTCGGGCACAGGAGACACCGTCAAAGACAGGTCATCAGTAGTCAGGGGCTGCATAGGCGCCTCGCTGAGAACCGGACCACGTGTAGTCGGCTTTGGCGTGGTGTCGGTAGAGGCCGCGGACCTCGTGTGTCGGTCCTTGTCTTTGCATTTTTTAGACAAAACTGGAGTCGGAGTATCCGACGACATAGTATAGTTAAATGCTTTCCCAAAAAAATGCTGGGCGAACTCCACCCGACGCTTAATAGTGCGTTTGTTGAATGTAGCACAAAAGCGACAGACCGAGATGTTGTGGTCTGGGCCTAAACAAGGTATACAGAGGGAATGGAAATCCTTATGCGGTATTTGCTTCCCACAAGAAATACAATTATTAACTTTGTCTGACATCGGTCTGAGGCAAGAAAAGTTTCCCCAACAGGGTACTTAGCTTTTAAGAAGACTTCGGTTTCCAAATTTTCGTAATCTCAGGAGCTGGCCGACCGGCACTTGCGAACTGCTTCTGCTTCAGGCACCGCGCGGCAAGAAAGACTGAAGAAAATGGCGTTGGCTGGTTCCTTTATACCCCTGTCACTCTGATGTCAGGGAAGAAGCGACGACAACCGACGCCGGACCTAGAATTTGGAATTCAGCCGACCGAGGACCCACCAGACGGCAGGAAAACCCATCTGTTATGACTGCAGCTGTATGCACGATGAACATCTAATTCCATTAGCAAGACTGCATATGAGGAAGCTACAAAAGGATCGCAAGGAAAAGCTATTTCAAAGCAGACTATTTCAAAATGGATAGGCCACTGCATTCGTTTCTGCTATTCACAACATGGCAAATCAGAGCCTAAGGGCATTAGGCCACATTCTACCAGAGCAGCAGCCACTTCAGTAGCTTTCCTGAGAGGAGTACCAACCAAGGATATTGTGGAGGCTGCAACTTGGACTTCAGTGCACACTTTTACAAAGCACTACCACTTACCTTTTTACTCTAAATCCAGAGCAGGCTTTGCCACTGCAGTTCTGCAGGGCTTCATAGCCACTCTTAATTCTATTTAGGCCCAGCCACCCAACATCAGCTTTGGGATTCGACCCAGTGTAATGACTGCAACAGTGAAACATGATGAACATAGTACAGTTGTGTACCTACCATAAATGTAGATGTTCGAGTGTATTCACTGTTGCAGTCCAGGTTACCCTCCCACCACCCCGCTTTCATTGCTGGGACTTATCTGTACTTCTCTATTCTATACAACCTATGTAGTGTATTTGCTTGTAGATGAAGGTAATGTTTATGTTAGTGCATGCTTTTTTATGAGCAGAAATTTTAGCCTACCCTTTTGGGGGCACCTGACATCTGGGGCAAGAAAAACTGAAGAAAATGGCGTCGGCTGCATCTTTTATACCCCTGGCGCACTGACATCAGGGAAGAGGTGACAGCAACTGACGCCGGACCAGGACTTTGGAATTCAGGCCGACTGCGGGTAGCCTGCCAGCAGGATAACCCAAGTGTAATGACTGCAACAGTGATACACGATGAACATCTTCCTCAGAAGCCAGTGCCTGCAGCTCCGGACCCATCCGAGGGAGAGACATCCGCAGGTTCCATAGTCAAAGAGGAGTCTCGTGGCAGACTCCGAAGGTGTCTTGGTAGCAGTCTGCGAATCCATCGAAGCAGGCATCAGGGGCTGCAAGAGCACCTCACTGAGCACCGGCGAACTGGCGACTAGCTTAATGGAAGCATAGTCAGCAGTTTTGGACCTGTGCAGTCTGTCTCTGTCTCTATTTTTATGTTTTTTCAGAAGATCGGTAGTCGGATGGCTTACCAAAGCCATTTTGGAATAATGAGATAGAGGGCGAAGAATTTAGTGACAATAAGGGCCCAACGATGAACAGTTCAGGCGTTGAATAAAGCACAAAACCTACAGCGAGGTACATCATGGTCTGGGCCTAAACAGCTGACGCAGTAAGAATGGAAATCTCGGTGAGGTATTTGCTTTCCACATGTGAGACAATTGTTATTTTTTTCTGACATCATTTAGAGCAAGAAAAAAGGATCCCCAATGGGGTACTTCGCTTTAGAAGATTTCAGGATGATTCAATTCGGAAACGAAACCTCAGGTAACGGCCGACCGGCTTTAGTGTGAACTGCTTCTGCTTCTGGCTCCTCGGCAAGAAAGACTGATGATGGCATCGGCTGCCTGTTTTTATACCCCTGACAACCTGACGTCAGTCCTGGAGCGACAGCAACTGAGGCAGAAATACTAAGTCTCTGGTATTTGGGCAGCCTGCAGGCAGATAACCCAAATGTGATGACTGCAACAGTGAAACACGAAGAACATCTGGCTTTGTTTTGTTTGGTCAGAGGGTTGGAAGCTAGGCTGCAGGATATATCCTGAGTCACATCATTCCCCACTTCCAACTCTGGAGGAATTGAGAGAGTTTGTGGCACAGTAAGACCAAGAAACAGTTTGCATGTTTTCTTGGACAGGGTAAATTTCTGAGTTTCACAAATGAAGGACTCTATCATTGTAGGAAGAACGCCTCCAAAAGAAAGTTCAACAGTAAATAATACTGCTCCTAAAGTATCCTCTGACTCAGAATTGGCATATGACACTACAGATATGTGGTCGACATACGCTAGCTGCTCCTCATCTGAGTCTCATGAATTGGAAGACTCCTGTGGAGGGTGGAGTCCCCTTTCCTTTTAACAGGACAGGGCGATTTTCAGAGTCTAATTGCCTGGATCTCTGGAATTCCACAAGATCCTCTGTAAGCATGAATAAGTCTTGCCGGACAGGCCTGTGAATGATGCAATTGAGTTCCTAGCTGCTGTGGTTTATGCAATTGGACTAATTCTTTGTTCTCTGAGGCTTGAACCTAAACTTGGGTTTGGCATTAGGTAATGAGACCACAGGCCATGGACGGGTGTCCACTACCTGGATCCACTATCCTGGTATCTCATTATGGACAGAGATACAGAGAACTCCATTCTCCCCTCAGTAATGAGAATCCAGCCATCAGAAGCCAGTGCCTGCCCAACATATCTGGGCCCAGCTGATGCTTGGTATTACTCATCCCAAGTGAATGTTGGCAGTGCAATAGGCATGACAGCCTCTGAAAGAATCTTGCCAAATGACTCCAGCAATGCGGGTAGTTGTCAGAGGGGGCCAAAAAACTGTTTCACACCTTCTTTGACAAGCTTGAACTTGGGAGGGGTACTGGAGATAGAAATGTTGTCTGGTACAATTGTGCTCGTCTCTAGGAGGTTTCTTCTTTTTACATGGGATATTGACTAAGGAACTGAGAGACACCATATTGGACATAGGACACTGGAGCATTTGTGCTGCTCTAAATACTTCTGCAAGGACTCGGCCCTATGCTTACTTATATGAGAATTGAAGTTAAGTGCACTAGTGACAATTAGGCATGTATTCCAGAGCCAGGTAGAACAAGGAGACAGAGAGGGACACAGTGAGTGAGTGTGAGAGAGAAAGAGAGAGACAGAGACAGACAAAGGAAATCCCTACAGCAGCAGAGTCAAACACACAGCCACCACACCCCCACGTGGCCCACAGCACACCAGCCGCTACAGTCCCAGAGATGGCCTGCCCTCCCAAATATAGTAGGGCCATCAACCGAGCAACCTTCCACAAAACCAGAACTCATCACACTTTCATACTGTCAGTGTTTCCAGCCATCAATCTAAGCTATGATGAAGACCCAAATAAATGAGGGGCAGACTAAGTATTGTTTTTACAAACCGATAATTGCTACCATAACCAGGTTTATGTTAACATGCATGTTCACAAGGATATGCCATATCCGTTATGGCAGAGGTCAGCAAACTTGTAGTAGTGTTGTGCCAGTGACAGGTAGGGACAGCCAAGCAACCCCACTGTTCCGCACTGAACACAAGTGGCTCTGCTTTGAGATTTTTGATTGGCTTGTATATTAGTATATGAGCCAATCAAAAATCGCAAAGCAGAGCCACTGTTCAATGCGGAACAGTGAATTTGCTCACGCACACAGTCTCTTCAGCTTTCATACATAGATTCACTCTCCCTCTCTCTCCGATCTGGCACACACAGTCACTCCAGCTTTCATACATGCATTCACCCAGTCACTCTCCATGATCGCTCACCCCACACAGTCTCGTTGAATTTCATACATGCATTCACTCACTTTCTCTCCAGTCTCTCTCACACAGCATGCCATTGAAAATCGTTCCACGTGCCATGCTTGGCACACATGCCATAGGTTGCTGACCCCTGGCACAGATAAGTAAAAGTTAACTGTGATGCATCTGAAAAGGTTGCTTAAGTAAAAAAAATCTCTTGACCATTACCTTCCCTGCTTACACACATGCAACATAGCTTGCTTTAAAATAGCCTTGGAGGTAAAATTAGCTGTTAGCATGATGAGAGGGCTGATCTATAGAATTTCACTTGTCTCATTTGCTTGATTACCCAAAGCAGAGCTAGCAGGGTAGTCAATGGATAATATGGCACAAAAAAACACTATTTATTACTTCATTGCCGTTCCTATCCAAAACACACCTCTCAACTGTCTGGAATTTCACAGAATGTCCAGATGTTTGCCTCATATTTTGGTCTATTCTTCATAAAATGTGTAGTTATCTCACAAATCATTGAGAGTTACAGTCAATCCTGTTTGGGGGGAGGGAGCAAAAGGCCCACGACAGGCACTGAACGCAGCAAATCAGAGTCCCCAAAGTCACCGATGTGGGATAGTTGGAAAACATCCCACAAATTGAAATGTAGGCTTGTTTTAAAAAATAAACGGGTACTTGTAGTCAATGTAGTGGCCAGTCCTGTGCTTTTGATTGAATTGCAGCAGGTTTTGGTTATTGTTTTGGGCAGCTGTCACAAAGCAATGTTTGAGCAGTAGTCTTGCTTTGTCAGTTGGAGTGTTAGACTGAATAAATACATATAAAAATACTTTTAATCCCTTTATCATGTTTTCAAAGAACAGTTAAAGAAAATCCTGTGGTGCAGGAAAAGTGGAAAACCTTGTATTTTTTTGCGGAGGCCAATGGAAAAAGTACAGTTTTGTACCTACCATAAATGTAGATGTTCGAGTGTAAACACTGCTGCGGTCATCACACTTGGGTTATCCTGCCGTCAGGTGGTCCCGCAGTCGGCCAGAGTTCCAAAGTCTTGGTCCGCCGTCAGTTGTTGTCTCCTCCTCCCTGACGTCAGTGTGACAGGGGTGTAAAAGATGCAGCCAACGCCACTTTCTTCCGTTTTTCTTGCCCCAGATGTCAGGTGCTCCCAAATAGGTAGGCAATTCAAATTGCTAGTAAAAAATACAAAAGCAAAGCAAACAACCATTTTTAGTTACCAGCAAATACTCCCCATAGGTAATAAAGGGTAGATGCCCTAGGTAAGTACCAGAAAGTAAGAGGGGAAGGAGGGAGGGTAACCTGGACTGCAGCAGTGTTTACACTCGAACATCTACTTTTATGGTACGTACAAAACTGTACTATGTTCATAGTGTTACACTGCTGCAGTCATCACACTTGAGTGGAGTCCCAAAGCTAAGGTAGGGAGGCTGGATCTATAAGGCATTAGGGGTGGCTATAAGGCCCTGCAGTACAGCAGTGGCGAAGCCAGCTCTGGATTTGGAGTATAAAGGCAAATGGTAATGTTTGATGAAGGTATGCACAGAACTCCATGTTGGCTGCTTCCAAAATATCCTTGGTAGGTACTCCTCTGAGGTAGGCAGTTGAAGTGGCTGTTGCCCTGGTGGAGTGAGATTTGATGCTGCTAGGTACAGGTTTCCCATGGTGAGTATAGCAGAAACGTATACTGTGTCCTATCCATTTTGAAATAGTCTGCTTTGAAATGGCTTTTCCCTGTGCTCCTGCAGCATATGCTACCAATAATTATTCAGTTTTTCTGAAAGCTTTGGTTTTGTCCAAGTAGAAGCGTAACTGTCTGTGAATGTCCAAAGAATGTAGTAGTCTCTCCCCTTTGTCCTGTGGTTTTGGATAGAAAGTTGGCAAGTGAATAGCTTGGTTTAGAGCCATACTTGATACCACCTTTGGCATAAATGTAGGGTTAGTTTGTAAAGACACCCTGTCCTGGTGGAAGATGAGGAAAGGTTCCACTGCCATTAGTGCCTGTAATTCTGAAACTCTTCGTGCTGATGTTATTGCCAGTAGCAGAGCAGTTTTCCAAGAGATGTATTTTAATTCTGCTGTGTTAGCTGGCTCAAAAGGAGGTAAAGTTAATTTTTCTAAAACAAAGTTGAGGTCCCAAGTTGGTGTGGGTGCTCTATGGGGCGGTCTTATGTTTTTAGCCCCTTTGAGGTATTGTTTGAGAAAAGGATTAGAAAAAATTGGTGGATCCATGTTGTAATGAGCAGAGATAGCTGAGGCGTGGATCTTGATGGATGAAAAAGAGAGGCCCTTGTCCAGCATCTCAGTTAAGTATTGCAGTATCTGAGGAATGTTTGGGACAAGAGGGTCAAGGCTCTGTGCTTGGTTCCAGGCACAGAATCTCTTCCATTTATCCGAGTATGCTTTCCTGGTGCTAGGCCTTCTGGCCTCCAGAATGACATCCATAACAGCTTTGGAGAGAGGCATTTAAGGTCTTTAGCTGGCTGTGAAGTATCTGACTGTTGTGCTGTGTCAGCAGCTGTGGGATTCGATGCAAAATCCAGGGTGGTTCTTGTGTAAAGTTCTTTAAGATTGGGTACCAGTACTGGCGTGGCCAGTCTGGTGCAATCAGGATCATTTTTTGGCTCTTCCTGCCTGGCTTTTATGAGTACCTTTGGAAGGAGAGATAAAGGAGGGAAGGCGTATACTTGTAGTTTTTTCCAGCTGAATGAGAGGGCATCCACTTTCCATGCTTGTGGATGGTAGCTCCTTGTGCAGAATTTCTGTAATTGTCAGTTCTTTGGGGAAGCAAACAGATCTATGTCCGGGTTCCACTATTTTTGTGCTATCATTCTGAATATTTGTGGGTTCAGTTCCATTCATGTGGGTCCATAATGTTTCTGCTTAGGTTGTATGCCAGTGTGCTTTTCTCTCCTGGCAGGAATTGTGCTTGCAGATGAACTTGGTAGTTTACAGCTGTGTTCCACAAGGTCATGGCTTGTCTGCAGAGGGGGAAGGAGTATGTGCCCCCTTGCTTGTTTATGTACCACATAACTGTGGTGTTGTCTGTCTTTAGTAGTAATTGCCCTGGATGCAGTAGGCCCTTGAAAGCTATAATAGCATTTTGTACAGTTAGCATCTCTTTTTGATTGATGTGGAGATGTCTTTCCTCTGTGGGCCACTCGCCCTGGATACATTTTCCTGCCATATGTGCTCCCCAGGCGTAATCCAATGCATCTGTTGTCAGTGTTTGCCTGGCTGTGGGTTGAGTGAAAGGCTGTCCCTTGTTGAGGTGACAAGCTTGTGCCCACCATCGAAACTCCTGTTGTAGGCAAGGAATTAGTGGTATAACTGTTTCCAAACTTTGACAGTGTTGAGACCATACGCTCTTTAGGCACCACTGTAATTTCCTCATATGCAGTCTGGCATATGGAATTAGTAGTATGTAAGATGCCATGTAGCCCAAGGCCTGCAGAATTTGTCTTGCAGGGAGTTGGGTCTTTGTTGCCATTAATTGAAAATATTGATTCAGTTGTGCTTGCTTGTCTGGCGTGAGATAAGCCATCTGGGCAGTTGTGTTCAAGCTGGCACCCAGGAATATTATCTGTTGTGAGGGAACTAGTTTTGATTTCTTTTCGTTTACTATGTACCCCAGGCAACTTAATAACTTTTTTTTACGAATGCCAGATGCTTTAGTAGAATGTTCCTGCTCTCTGCTTCAATCAGGCAGTCGTCCAGGTATGGATAAATTTGAATTCTTTTTTGCCTGCAAAATGCAATTACTGGTGCCAGGCACTTTGTGAAGACCCTGGGCGCAGTAGATAAGCCAAAGGGCAGTGCAGAGAATTGATAATGCATTGAACCAGCTAGAAATCTGAGGTATCTTCTGCAGTTCTGTCTGATAGGTACATGCAGGTATGCCTCTTTGAGGTCCAATGTCAAGAGCCAAGCTTTCTTGCCCAGCATGGGAAGAAGCTGCTGTAGTGTTAACATCTTGAATATCGGTACATCCAGGTAAGTGTTTAGTGTAGAAAAGTCCAGAATGGGTCTCCACGCTTTGTCCTTTTTGGGAACCAGAAAGAGTCTTGAGTAAAATCCTTGTCCTTGTTCCTGTGATGGTACCTTTTGAATAGCTCTCATGTCCATGAGTGCTGTAATTTGTCTTTCAGCCTCTGCCCATTGATTTGATGGCAGATTTGGCATTCCTTTTAGCTTTGGCAGGGTGTGAAAATGGAACCTGTAACCTTGAGATACAATGTTGAGAACCCATTTGTCTTTGGTGATGCAATGCCAGTCGTGATAGAAAAGTGCCAGTTTTCCTCCCAAGGGAGTTGCCAAGAGAGAGCTGTTCGGCAGCTGTAGTGGAAAGTCATTGAGTCTGTTTTTTATAAGATTGAGGCCTGTCTTCTTCTTTCGGGCCTGGTGTGCCCCACTGTCGAGGCCTGTAAGGGCCTTGTGTCTGACCTCTACCTCTTGGACGTCTGTATCTGCCCCTTTGAGGTCTGTCTGTGACTGGAAAGGACCAATTCTTTGTTGGCCAATTTCTGCTAAAATGAGGAGGCTGAACCTGTAAGAAATCTTTCAACGTTTGCATAGATTTTGCCTTATCCTCCACCTTCTTTAATACCTCCTCTGCCTTAACTCATAACAGCACATCCTGCTGCAAAGGTGCATCCAATAACTTTACCTTAACATGATATAGTAATGTATGTTCTTTTAACCAAGCATGCCTTCTAATGACAGAGCCTGTAACTGCTGCTCTACAGGAGGCCTTTAAGGAGTCAAACCCACATTGCAAATGTTTTCCCACTTGTTCAGCAGCATGCAATAAAATCCTGTATTGCTTTTAAGTTAGGAGGATCTGAATCTGGAAGCATCTTTTGTTTCAGCTGAGACATCAAAAATTGCTGATATTTTAGCATGTGAAACTGGCAATTCAAGGCTCTCATTGCTAAAGTTGCAGACGTATATACCTTCTTTCCCCATCTGTCTAAAGCTCTGGAATCTCTGTCAGAGGGAACTGGGTTTTTTGCTCATGAAGCCTTAAATCCCTTTGGGTCCCTGAGAAATAGTTTCATGGTCAGCAACAGGGCTTTTGTACAGAAACTTGTGAGAGTCAGGGACTCTGTAATATCTATCTGGTTTAACTGGGGCTGGGGGTAAGGAGTCAGGGTTCAAACTGGATTCAGTGTACACATCATCCACAATGTCAAGAACTGGCAGGATAGCAAGGGGTCTGTGTTGTGGCAATAAAAGGAAGTCTCTGAGCCTTTTCTTGGATTCTGAATAATCCTGACCTTCCCAATGGAAATGCTCCCTGATGGTATGTAAGGTCTCCCCAAAGGAATAATCCTCAGGCGGAGAGGCTGACAGAATTGATTCCTCAGCATCAGAACCCTCATAAGGGGGTAAAGAATATCCTAGGTCCGAGTAAGAGTCAGAGGAAATGGACACCTGGTCAGAAGATTCATAGTCTGCATCCTGTCTGGGCCTTTTATCAGGAGGGGGATGGGACCCCCTGATCAGGGTGATTAGGTCCTCGGCCATTTTTAGCATTTGTTTCTTAGGCATGGAAGCCTGTCCTGGAGAGAGTTGTGTCTGTTTCTTTGCTTTTAAGGGGGGGCTTAGACTTAACAGAGGGTTTAATGGTTAATTGGGTAGGTCTGAAAACACCCACTGTAACTCTGGATTGCTCAGCTACTTCGATTTCCTCAGTAGGTTTAGGATCGGCAAGCTGAAGGCCTAGTGCATCCGAAGGCCCAGCCAGCTCCACATGGGAGTCGGATGCGGTCTGTGGTTCTGCGTAGGCGCCTCGCTGAAAACCGGAGAACCAGCGACTGGGCTAGAAGAGGCCTCGTCAGTTTTGGGCCTCGGATGCCTGTCCTTGTCCTTGCGCTTTTTATGCATTGCGGTCGTTGGAATTTCTGACGGCATGGTGTAATTGAATTTTCTACCAAAATAATGTCGGGCAAAATCAAACAGACGTTTAATAGTGCGCTTGTTAAACCTAGCACAAAACCTATAACCAGTGACGTCGTGGACAGGGCCTAGGCATGGAATCCAATAGGAGTGGAAATCCTTATGAGGTATTTGCTTCCCACAAGAAATACAGTTATTAACTTTTACTGACATCAGTCTGAGGCAAGAAAAAGTTTCCCCAACGGGGTACTTTGCTTTTTTAGAAGACTTCGGTTCTGGATTCAGAATGAAAATCTCAGGAGTAGGCCGACCAGCACTTGCGAACTGCTTCTGCTTCGGGCACCACGCGGCAAGAAAGACTGAAGAAAATGGCATCGGCTGCATCTTTTATACCCCTGTCGCACTGACATCAGGGAGGAGGCGACAGCATCCGACGACGGACCAAGACTTTGGAACTCTGGCCGACTGTGGGACCGCCTGACGGCAGGATAACCCAAGTATGATGACTGCAGCAGTGTAACACGATGAACATGCAGCTTGTTTGATTTGTAAGCAAAACAAAGCTGTGACGAAGGAATACAACATTCGCAGGCATTACACAAGTATTCACGCTTCGAAGTATGATGAATATAGAGGAAAGATGCGTGAAGAAAAAGTTAGGGAGTTAGAACAGGCACTCAAAAAGCCAGAGATGCTGTAGAGTTCAGGCAAGTTACAGGATTGCAGACGAAATAGCTACATTGAAGCCTTTTTCGAAGGGGGAAACTTTTAAAGAAATGTATGCTGGTGGTCATGGAAGACATTTGCCCTGAAAAACATCAAGCATTTGCAAACAGAAGCCTTTCAAGAAATGCAGCTACAGATAAGACTTTCTGATAATTCATTAATTCGAACAGTCAACTCAAAGAAAAAGTTGCTAAATTTGTAGCATTTGCTGTAGCAATTCATGAAAGTACAGATGTCAGGGACAGCACAACTTGCAGTTTATATACATAGTGTAGATGACAATATGCAGGTAACTGAAGAATTTGTGGAACTCGTACCTGTGAATGAAGCAACAACGGGGGATGATATAGCCTGGATCCAGATGGAGCATCTCAAATGGCTGGCAGAAAAGCTGGAGTGGCAACAAAGTTAAAGGAAAAACTACTTGCTATGAACTCAGACCATCAAATTCACAGTGTCCATTGCATAATTCACAGAAAAGTGCTTTGTAGTAACAGTAAAGATGGATCATGTCATGGATGTTGTTACTAACGCAGTGAACTTCATACACATGCAAGGTCTGAACCACAGATAGCTCAATAGCTTACTGGAGGAAATTCACACTCACGGTCTTCCATATCACACTGATGTTCATTGGTTAAGCCGAGGAGTTGTGCTGAACCACTTTTATAAATTAAGAAGTAAAATACAGAGGTTTATGCACGAGAAAGGATGGAATGTGCAGGAAATGAAAGACAATAAATGAGTTCAAGATCTAGCTTTCACAGTAGATATAATAGAACACTTGCATCACCTGAATACAAGGCTGCAAGGTCGCAATAAATTGGTGATAGATTTGACTCTATTCGTGCCTTTGAGTTGAAGCTTAAACTTTCTGAACGCCAACTAGCAGCAAGTAATACTGCACACTTTCCAACTAGTCCTGCAAGACGCACCTGAGTTTCTTGGTGATATCAACACCGAAAAGTACTGCACCAAGATTTCCAAGTTACTGAGTTCAGAGAAAGATTTGCAGATTTAAAAACCTTGAGAATGATTTTTCTATTTTCTGCAACCCTTTCTCTGTTAATGCTGATGAGGTACCAGAACAGTTTCAGTTAGAACTAACTGAGCTCCAGTGTAATTCTGAGTTGAAAGATAAGCTTTCCAGGTGTTTATATTGGCATATTTTATCAGTATATAGGGTCAACATATTCCCAAATTAAATGTTTGACCAACATATTCCCAAATTAAATGTTTAGCCTCAAAGATTATGTCAGTGTTCTGTCTGAACATCTCTTTTCTGTGATGAACTTGAACAAGTTTTGACTCTGTTCTCAACTTACCAATGAACATCTCAGCTCAACACTGAAGGTAGCCACTGCTCAATCCTTAGTGCCAAACACTGATGCACTTGTACAGGCCAGGAGGCGTCAAGTTTCTAGGAGCAGTAGTACCAGGAATTAAGGTAAATAACTTGATTTCCTTAGCTAAATCAACCTTTCTTTATTATCACTGTTACTATTATTATTAATACTAGTAGTAATATTATTATTATTGTTATTACTATTACCATCATTATTACATTACTCCCCTACTAAATGATCTTGATCTGATAATTACCTGGCCCCTGTATTGTATACTCTGATGAAATGTGGCCGGCTGGGGTAAATGAGTTTGACAATCCTGCCCTACAGGATCTATTTTCCATACTCCGGGGGGGGGAGGGGGGGGTGTTCCCTAAAGGCATACTAAGCTTGAGAAGTCTTCTGGCTTTGGAATGAATGATGTACTCTAGGATGCATCAGACTCTAATGACAAGGAAGAACTGAAAAATGGCAGTGGTTGACGACACTTTATATCCCAATATTATGACACTGAAAGGGAGGGCATCTGATGAACATTAAAGATTATGTGCTTATCATAACAACAGATCTTCATTACTCAATATCAGTCCACTTCAGCTATTGCTCATCATCTATTAGAATCTCCCAGGTACAAATTCCTCCCATTGTTCCCATAATGCATCACCTCCCCTGTTTCTGTAAATTGAGTTTGCACCCTGATACCCACTTTTCTGTGATGCATGCAGACTTATCTGACATTCCTTCACAGTCTCTTTTTGTAACAGTTCAAAAAAGTAGGCTGGAAAGGGGAAGGGCATGCTGAAATGGACAGACATGGTTTATGAAGAGCTACCTTTATGATAATTACATAACTGCAGTATCTTACATGACCCAGTCCATTAACTTCAACTATAGGAAAGGGACCCCCCCACTTCTTTTTGGGTGGCAACAAGACAGGGTACCCCAAATGATGGAAGACCAAAAGATTGACCTGAACCTCAAGATCACATCAATTTATACTGTTTTGCAAAAGTATGCATAAAAGACTAAGTCACTGCAGCACAATTACCAAACTGACACATTCCTGAAAAAAAGGCCAAGGAGGTAGCCACTGTCACTGCAGAATGTATTTTGGGATTACCTAATAGAGGTTTGTTGTGAAAAAGTGGAACACAGCAATACAGTCTGAAAGCCACCCTGACAGGGTGATCTTGGACACTTTTTCACCCTAATCTGTTTGGGCAAAGGAAAGTTATGTACTCACTATAATATTCCACCTGTGTTGTCTGTTTTCATTCTTCCTCAACAGTTGGGTTCAGATCCACTCGGACGTTGCTAAAGCTTGTGGCAACCAAAAACTCTTGTGCTTCTCCCTTACCCATAATGCTGCCACCCCAATTACCTCAGAGCTTGTTTGCTGCCTGAGTAGAAAGTTGTTGTCTTTCGGCTTTTCCAGGTAAGGGGTCGCCACAGCGGAACTCCAGTCTGCTAATGATTGGTAGTTGATTTTTACGTACCGATTTACCAGCCCTGATGCACAACCTTCAATGAAGGTATGCCCATTCACGCATGTCTCCATGCAGAAGACGCTCTAGCTGAGAAATGAACCAGACAGCGTCTTACTGTGAAGCGACAATGCTACCGCAGCACCACCACCGCGGATTAAGAAAACAGCCACTGATATAATCCTTTATTCTAGTGCCTCGGTAAAAACACCTTCATGGAATAAAACACATACAAAATAACTATTCTTGTATATAGCACCTTCTTAATTACTACCAATTTGTCAATTATCTCATAAAATATTTCTTAAAGCAAACACTTCCAATTCAAATCATTGTTCAAGCCTTTTGGAATCACTGTATCATATTTCAAAATATAAACAGTTTCTTTATACATTAATTTCTGTTTTAATAATTCTTCACTTCAGGATTATATCAGTGGCGGTTTTCTTTGTTTGGAGTCCTACATATTGGTATCCTGTTGTATTCAGAAAGAGTGGAGAGGAGAAGTGTTGTTGAGAACTTCCTTATCTGAGGTTATCATTTTTCAAACTGTCCTCAACTGTTGGGACAGAGTCCCCAGCTACCTAATTTCCAGGGCAGATTCAAGGAAGGATATTTCTGAGCACTATAGAGCAAAATATGCCTTTCCTCTGGAGACCAGATCTAATTTTAGTGAGTAATAAAGGTAAGCGGGGTAGCCCAAGTAACTGCTGCACAAATTTCATCCATGGACACTCTGGATTGAAAAACTGAGGAAGCTGCCATGGATCTGGCGGAGTGGGGCTCCAACAGGGTTTGTCAGAGCAATGCCCATTTTTTTATACACAAAAGAAATGCAATTTGTTATGCATCTAGATAGAGTAATATGCTATCTACCCTTTTTATCATAGTACTGAATATTCTTAGTATTGGTAAAATCGGGCGACTCAACTATTGTGCTATATATATTTTTTTTACTTTTCAAGTACTTTGCCTTTTGGAGCGGTTTACAACATGCAAAGGTTACAATTGTTTAAAATTGTATTTTTGTAACGGTTTCTGTTTTACAAGTTCTACAACTTTAAGTTGCTTACTGCTGTAAAGCAATTTGTGCTTGTGATGTAAGCAGTGATGTATTTTAAATTGTGGCGGTTTTAGTTACAAGGTCTTCTGAAGAAGTTTGCTTCAGTGCAAACGAAAAGCGCTTTAAGCCTTGTATGTGCTTGTGTATTTTAGTAAACTTTGGAACTGCTTTCTCGTCAGCTGTTTTTTTGTTTTATTAGTTTCTTAGTTGTTAGTGATATCTAGATAGAGTAACTTTGGTCACTGGTTTACTCAGTGTTGGCTCTGCATAAACAACTGATCAGTTTTTCTGATGTTTTTGTCCCATGTAAGTAAAAACATAACCGTCTATGAACATCTAATAAATGTAATATGTATTCTCCTGTGTTAGAAAAATTGGGAAAGAATATTGGCAAATTAAAAGGTTGATATTGGATTCTGACACCACCTTTTGAAGGATAGTCGGGTTGGTACATAAGGTAACTCTGTCTTTATGAATAATCAAGTATGGAGGTTTCAAACACGATGCTTGGATCTCAGAAATTTTTCTGACCAAGGTAATGGCCACTAAGAAAATTGTCTTCCATGAAAGATATTTGAGTTTGCATCTAGCCAAGGGTTAAAAAGGGGATTGTGTAACAGACTGCAGCACAAGGTTAAGGTCCCAAGGGGTGTAGAATCTTCAAAAGGTGGCCTTAAGAGTAGAGCGCCTTTTAAAAATGATTTGCTCAACTTACGGGACACAACAGAACCATCATCTGTTCCAATGTGAAAACTGGAAATCTCTGCTAAATGTACTCTAATAGTAGAAAGAACGAGCTTCAAAAAAGAAGTGGTAGAAATTCCAAGATATTATGAATGGGAGATGAAAAGGTTCAATGTTAAAATTCTGAGCCCAAAAAAATCAAATCTCTTCCATTCAATGGAGAGCAGTTTCTGGTGGAAGGTTTATGGGAGGACAAAAGGGTATGATGGCCCAGAGAAAACAGCACAGGTTGTCTGGCTATTAATGGAAGTGGAGGAACCAGGCAGTCAGAGTGAGATTCACTATGTCTGGATATGTCGTACCTGTTGGGTGAGACAGGAGGTCCGGAGTTGGATCCAGAAACCAAGGTGGTTGAATTAGATGAGGCCAAAGGAAGGGAAACCAAATTTGTTGAGGCCAATAAGGGGCAATGAAGATGATCTTGCTCTTCAGCCTTGCAGCTTTCTAAAGAAATTTGGGAATTAATAAAGTGGGAGGATACACAAAGGAGACCAGGAGGCCAGTTGTGAAGTAGAGCTTCCCTCTGGGGGCATTAAAGCAAAGTAGCTGCTGCATTTGTTGTTCAAAGGGGATGCAAACAGATCGCAGCAAGGTTGGCCTCAATTTTGGAAGACTGTATTCACAAACTTTTTGTCGAGAGACCATTTCTGAGGTAGAACGCACCTGCTCCATTTGTCTGCTATCATATTGGATTTCCCCGGAATGTGCATTTCTAAAAGAAAGCGGTTGGAAGGGATCGCCCTCTGCACACTCTTGAGACAGTGGGTAGGATTTGGTTCTTCCCAGTTTGTTGAAGTACCAGACAAAGTACAGTTGTGCACCTACCATAAATGTAGATGTTCGAGTGTATTCACTGTTGCAGTCATTACTCTTTGGGTTATCCTGCTGGCAGGCTACCCGCAGTCGGCCAGAATTCCAAAGTCTAGGTCCGGCGTCGGTTGCTGTCGCCTCTTCCCTGACGTCAGTGCGCCAGGGGTATAAAAGATGCAGCCGACGCCATTTTCTTCAGTTTTTCTTGCCCCAGATGTCAGGTGCCCCCAAAATGGTAGGCTAAAAATATTATGCCAATAATTATGCATGCAATAACATGCAGTAAAATAAACATTTCCTTCATCTAGAAGCAAATATACCACACAGGTTGTATAAGATAGAGAAGTATAGGTAAGTCCCAGCAAAGAAAAGGGGGATGGAGGGTGGGTAACCTGGACTGCAACTGTGAATACACTCGAACATCTACATTTATGGTAGGTACACAACTGTACTATGTTCATCGTGTTTCACTGTTGCAGTCATTACTCTTGGGTTGAATCCCAAAGCTATGGCTGGGTGGCTGGTCCTAAATAGCATTAGGAGAGGCTATAAGGCCTTGCAGAACTGCAGTGGCGAAGCCTGCTCTGGATTTAGAGTAGAGAGGTAAATGGTAGTGCTTTGTAAAAGTGTGCACTGAACTCCAAGTTGCAGCCTCTAAAATGTCTTTGGTTGGTACTCCTCTGAGAAAGGCTGTTGAAGTTGCTGCTGCCCTGGTAGAATGAGGCCTAATGCCCTTGGGCACTGATTTGCCATGTTGTGAGTAGCAGAAACGAATGCAGTGGCCTATCCATTTTGAAATAGCCTGTTTTGAGATAGGCTTTCCTTGAGATCCTGCAGCATATGCCACTAAGAGTTGCTCAGTTTTTCTGAAAGCTTTAGTTCTGTCCAAGTAGAAGCGTAGTTGCCTATGTATGTCCAAGGAATGCAGAAGTCTCTCACCCTTATTCTTTGGGTTTGGATAAAAGGTAGGCAAATGAATGGTTTGGTTAAGGGCCACACTGGACTCTACCTTAGGCATAAAGGTTGGGTTTGTCCTTAGAGAAACCCTGTCTGGATGGAAAATGATGAAAGGTTCCACAGCCATGAGTGCCTGTAACTCTGAAACTCGTATTGCAGAGGTTATTGCTAGGAGCAAAGCTGTTTTCCAAGATAAAAACTTTATATCAGCTGTACTGGCTGGCTCAAAAGGCGGCAGTGTGAGTTTTTCCAAGATATAATTGAGGTCCCATGCAGGTATTGGGGCTCTTCTTGGAGGTCTTATGTTTTTGGCCCCTCTGAGGTACTGCCTTAGCAAAGGATGGGGAAAAATAGGAGGTTCCGTATTGTAATGAGCTGAAATGCCAGAGGCATGAATTTTTACTGATGAAAAGGATAGGCCTTTGTCCAGCATCTCAGTTAGGTATTGTAAAATCTGAGGTATATTTGGTAGAGATGTGTCAATTCCTTGTGCCTGGTTCCAAGCACAGAATCTTTTCCATTTTTCTGCATAATATTTTCTAGTACTGGGCCTCCTGGCCTCCAAAATAACATCAATCACTGCTTTAGAGAGAGGTGTGCTTTGAATGGTTACATTATCCGCCATGCTGCCAGATTTATGGTCCTGAGTTGGCTGTGCAGAATCTGATTGTTTCGCTGGGTCAGTAAGTGAGGAATTAGAGGCAATGTCAAGGCTGGACCTTGAGACAAGCTTTTTAGGATTGGGTACCAGTGCTGGCGTGGCCAGTCGGAGGCAATCAGAATCATTCTTGGCTTCTCTTGCCTGACCTTTAGGAGTACTTTGTGGAGGAGAGGCAGAGGAGGAAAGGCATACACAATTAGACCTTTCCAGCTGAATGACACAGCATCCACTTTCCATGCTTGCTTGCAATAAATTCTTGTGCAGAATTTCTGTAGTTGGCAGTTGTGAGGGGAGGCAAATTGATCTATGTCTGGGCATCCCCATTCCTTTATCTTGCTGAAGACTTGTGGATCCAGTTAACACTTGTGGGGATCCGTAAGGTTTCTGCTTAGGTCGTCTGCCAGAGTATTGTTATTTCCTGGCACGAATTGTGCTTGCAGGTGTACTTGATAAGTCAATGCTGTGTTCCACAAAGTCATGGCTTGTCTGCAGAGGGGGTAGGAATGTCTGCCTCCCTGCTTGTGGAATGTCTGCCTCCCTGCTTGTTTATGTACCACATGACTTAGTATTGTCCGTCCTTATCAGTTGTTGTCCTGGATGGAGTAGATCCTTGAAAGCTGTTGGGGCATTCTGAACAGCTGGCATCTCTTTTTGATTGATATGTAAATGCATTTGGCTTGTGGACCATGTGCCCTGAATACATTTTCCTGCCATGTGTGCTCCCCAGGCATAACCTGATGCATCTGTTGTTATTGACTGCCTGGCTGTGGTAGAGTGAATGGCTGTCCCTTGTTGAGGTGACAGGCATGAGCCCACCATCGAAACTCCTGTTGCAGGCAAGGAATGAGGGTAATTAATGCTTCCAGGCTTTGACAATGTTGACAGACACTTTTTAGGTACCACTGAAGTTTCCTCATATGCAGTCTGGCATATGGAATTAGTAGAATGCAGGATGCCATGAAGCCCACAGCCTGCAGAAGTTTTCTTGCAGATAACTGGGTCTTTGTTGCCAACATTTTGAAGTAAGAAGTTAGTTGCCTTTGTTTGTGTGGCGTGAGATAAGCCATTTGGGCCATTGTGTTCAAGCTGGCACCCAGGAATATTATCTCTTGTGAGGGCACTAGTTTTGATTTCTTTTCGTTTACTGTGTACCCTAGGCAAATTAATAATTGTTTTTACGAACGCCAGATGCTTTAGAAGAATGTCCTTGCTCTCTGCTTGAATCAGGCAGTCGTCCATGTATGGATAAATTTGAATTCCTTTTTGTCTGCAGAATGCAATTACTGGTGCCAGGCACTTTGTGAAGACCCTGGGCGCAGTAGGTAAGCCAAAGGGCAGTGCAGAAAATTGACTGTGCATTGAACCAGCTATGTATCTGAGGTATCTTCTACAATTTTGTCTGATAGGGACATGCAGGTATACCTCCTTGAGGTCCAAAGTCATGAGCCAAGCTTTCTTGCCCAGAATGGGAAGAAGCTACTGTAGTGTCAACATTTTGAATTTCGGAACATCCAGGTAAGTGTTTAGAGAAGAGAGATATAGAATGGGTCTCCAGGCTTTGTCCTTTCTGGGAACCAGAAAGAGTCTTGAGTAAAATCCTTGTCCTTGCTCCTGTGGTGGTACCTTTTGAATAGCTCTCATGTCCATGAGTGCTGTAATTTGTTTTTGAGCCTTTGCCCATTGATTTGATGGCAGATTTGGCATTCCTTTTAACCTTGGCAGAGTGTGAAAGTGGAACCTGTAACCTTGAGATACAATGTTGAGAACCCATTTGTCTTTGGTGATGCAATGCCACTTGTGATAGAAAAGTGCCAGTTTTCCTCCTAAGGGGGCTGCCAAGAGAGAGCTGTTTGGCAGTTGTAGTGGGAAGTCATTGAGGCTGCTTTTTATATGGTTGGGGCCTGTCTTCCCCTTCTTTCTGGCCTGGTGTACCCCATTGTCGAGGCCTGTAAGGACCTTGTGTTTGATCTCTACCTCTTGGATGTCTCTATCTGCCCCTTTGAGGTCTGTCTGTGACTGGAAAGGACCAATTCTTTGTTGGCCAATTTCTGCTAAAACGGGAGGCTGAACCTGTAAGAAAGCCTTTGCCGTTTGCATAGATTTTGCCTTATCCTCCATCTTCTTTAATACCTTCTCTGCCTTAACTCCAAACAACACATCACGCTGCAAAGGTGCATCCAATAATTTTACCTTAACATGATCTGGTAACGTATGTTCTTTTAACCAAGCATGTCTTCTAATGACAGAGCCTGTAACTGCTGCTCTACAGGAGGCCTCTAAAGAATCAAAACCACATTGCAAAGTATGTTTTCCCACTTGTTCAGCTACATGCAATAATTCCTGCATTTCTTTAAAATTAGGAGGATCTGAATCTGGAAGCATCTTTTGTTTCAATTGAGACATCAAAAATTGCTGATATTTTAGCATGTGAAACTGGCAATTTAAAGCTCTCATTGCTAAAGATGCAGACGTATATACTTTCTTTCCCCATCTGTCTAATGCTCTGAAATCTCTGTCAGAGGGAACTGGGTTCTTTGCTGATGAGGCCTTAATCCCTTTGGGTCCCTGAGAAATAGTTTCAGGGTCAGCAACAGGGCTTTTATACAGAAATTTGTGAGAGTCAGGGACTCTGTAGTATCTATCAGGTTTAACTGGGGCTGGAGGTAAGTAGTCAGGATTTAAGCTGGATTCAGTATACACATCATCCACAATATCTAACACTGGCGGAATAGCAAGAGGTCTGTGTTGAGGTACTAAAAAGAAGTCTCTGAGACTTTTCTTGGATTCTGAGTAATCCTGGCCTTCCCAATGGAAATGCTCCCTCATGGTATGTAAGGTCTCCCCAAAGGAGTAGTCCTCAGGCGGAGAGGCTGATGGAATTGATTCCTCAGCATCAGAATCCTCATAAGGGGGTAAATAATATCCTAGGTCTGAGGCTGAATCTGAAGAAATGGACACCTGGTCGGAAGATTCATAGTCTGCCTCCTGTCTTGGCCTTTTATCAGGAGTGGGATGGGACCCCCTGGATCAGGGTGATTAGGTCTTCGGCCACTTTGAGCATTTGTTTCTTAGGCATAGAGGCCTGTCCTGGTGAATGCTGTATCTGTTTCTTTGTTTTTAGGGGGGGGGGGGGCTTAGACTTAGCAGAGGGTTTTAATGGTTAACTGGGTAGGTCTGAAAACACCCTCTGAAGCTATGGATTGCTCAGCTACTTCGGTTCCCTCTGAAGGGTTAGTTTCGGTAGGCTGAAAAACTTGTGTGTCTGAAGGCCTAGCCAGCTCCACATGGGAGTCGGAGGGGGTCTGTGGTTCTGTGGAAGCAGTCGCCAGGGGCTGCGAAGGCGGCTAGCTAAAAATCGGAGAACCGGCGACCGGCCTAGAAGAGACCTCGTCGTCAGTCTTGGGCCTCGGATGCCTGTCCTTGTCTTTGCACTTTTTATGTATTCCGGTCATCAGAAGTTCCGACGGCATGGTGCAATTGAATTTTCTACCAAAATAATGTCAGGCAAAATCAAACCGACGTTTAGTAGTGCGCTTGTTAAACCTAGCACAAAACCAACAACCAGTGACGTCGTGGTCTGGGCCTAGGCATGGGATACAATAGGAATGGAAATCCTTATGAGGTATTTGCTTCCCGCAAGAAATACAGTTATTAACTTTTATTGACATCAGTCTGAGGCAAGAAAAAGTTTCCCCAACGGGGTACTTAGCTTTGTAGAAGACTTTGGTTCTGGATTAGGAATGAAAATCTCAGGAGTCGGCCGACTGGCACTTGCGAACTGCTTCTGCTTCGGGCACCGCGCGGCAATAAAGACTGAAGAAAATGGCATCGGCTGCATCTTATATACCCCTGTCGCACTGATGTCAGGGAGGAGGCGACAGCAACCGACGCCGGACCAAGACTTTGGAACTCAGGCCGACTGGGGAACCGCCTGACGGCAGGATAACCCAAGTGTAATGACTGCAGCAGTGTAACATGATGAACATCTGATAAAACAAATGCTTGATGCACAGCACACAATACGAGTCAGCACAATACTTTATTAACCAAATTGTTGAGCGCTTTTCTTCCACTTACAGGAACTTCATCATTACAAAGTATTTTAAAATTCATCACATTTATTTGCATACAATACGCTTTTATTATGACTTTATGATTACGTAGACTTAATCATGTAGTGAGGGGTTTTAGTACTTTTAAATGTTAGTGTGGAATACTGATCTGAATATGGGCACCATTAGATGTTTGTTTAATCTGGAAAGTTCTAAAAGGAGTCACCATGATCCTGTGCTTGTCTCTTTTGGGGGAGCAAACTGACTGAATCCTTGTTGTAGAAGGTTCTGTGTCTGACTGGGAATGAGATGCCTTTGCTGTTTTGGGACTGAAAGAATTACTAAAAAAAAGGAAGAAGCCTCCTACATTGTAAGGAGTAGCATTTCCGAATGTTCTGGAGTACCCATTCCTTCTGTGTGATTTCTTGCCATGCTGAGTAAAAGAGCGCAAGCCTACTTCTAGATTCTGAGTTGGTAAAGGGGAAAAATCAGACGACAGGAAAGACCAACTAACATAATGGTTAAGGTCTTCGCCTCTCATGCACAAGGTACAAAGTTCAATCCTGACCTCTACTCAATGTCTGTATGGAGTTTGCATGCTCTATTCATCTCTCTGCCGGGTTCTTCCCACCTCCAAAACTCTCAAACTCACCAAAGAACGAAGTTGTGGGCAGCAGCACAAGACACTACATGATGCCTAGCAGAGTGACGAGTTGTGCAGACCAACTACTCTGGGCATCTACTGTGCTGAGCAGTATTCTCAAGAGAGGACAGCATGGATCACAGACTAGACAGTGTAAAATATGGCACTAGGTGATTTAGTCGAGTTGACTAATGTCACCAAATGGGCAGAGGTATTTGTCAGTGATAAGTGGATTGAAGACCCAGTCTTCTCAAACCTACATCAGGGACACATGTTGATGGTGGAAGGGGTGTATGTGCCCCTACTGGTGAGTGTGTGTGCACCTGCCATAAAGCTCAATAGCCCTAGCTTAATAAGCAGTCAGTGTCCAGTTACCCAGCTGGATGTAAAACCAATCAACATACCAAACAGGAATTAAGCATTACTACACTCAGTGCACATTCACTGGCAGGACAGTTAGCTCGAGCTGAACTAAAAAAAGGTGTGGGTGCCAAGCCCTTAAGAGCTTTCCTGCTCCCGAGGAATATGCTCATCTGAGGCTTTTGAGGATGGAAGGGCATTGCAGCAAAGCCATTTGACTTGGGATCCAGAGTCTTCTAATCAAGAGGATCACAGGCTAAAAATAGTGTGGGAATTATGGTGAGGGAGAGGCTCCAGAAGGCTGTGATGGATGTCATCAGAATTAGTGACAGGCTCACAGCAATCAGACTCCAGTCTAATGATAGGATAGTATTTACAATCTCAGTCTATGCCCCACAGCAGAGTTGTGATACTGAAGAAAAGAGTGCATTTAGACAGCAATTAGAGGATTTACTACATAAAGCTAGACATGAGTTGGTGTTGACAATGGGTGACTTGAATGCACATATCAGGACAGACAAAACAGGATATGAGGACTGTCTGATTCCAAGTGGGTAGGGCAACAGGAATAAAGAAGAAGAGGCCATTCTAGACTTCTGTCTGGCAAATGGCTTGATAGTAGCCAACACATGGTTCAGACAGAGTCACAAGATTAGATACAAGAGTGGCCAACATGCAACTCTGGCAGACTTCCTCCTAGCAAGGAAAGGGCACTAGGTAGAATAAAGTCATCCTCGGTGAAACAGTCAACGCACTGCAGAAACCTCTGGTTACCACAGTCAACTGCGAGTACTGATCAGAAAAGGCTCTAAGGTCTGTAGAGACCAGACTAAAGACTTGGAAGTTGACTGGAGAGAAAATACAACAGTCCATGGAATTACTGAGGGCTCTAGCACCCGAGAAGAGCAGGAAATAGATGCAGATGAAGAAGAATGGCAGCGCCTCAAAAAGTGCAGTTGCGTACACTTACCATAAATGTAGATGTTAGAGTGTCTTCACTGTTGCAGTCATCACATTTGGGTTATCCCTGCCAGGGTAGCCCTCAGCTGGCCTGAATACCAGAGATTTAGTATTTCTGCATCGGTTGCTGTCGCTTGAGGACTGATGTCAGGTCATCAGTGGTATAAAGGAAGGCAGCTGACACCATTACATCAGTTTTTCTTGCCCTAACCGATCAGGAGCCCCCAAAATAGGAGGCCAGGCTGTGGTGGTAGAACCCCACCAGTGGAAAATAAATACCAATATGTCCCTTGTAAGGAAAGGGAAACAGCAAGGAAGAAAGGTAATAAAAAGAAGAAAAAGGGGGAAGGAGGGAGGAAAACCAGGACTGCAACAGTGAAGACACTCGAATATCTACATTTGTGGTAAGTGCACGCAACTGTAGTATGTTCTTTGTGTTTCACTGTTGCAGTCATCACATTTGGGTAGATTGCCAAAGCTAAGGAAATGGGTGGAGGCAGTCGAGGAAGCTAGGGGCTGGCTAGCATGTCCTTCAAGACTGCAGAGGCAAAACCTGCCCTGTAATTGGAAAAGAGGGACAGGTGGTAATGTTTGGTAAAGGTGTGAACAGAAGTCCAAGTGGCAGCCTCCAGGATGCCTCTGGTGCAGACTCCTCTGAGGAAAGCTGCTCTGATGGAGTGTGTCCTGACCCCCTAGGGAGAAGGCTTGCCATGCTGTTTGTAGCAGAAATGGATGCAGTGTACTATCCATTTGGAAATGGTTTGTTTGGAGATGGCTTTGCCCTCTGTCCCTGAAGCAAAGCTAAACAGCAGTTTATCAGATTTTCTGAAGGGCTTAGTCCTGTCCAGATAGTATTTGAGCTGTCTGTCTAGGACTGGGGATGGCTAAGGGCCTGTGCTGTGGAAGGTCCAGGAACTCTCTGAGTCTCTTTTTAGACTGTGGGTAATCTTGACTCTACCATTTAAAATGCTCCCGTAAGGTATGCAGGGTTTCCCAAAGGACAAATCCTCTGGGGGATAGGCTGAAGGAATGTATTCCTCGGCATCTGAATCCTCATATGTAGAGAGGGGCTGCATGTCTTCATAGTCAGATCATCATATTCATCTGACTCTTGTTCAGACAAAACTACTGGAAACAGACTTCTTTCTTTTTGAGGTAGTGGCTTGGTTCCCCTAATCAGCATGATATGATCCTCTGTTTCGTGAGGGTGGTTCGAGGCCTGGGTCTAAGGAACTCAGTTGTTTTAGAAAGAATAGTAGTTGGGAAAGAAGGTGTCGGTTTATGTCTGGATTCGGTGTTGTGAAGGACTTCTTCAGAAGCCGGTGCCTGCACAGCGGCTCCGGACCCATCCAAGGTAGAGACGACCGCAGGATCCTTAGACGAAGAAGAGTTCTGTGGCATACCGGACTCCGAAAGGGTCTCGGTAGCAGCCTGCAAATTAACTGAAGTGGGCATCAGGGGCTGTGAAAGCGCCTCACTGAGTTCTGGAAGACTGACTACCAGCTTGGGGGTAGCATCTTCGGAAGGTTTGGTCCTGTGCGGTCTCTGTCTCTATCTTTATGTTTTTTCAGAAGATCTGCTGTCAGATGGCTTACTGAAGCCATATCGGAATTCATGGACTGTAAATGGAAATATCTGGTTACAATAAGGGCCAGATGAATAGTTCTGGCATTAAACAAAGCACAGAACCAATAATGAGGGACGTCGTGGTCTGGGCCAAGACAAGAGTTGCAGTAAGAGTGGAAGTCCCGGTGTGGTATTCGCTTTCCACAGGCGAGACAATTATTAACTTTTTCTGACATTGGTTAGTGCAAGAAAAAAGGATCCCCAACGGGGTACTTAGCTTTCTAAGACTTCAACTTCAATTCGGAAACAAAACTCAGGTAGTGGCCGATTGGCACTAGTGCGAACTGCTTCTGCTTCGGGCTCCATGGCAAGAAAGACTGAAGTAATGCCGTTGGCTGCCTTCCTTTATACCAATGACGACCTGATGTCAGTCCTCAAGCGACAGCAACCAACGCAGAAATACTAAGTCTCTGGTGTCCAGGCCAGCTGAGGGCTACCCTGGCAGGGATAACCCAAATGTGATGACTGCAACAGTGAAACACGAAGAACATCAGCATCTCTGAGAACTACAGAACAGATATGTGGTCAAGCCAGGTGTGGAAATAAGGTGCATAAGGAAAGGTGGTAGTGGTGGTGGAATGCAGATGTCCTGGAAGTCATCAAAAGAAAGGAGGAGTGAAAGAAAAAATTGGAAATAGAAAACATGGACCAGGCCAGGAAGGAATAGTGGTTTGCCAATAAAGCTAAAAAATGAGCTGCAATAGCAAAGAACAAAGCATCACCGGCATTCTACCACCTTCAAGAAAGTGAGTCACTAGATGGCACAAAGAAACCAAATCAGGTTGCAAACAAAAGACAAAAAAAAGACAGTTAGACACCTCTCAAGGGATGCCAGTAATGACCTGCTCACCAGTACACAGGACATCAAAGCCAGATGGCAGGAGTACTTCCAGCAGCTTCTGAATGAATAAAGCCCAACTAAAGTTGTACTGCTCCGACACAGCCTATGATGAGAAGAGAGAGAAGAGGAGGAGCCCACTATAGAAGTAATATATACAGAAACCCTCAATTCTCCAAATGTTTAAATTAGACTCAATGTAGAATGTTATTTTGTTCCACTGAAATTACTGCTACCCTGCATTCATATGCATTCAATCAATTGTACTCTATTCTACTCTTTGAATAATGTATGTATTATACTTGCTGTCCATGTTTATAACTGTCTATGAACTTTGTATACTTGTGTTGTATTGCCTATGGAGCTTTTCTTCCTGGGCCTCTACTGAAAATGGGCTCTTCTCAGCCCAGTGGACTTCCCCGGTCATCAAACTTAAATAAATAAGTAAATTATAAATAAACAGATAAGAAACAAGAACAGCACTAAGGAAAATGAAGTCAGGGAAAGCAGCAGTCTCATATGAGATCACAGCAGATAGGATAAAGATGCTGGGTGACAGAGGGGAAAAAAGGTTCCTGAGAGCGCTCTCAGCAGTGTAGAGAGAAAGGTGCATCCTAAATGACAGTTGAATAAGCATACTAGTGCCACTGCTCAAGAAAGTACAGTTGTGTACACTTACCATAAACGTAGATGCTCGAGTGTATTCACTGTTGCAGTCACAACATAGGTTCATAGGTAGGTACTAGGCTATTGGCCCTAGGGCCTATATAAGCCTAGCCAAACGGTACCATGGCTTTTGCCACCCAAGAAAATTATTTTCCTGTGCCCCTGTCAAGCAGAGCCACAGTAGTCATCCCCGGGGTGAATTTCCTATCTCCCATCCAATCATCAAGATTTTTCTTGAAGAGTGCTAATGAGGAGCTTTTTTTTATATAGATAGGTAGTTTGTTTCAGAGTATGGGAAGTCTCTGAGATAGGAATCTATCCCTCCAGCATCTTCTGTTTATTGTGGTGACAATGTTTAGGTCCCTAGAGTGTGTAGCTCGGAGGGATTGGGATTTCTTTACGTGGAGCATGTCCAACAGCTCTGGGTTTGACATAGCTTTGTATGTTAGGCAGAGATCGCCTCTGAGTAGGCGATATGCGACAGAGTAAAGTTGGAGTTTTTTTGAGACTGTCTGCATAGGGCATGTGTTTGAGGCTGGTAATCCTCTTTGTGAGGTATTTCTGTGACCTTTCCAGTTGTTGTAGATGTCTTGTGAGGTACATACCAAAAGGGGCGTTGTACTCTATAATGGGTCTAATGAGTGATGAGTACAGGGGAACAATGACCTCTTTTTTCCTGGATGCAGGTAGCCCTCAGTCAGCCCGAATACCAGAGTCTTGGGATTTTTGCATAGGATGCGGTCACCTCTTCCATGATGTCAGGTCATCAGGGGGTATAAAACATGCAGCCGACACCATTACATCAGTTTTTCTTGCCCCAGATGTCAGGAGCCCCCAAAATAGGGAGCAGTTACATGGTGTGGAACACCTCCAGTAAAAAGTAAATACCACTGCCATAAGATATGGCCAAAAAGAGGACAGGTAGAAAGAATAGAAAGTCAGGGGGCTGGAGGGAGGGTAACCAGGACTGCAAAACAGTGGATAAACACTTGAACATCTACATTTATGGTAAATGTACACAACTGTACCATGTTTTTTGTGTTTCACTGTTGCAATCAAACTTGACTTGATTTCCAAAGCTGAGGAAGAGTGGAGGCAGGAAAGAAGCATTAGGGCTGGCTATCAGGCCTTGTAAGACTGCTGTGGCAAATCCAGCTCTGGATTTAGAAAAAATAGGTGAGTGGTAATATTTGGTAAAGGTGTGTACAAACCTCCAGGTTGCAGCTTCCAGGATGTCCCTGGTAGGGACTCCCCTGAGAAACACTGTCGAGGTTAAGGATGAGTTCTGATCCCCTGTGGGGTAGGTTTTCCCTGGTGTTTGTAGCAGAAATGGATGCAGTGCGCTATCCATTTGGAAATGGTTTGCTTTGAAATGGCTTTGCCCTGTGCCCCTGTAGCAAAGCTAACTAGCATCTGGGCAGATTTCCTGAAAGGTTTAGTTCTGTCAAGGTAAAACCTGAGCTGTCTGTGCATGTCCAAGGAGTGCACAATCCTTTCCCCTTTATTCTGAGGATTAGGGAAAGAGGTTGGTAGTAAATGGATGGATTGGTTTAAAGCCACAATGGATACCACCTTGGGCATAAATGATGGGTTAGTCCTGAGGGAAACCCTGTCCACATGGAAAATAATAAAGGGTTCCACAGCCATTAGTGCCTGTAACTCAGACACTCTTCTTGTTGAAGTGATGGCTAGAAGTAACGCTGTTTTCCAAGAGAGGAATTTTAACTCTGCTGCTGCAGCAGGCTCAAAAGGGGGAAGCTTGAGCTTCTCTAGTACAAAGTTAAGGTCCCAGGCAGGGGTGGGAGCTCTCCTCGGGGGCCTTAAATTGTTAGCTCCTCTCAGGAACTGTTTGATGAGAGGGTGAGAAAATAGAGGTGGCTCAGTACTGTAAAGAGCTGAGATGGCAGAGGCATGAATTTTAATCGAATGAGAAGGATAGGCCTTTGTGGAGTAGTTCTGCTAGGTAATCTAGGATTTGAGGTAAGGTGGGCACAGTTGTGTCCTTTCCTTGAGACTGGCTCCAAAACAATATGGCTCCAAGAACAACATGTTTTCCACTTTTCTGAATAGGATTTCCTACAAGGCCTTCGGGCCTCAAGGATGATGTCCATCACCTGTTTGCTGAGGGTTGCTGGTGGTGCATTCAGGAGATAAGCAAGGCTGCAAGGTTCAGGGTTTGCAGCAGCTGTGGATGCAAAATCTGTCCATCCTGCTGGGACAGCAGGGAGGGGGGGTCTGATGTAGGTCCCAGGGTGGCACTGCTGTCAGACTGCGTAGGAATGGGTACCAGTGCTGGCGTGGCCAGTCTGGGGCAATAAGGATTGTTCTTGGCCTGTCCTGTTTGATCTTGAGTAGTACTTCTGAGAGGAGGGGCAGAGGGAGAAAGGCATAAATTGAGAGGCTTTCCCATGTAAAGGAAAGGGCATTGACTTTCCATGCTTGCCTGTGGGGATTTCTGGTGCAAAATTGACTCAACTGATGGTTTTGAGGGGAGGCAAAGAGGTCCACCTCTGGAATCCCCCACCTGTGGATTAGAAGTTTGAATGAGTTGGGTTCCAGCTTCCGCTCGTGTGGGTCCAGTAGATTTCTGCTTAAGTCAGTCATCTGACAGTGAATTTTGTTTGTCTGGCAGGAGTTGAGCTTGCAGGTGCACTTGGCTGCTCAAGGCTGTGTTCCACAGGGCCATGGCTAACCTGCAGAGTGGGTAGGAATGAGTTCCCCCCTACTTGTTTATGTACCACATAACTGTGGTGGTGTCTGTCTTTATCAGGAGTTGTCCCGGAAGGATAAGGTATTTGAAGACTGTCAGAGCATTCTGTACAGCTAACATTTCTTTTTGACTCATATCCAGGGGAAGTTGTCCTGGGCTCCATTTGCCTTGAATGCATTTGCCTGCCATGTGAGCACCCCACGCATAGTCTGATGCGTCTGTTGTCAGGGTTTGGGCGACCAGGGGTTGAGTGAAAGGAAGTCCTTTGTTGTGGTTATATGCCTCTGCTCACCAAAGGAACTCTGTTCATAGACAAGGAATGATAGGAATCAATGTTTCCAGGTGCTGAGAATGTTGACACTAGAGACTTCGTAAGTACCACTGAAGTTTCCTCATATACAGTCTTGCATATGGAATTAGTAGAATGCATAAGGACATGAACCCTAGGGCTTGCAGTATTTTTCTTGCAGATAGCTGGGTTTTGGTGGCCATTAGTTTGAAGTAGTTTGTCAAATAAACCTGTTTTTCTGGAGTGAGGAATGCCATCTGGGAAGTTGTGTTCAAGCTTGCTCCCAGGAATACAATCTTTTGGCTGGGCACCAGTTGTGATTTCTTTTTGTTGATGGTGTAGCCCAGAGAAGTTAGAAGTCTTTTTACAAATGCCAGGTGCTGAAGTAGCAATTCCTGACTGTCTGCCTGAATCAGGCAATCGTCCAAGTATGGGTAAATTTGAATATTTCTCTGCCAGCAGTATGCAATGGCTGGAGTCAGGCACTTTGTGAATACCCTGGGCACAGTAGATAAGCCAAAGGGAAGTGCAGAGAACTGATAGTGCAAACAGCCTGCCCTGAAACGTAGATATTTCCTGTAAGATTCCCTTATGGGGTGTGCAGATAAGCTTCTTTTAAATCTAGGGTGACTAGTCAGGTGTCCTTGGCTAGTATTGGAAGAAGCTGTTGCAGAGTCAGCATTTTGAATTTTGGCACCACCAAGAAGGTATTGAGAATTGACAGATCTACGATAGGGCACCAGGAACAGTCTGGAGTAGAAACCTTGTCCCCTTTGCTCTATTGGCACAGGTTGAATAGCCCTAATACTGAGAAGAGAAAGTACTTGCTTTTGAGCCTCTGCCCACTGGTTAGGAGGAAGGTCTGGCAACCGGCTTGGGGTTGGCAGGGAGTGGAAGTAGAATCTGTATCCCTGGGATACAATTTTTAGGACCCATCGGTCCTGGGTAACGGACGTCCAGTTTTTTCCATGCAGGGCGAGTTTTCCTCTTAAGGGTGCAAGTACTTGGGCCTTGCTGGGAAGGAAGATAGACAAGTCATTGTGAACTTTTTCCATAAGGAGGTGGCTTACCACTCTCTGTTTTAGAGGAGGGAGCACTCCATTGTTTAGATCTCTGCATACCCTGAGACTATAGTCTTGGTGGCCTGTTGCCCCTGGGTTCGGGCTGAGAATGCCTGGGAGGGACTTGAAAGGACCAGTTTTTAGAAGGCCAATGCCTACTGAATCTAGGTGGCTGCACCTATAAGAAATCTTTAAACAGTTTGCATAGATTTAGCTTTTTCCTCCATCTTTTTAAGAATGTCTTTTGCTTTTGCACCAAACAAACTTTCCTGGTGTAATGGAGCATCTAGTAATTTTGCTTTGACATGGTCTGGCAAGATTTGCTCCTTCGGCAAAGCATGCCTTCTTAGTACAGACCCAGTGACAGCAGCCCTGCAAGATGCTTCTAAGGCATCAAAACCACACTGCAAAGCAGGTTTACTAATTTGGTTTGCAGAATGCATTAACTCTTGTATATCGTTATTTTCTGTACAATCTGGAAGCAATAATTGTTTTTATTTAATTAGTTCCATAATATGCTGCTGGTACTTCAACATGTGAAACTGGAAATTCAAAGCCCTGATGGCAAGAGTTGCAGAGGTACATACCTTCTTACCCCATCTGTCTAAAGCTCTAGAATCCCTCTCCGAAGAGGTAGGGTATTTGGCTGTAGTAGCCTTAATGCCTTTAGGTCCCTGGGAAATGGTCTCTGGATCCACAGTGGGATTCTTGAAGAGAAATTTGAGAGAGTCAGGTACTCTGTAGTACCTATCAGGCTTTCTGGGAGCTGGTGGTAAAGTAACAGGAGTAAGACTGGATTCCATGAAGACATCTACAATGTCTAGGACAGGGGGTATAGCTAAAGGCCTGTGCTGAGGCAAGTCTAAAAATTCTCTGAGTCTCTTTTTTTTGGACTTAGGGTAGTCCTGGCATTCCCAGTGGAAATGCTCAAAGTATGCAAGGTTTCACCAAAAGAAAAGTCCTCTGGAGGGGAGGCAGAGGGTATGGAATCCTCTGCATCTGAATCCTCATAGGTAGATAAGGGTATGTCCTGGTAATTGGAGGGATCAGAGTCATCAGACTCATGGTCTGTAGAATCAGAAAGAAAATCAATTCTTTGTCTTTTAGAGGGGGAAGGCTGGCTTCCCCTAATTAAAGTTAGAAGGTCTTCAGTCATTCTAAGCATTTGTTTCTGTGGCAAGGGAGCTTGAGCATGTGCTTTGGTAGTCAGTTTTCTAGGCATAGTGCGAATTCTGTGCCTGAAAAAACTCGGTAGTTTTAGTAAAAAACTAAGCTGTTGGTTTAATGCGAACATTGGAAGGTCGGATTACACCTCAGAAGCCGGTGCCTGCACAGCAGCTCCGGACCCATCCAAGGTAGAGACATCTGCAGGTTCCATAGTCGAAGAAACATCTCGTGGCATACCGGACTCCGAATGGGTCTCAGCAGAGGCCTGCAAATCTGTAGAAGCGAGTAGCAGGGGCTGCAAAGGTGCCTCACTGAGTACCAGCGGACTGGCGACTAATTTAACGGAAGCGTCGTTGGCAGTTTTGGACCTATGCGGTCGGTCTCTGTCTTTATCCTTACGTTTTTTCAGAAGATCGGTAGTTGGATGGCTTATTGAAGCCATTTCGGAATACAGAGAATGAGAGTGAAAGAATTTGGCGACAAAGATAGCCCGATGATGAATAGTTCAGGCATTGAACAAGGCACAAAACCTACAGTGAGGAACGTCGTGGTCTGAGCCTAAACAGATGAAGCGGTAAGAATGAAAATCTCAGTGAGGTATTTGCTTTCCACAGGCAAGACAATTGCTAACTTTTTCTGACATCAGTTAAAGCAAGAAAAAAGGATCCCCAAATGGGGTACTTAGCTTTAGAAGACTTCGGGATAGCGGCCAACTGGCACTTGCGCACTGCTTCTGCTTTGGGCTCCCACACGGCAAGAAAAGCTGATGTAATGGTGTCGGCTGCATGTTTTATACCCCTGACCTGACGTCATGGAAGAGGCAAAAGCATTTGACGCAAAAATCCCAAGACTCTGGTATTCTGGCCAACTGAGGGCTACCTGCAGGCAGATAACCCAAGTGTGATGACTGCAACAGTGAAACACGAAGAACATCAAAGGGGACATTCACAACTGTGGGCAGTACAGAGGTATCATACTCCTGTTACATTGCAGGGAAGTTCTGGACAGGGTGACTTATAAAGGAACACAAAAACTAGTAGAAAGTAAGATGGGAAATGAGCAGTTCTGATTCAGATCAGGATGCAGCACAACTGATACGATGTTTGCAGTAAGACAGATAACTGAAAAGAAGCTAGAGATGAGGAGTGCCCAACTGAGCACTCTTAGACCTAGAGAAAGCATAAGACAAAGTCCCAAGAAAGTTGACTTGGGCAGTCTGTGGTGGCTCAAAGTTCCAAAATCAATGGTAGAATTAGTGCAAGCAATGTACAAGGCCCCAGTGACTCCAGTATGAACAGTGCTCGGTCTCACAGAGGAGTTCCCAGTGAGAGTGGGTTTACACCAGGGTTCACCTCTGAGCCCACTGCTGTTCATACTGGTGATGGATTACATTAACAAACTGGCTGGAGGGGGACACCAACAAACTTACTGTATTTAGACGATGTGGAATTACAGGCAGACTCTGAGCAAGAACTTCAACAAAGGATAGGGGAATGTAATGCAAAACTGAAGGCATATGGGGATAAAACTGAATATGGATAAGACAGCTGTAATGGCAGCAAATGGGAGAAATCAGAAGAAGCTGAGAATTGAGATAGAAGGGAAAACATTGAAACAGATTAACAGCTTCAAGTATCTGGGAGGGAAGGCGGAGGAGAAAATACACCTGAATAAGGAAGGTCAAAGTTAGAATTCAAAGGGGCTGCAGCCAACTGACAGAACTGAGATAGAAGGGAAAACATTGAAACAGATTAACAGCTTCAAGTATCTGGGAGGGAAGGCGGAAGAGAAGGTACACCTGAATAAGGAAGGTCAAAGTTAGAATTCAAAGGGGCTGCAGCCAACTGGCACAGAGTGTCAGTTATAATATACGACAGAAGAATGCCAAAGAATAAAAGTGAGGTCACAAAACAGTGGTGCAACCAGTACTACTCTGTGGTAGAGGAATCTGGGCAGTAAAGGCAGAGCAATGAGGACGCTAGAGGTGATGGAGATGAAGTGCCTGAGATCTGTGGTACGATGCACACTGTGGGACAGACGAAATAAGGACATAAGAGCAGAATCCAAAGTAGCTCCAACTACAGAAAAAAGTCAAAGAAAACAGATTACAGTGGTTCAGATATATATGCAGAAGACAATCTGATGAAGAAGATTTGGGACAGACTAGAAGAAGGCAAAAAGAAACAAGGGCATTTAACAAAAAGGTGGATGGACTGCATGAGAAAAGACTTGTGACTGTCAGCCATGAGTGTCAAAGAAGGCAGGAGAGTGGCAATAAATACAGAGGAATGGCGGCAATTGACATGACACCCTGATCCCATGTAGGAAAGTTGGGAAAAAAGTGGTTGATGATGACGAAAGTGGGGAAGGTTGGTGTCGGGATTTTGAAGAGGAATGGGAAGGGGGTGCTCAGAGTAATCACAGTCCTGGGTATTTATACACTCCAAGGTCTAGGGCAGCAGTTGTTTTGACACTTTAAGGAGCCTAGACCTTTTCCCCTTTGAATGTTTAGGTTTGTGCTCTTGGAGTGGGGTGGCAATACTTAGCAGGATAGTTTCTGTTGTATCTAAGTGTTGAGGAAGGATGGAGTTCTTTAACAGACTTCTTAGTCTTCCCCCTTTTCTCCAATCTCTAGAATACTTTCTCAACAAGAGGTCCAAAGAGAAGCTCATTGTCCAAGGAGGAATTAAGTTGTTCAGGTTTAAAATGCATTGACAGGAACTGATTCCTCAGCTGCATGTCTCCTGACTCAGTAGCTACTTTTCTGTATGATGCATTTAGAGCATCATAATCACATTTGAATGAGTGTTTGGACACCTGAAGACAAACCCTAACCAATTCATGAATATCCCTGTTGAGGTTCTTATCTTGCATCTCCTTTGCTTTGGCTTTATTCTGTTTCTGTAAAGACTCAAAGTATTTGAGCATGCAGAACTGACAGCTGACCACTCTCGTGGCCAAGGTGGAAGAAGTGCATGTGTTCTTGCCAAGTTAGTATCTTACTTTTAATATCATTTGGCAAGGGCTTCTTTGACGCTGGCACAAAGCTTCTCTTGCTGGAGACACCGCAGATGGATCTGCCAGTGGAGCCCTGTAAATAAGTTTATGAACATCAAGCATCCTGTATAAGCAGTCTAGCTAGCTTGCAGTAGTTGGTAGAAAATTAGGCTGCAAAGATATACCTAAAAACTCATTCAAGGCTTCAGAGACTGGAAAAATTGCCAAATGTCTGGGTTCAGGCAGACTCAGAAGCCTTCTGCAGTTGTTCTGAACTTGAGAGTCTCTTTCATCCTATGAAATGTGCCCCCAAAGGATAAATCTGAGGACAAGGTGTCTTAGAATCTGAGTTAAGATATTGGTAGGAGAGGCAAGTGTTCCACATTAGCCCATTCCTCCTCATCAGAATTACAGGAATCAGAGTCACTCTGGAAGGAATTTTCCCCTTTTCTATTCCCGAGTGGGTGTTCCTGTCACAGGTTCCTTTTCAACAGAGAGCTACTTGGATTTCATGAAATTCTGCTCGAATCTAACAAGGTCTTGTGGGATGTTCTGGGTTGTAGAAGCCAATGACCTGGGCAGTGTAGGATGTGGCAACCACTAAATGTCATTTCAGCTTGAGAAGCCTGGGCTAGGGCCCAGTGGACAGCACTGCCGGAGGATGCGGCCACAGACTGATCCCCAGGAAGAGCAATTCTATGTACTATTGAAGGGATTCTGCCTTTACCCTCCTTAACTAAGTCGCGTGTGTCAGAAGTAGGATCCGAAACAGAACGACTCCCACCTAGTTCCAAGCTCATGGAGGAGTGCAAGCAGCCACCATAGGGATTGTGCCAGAGGTCTTGGACCCAGTTGTCGCTGATGTAAGGGGCTACAAATGCGCCTCACCTAGATCAAATGTTCTAAGCAAACATGTGGAGATGGACAGCTTCAAAGTGTCATTGGCCACCCTGACTTCCTTCTCCTTCAGGCCCTTGTCATGCTTAGGATTAACACCATCTTCCATTAGATAATTAGTACGGGAGTTAAGCTCAATGCCTGCAATCACTGAAATAGGCACAAAACTCACAGCTAGAGACATTGCAATCACTGAAATAGGCACAAAACTCACAGTTAGAGACATTGTGGCTCTGGGTCCAAGCAGAACAAACAGAAGTGAAAGTTTCTTTGCATGCTCTGTTTTCCACACTTTAATATCAAATAAAGTTAACAACTGCTGCTTCAGAGGCAATTGACAGGAATAGCAATAAGAAAGGGGTACCCATTGGGCTACTTAGCTTAAACCACGTCTGGTCTTCATGCATGACCAAGGAACTGATGATGCAATGGACAGCATTTTGCATCAATCTAAACATGGCAAGAAAGAACTATAGTCTGCAGTGGTTGACAACACCTTTGTACCACTGATCTCCAGACATCAGTAGCAATGGTGTCTGTTGGCTGGGGAATGGTAAATTTCTCTGGTATCTGGATCACCCACAGGCTTCTGTAAGCATGAATTCCCAAGACTCAGTACTACAACAATGACTATGATGAACATTCACTGAACTTTCCTCATATATGTAGTTGTTGTGTCTTTCGGCTTTTCCCGGTTAGGGGTCGCCAGAGCGGAACTCCGGTCCGCTAATGATTGGCAGTAGATTTTTACGTGCAGAGTTGCCAGCCCTGCCGCACAACCTTCAATGAAGGTACGCCCATTCACATAGGTCTCCACGCAGAAGCCGCTCTAGCTGAGAATCGAACCGGACAGCGTCTTACTGTGAGGCGACAACGCTACAGCAGCCCCACCACCGCAGTACTCCCTCATATATGTAGTCTAGCTAGGGAAACCATGTATGTTGATGCTATACAGCCAAATAAATAAAATCAATCAGTCATGAGGAATGTGTCCAACACAAATCCTAGAAAAGACAACCAATGAAAAGGCATTAGAGAAAAGTGAATCCTAATCTTTGAAACTGATTTATTATGAAGGGAACGGACGCTTGGGAATTTTGAAAGGATTCTGCTAAACTGTGGCACTCACCCCAAAAAAGATAGCTATGGATCCCTCGCAGTCTGCAAAAGGCAATTACCAGTGCCAAGCACCTTGTCAAGCTGATGAAAGACCTGCTGATGAAAGACCCAAGGGTAAAGAAGTACATTGAAAATGGGATCAAGACACAGACACAGAAAATCGTAAATAAGGTTTAATGTCTTTGTGAATGTGATGGTAAGCATCTTTGAGATCCACGGTCATAAAAAACAAAAAAACAGTGTGAAGGAATTAGGGGAAAGTATGTTGGGTAGTCATCTTGAAATTTGGCATTTTTAGAAAAAGATTTAAAAAGAAAAGAGGAAGCACAGGTCTCTCAGTGCCATCTTTCTTGGATACTAGGCATGTTCTGGAATAAAAACCCTCTTCCTTGCTAAGAGTGAAGGACTGGTTCTATCACTCCTTGGTGCCAGCATTTGACAGACTGGGAAAAAAACTGGGTCTGATTCTTGAATGAGGAGAAATCCCTAATTTTGGATGGTATGATGGATTACTTCCATTACCCCAGAATACAAGGTAATCGGTCTCCAGACAGGAAAGGAAAAGGACAGATGTGCAAGGATGGCAGAATTGTAAAAGGGAGAAAAGGTTACATAGTCATGCAGATTTGTTTGTGAGGACCTTGGGGTCCATTTCTTTTTTTTTTTCCCTTGGTATCCTGTTGACACATTTTCTTATACTGTTGTTTCCCCTGACTTCTGTTATCCAGGTTTAAAGAGCTTTCTAAGGAAAGGTCCCAGGCTGGAGGGATAGTTTCAGCTATACTTTGGGACAAGGAATTAGAAAATCTGCTCAACTCCCTTTAATAAGCTTTCCTCTCTTAACGACCTCAGTAGAGGAGTTCCCTAACAAAATTTCTTCGTCAAAGAAAGAATTTCAGATCTGAGTTTTCACATCTTCAGGGAGAGTGCAATCTGAGCCAAGAACAAATTCTTATAACAGAGCCTGTAGCTGCAATGTGGGAAACAGCATCAGCTGCATCACAGGAACATTTAAAGATTAGTGACCTTAAAAACCTGAGGAAAGCATATTGACCAGGTATGACCTAGCTTCCCAATGGGGTAAATCAGAAATTACTTAATTCATGTCAGCAAAGATTGCAAGGAGGAATCTGGCCATACAAGCTTGGCAGTTTACTGCTATAAAGGCCAAGGTAGAATACCTAAATCTCCTTGTCGTACCTGTTGAAACCTCCTTCACCTTTGTTAGTAGAGTCTGCCAAAGGCTTTCCAAACAGATATGAGATCTGTGCACTTAATACAGTCTATCAGGATTTTAGGAGCATGAGACTCAACAATAGGTGAGGAACAGGCATAATTAACTGCAGCCTCTAGGGCCCCATTAGCTGGTGGAGTAGCATTAGGTTTAGGGACATCAACATGAAGGAGTTCATAGTACCCCTCCTGGGTCTCAGCATTTTATTTTCCTCCCCACTATAAAAAAATCCTTCATGCTGGAAATAGTGTCTGAAAAAGAAATCTAGTCAGATTAAATTATGTCCTTCCTTAGTCATTGTTGCAGTATTCCTTACCATAGGGATACCCTGTTGAGGGTAGCTGTACATCAGGCCGGATTATAAAAGTATGGGCTCTTCCATGTGTCATACATCAAATGTATGTCCCCATCCAAAGCATAAGGCAAAGAAGTGATGTACGAGTGCAAAACCCTCAGATCTTCTTTGTAGCCAGTCCAAACACAGCATTAGGAATTCAGTCTCATGGTTGTACATCACAACCAGCAACAAGATCTGCAACCGTTTCCAATTCTGTTTTACACAACCTAGATTTGTCCGTTTCTCCCACATGTTCAATGGGCTTTGTAAACCAATGTGTACATAAGTTCACTATCTTGGGCCGCCAGTATTAACCTTTTGTCTTTTGGTTTAAATTCACCTCTCCTTAACCATTCCTGCATTCGATCCCCATCAACATAAGGTTGTTCCAAGAGTTTTCTATACTTGCAACTATATTCATGCATTTAAAAAAAAAAAACAACAGAGAAACTAGTGGTGTGTTAACTTTGTTGATGAGCTCAATCACAACCCCCCCCCCCAAAAAAAAAAACATGAAAATCAGGGATTGTTCCAAACCAAGAAGCCTTTGTCACAGAGAAGTGATCATCAGTTAAAAAAAAAAAAAAAAAAAACGGAAATATTTTACAATGTTAAACATATCATTTTTTACACACTTAGAAGCAGGTACTGAAAATATATGTATTGTTTAATTTTAAACCAGCCTATTCAAGGCAAACAATATTAACAGGGCCAATCAATGTGCAAATTAGAACAGCAAGTACCCACCCCCACATACTACTACTACTGAACAGGTCAAACTAAATCATACTTACGGAAAACACTACCTATCTATCTGAAAACCACATTCCCAAATCAGGTATTAATAAAAGCATAACATACACACAAAAACACGGACTTTTAACCAAAAATCTCTTTCGGATAACTAATGCAATAAAGCCTCCATCAGGTCTGTGACGAGAAATTAAATCATATAAATAGATAGATAAGTAAAAAGAGTTAACTAGACTGATACAAGGAAAAACACATAGCTATCTAACCATAAACATTATCTAACCAGAACACTAAAAATATAAATATATATTTGTCTAATAATAACTAATGTGTATAAAAACTAAGTTATTTATACCTCAGAAAAAAATTACTTAGAAAAAAATATTTTATTTACAGCTCAGAGAAATGTCAGTGTTTTGCAATTAAAGAAAACGGTCATGACAGTTGTCATGTTTACAACCCCAAAACCATGTTTATTCAATGAAAACCAGTAGAAAACTACACGGAAATGGTGGATGAAGTAAACTAGTAATGTATAAAAGTGTGCAAGTGTGTGTCCATGAGTGGGCATGAGCATCCACCACTATGCTAAATGGGGGAATTATACCAATACTTCATGGTACTAGTGACATGAAACAAATATGTATTTTTAACTTACTGTTTAAATCTCTGGTGTGATGCAACAGTGTACTAAATCTAATTAAAGCAGAATTGAGGTTAAAGTAACTAAACCTATAAATATTTATACACATACTACACCTCATTTTTTTTATTTTTAGTACATAAACATATATATCCTCAAAAATTCCTTAAAAACTTTTACAGATTGTGTGGCAGCTTACATTAATTTAATATAGTCTTGATAGACCTCTAGTAGTTAAGGCCTGGTTTCTGAATGTATTTAATTTCAACTGTCAGCATAATTCTTTTTTCTCCAAAACACCAATGATGCCCACTTCAAGCTCATCCTCTCCACACAGTCCAGAGTGATAAATTTAAAACTAGAATGTCTGGGGTGTTCTAACAAGTGTTTGGATAAGGCGTTCTTCTGGAATTTAAGTCTGATGTCAGAAAGATTACCTGAGATCCTCCTTTTCAGTTTATTCATAGTCTTACCCACATAAAATGCAGGGTAGGCATTGCACATGGCCCTATACACAACTTTTTCAGTATTACAGTTACCACCTGCTGAAGTTTTCACGCTCTTTTTAAGACAGGGGCACTCAAATGAGTTGCACCCCATCAAGTACTCACAGAAAGTGCAGTTAGGTGGCCTAGTGCTCATGTCATCCTGGTGTTTCTTATTTTTCTTTTCCACATAGCTACATATGCTTCTGCTTCTTTTATATACAAAAGTAGGGTGTTGTCCTAAAACCCTTACAAGCTGCTGGTCGTCAGTGAGGATGGCCCAGTTCTCCTTAATATTGGCTTTAGTTGTATTGAAATCCCAGGTGTAAGTTAGAATGCAACTGTCCTTACTTTTCTCTTCTTTTGGGTTAGGGTGGCCTCGTTATATAATTCTAACAAAAGGCCTATTTCCTATAAGCTCATTGATAATTTTAGAATCTCTAAGGGAGTCCAGAAACATATGTAACATGTTTGACTCGTATAAAGAAGTTATGTACGTACAATAATGTTCCATCTGTGTTGTCCATTTTCATTCTTCCTCAACCTGTGGGTTTGGTTCTGATCCTCAGAACCAACTCAGCTGCTACAATAGCTCGTGGGAACCAAAAACTCTCAAGCTCATCTCCTACCCACAATGCACCTATCCAAATTACCTCAGATCAAGTTTGCTGATTGAAACAGCAAAGGCTTTCATGGAGACTATATCTGGAAAGTACAGTTTTGTACCTACCATAAATGTAGATGTCCGATAGGCATGCATCTGCAGTCCTTACAAATGGGTTGTCCTGTCGTCAGGCAGCCCTTCGGTCGGCCGGATTCCAAAGTCTGGGTCTGGCCTCGGCTGATGTCGCACTTCACCCGACGTCATAGCTGCAGTTATTCGGGTATAAAGGTATCAGCCGACGCCATCTTCCTCAGTGTTTCTTGCCCCAGATGCCGGGTGCCCTCTAGGAAGGGAAATTTGGATAATTGCAAAAGTTTCCAAATAAGAGAGAGCAAAATAAAAATAAACATGTATATACATATATACAAACAAATACACCATAATAGATTCCCCCAGCTAGCTAGAAGAGGGGTAAATACCCTAGGAGTACCTCAGAGGGGAAGGAGGGAGGGTAATCCTGACTGCAGATGCATGCCTATCGGACATCTACATTTATGGTAGGTACAAAACTGTACTATATCCTTCAAGGATGCATCTGCAGTCCTTACAAATGGGTAGAATACCATAGCCAAACTGGGGGAGGAGGAGTAATAAGATTATGGTGTAGTTAAGATCCCTTGCAAAACAGCAGTGGCAAAACCTGCTCGGGATCTGGAGTATAAGGGTAAATTATAATGCTTGGCAAATGTATGCACGGAGCTCCAAGTAGCAGCCTCTAAAATGTCTTTGGTAGCCACTCCTCGTAAAAAGGCTGTGGTAGTGGCTGTAGCCCTTGTAGAGTGAGGTGTGATGTCTTCTGGAGTTTTCTTTCCATGGTAAGAGTAACAAAATCTAATGCAATTTCCTATCCACTTAGAGATTGTCTGTTTGGAAATTGCTTTTCCTTCCATTCCTGTTGCATATGCTACCAGTAGCTGGTCAGTTTTTCTATTATTCTTGGTCCTGTCCAGGTAGTAGCATAATGTCCAGGTAGTAGCGTAATTGTCTATGTACATCCAAGGTATGCAACAGTCTTTCTCCCCTGTTCTGTGGGTTGGGGAAGAATGTAGGCAGGTGGATAGCTTGGTTTAAAGATACCCTGGAGACCACCTTTGGCATAAAAGTAGGATTAGTTCTCATGGACACTATCTTGATGGAAAATCAGGAAGGGCTGTACTGCCATTAATGCCTGTAGTTCAGAAACCCTTCTTGCTGAAGTGATTGCAAGCAGGAAAGCAGTTTTCCATATAAGTACTGTAATTCTGCTGTTGCTGCTGGCTCGAAAGGAGGTAGTGTCAACTTTTCTAGCACAAAGTTCAAGTCCCATGCTGGCAATGGTGGCTTCCTAGGTGGTTTTACATTTTTAATTCCTCTCAGAAACTGCCTGAGCAGAGGATGTGAGAAGACTGGAGGATCCAAGTTGTATTCTGCTGAAATAGCTGATGCATGAATCTTAATGGAAGAATAGGACAGGCCATTGTGGAAGAGCTCTGCCAAGTATTCCAGGATGTTAGCTATGTTTACCAGTGACACATTTTCTCCTTTTGCAGCACTCCAAATGAGATATCTTTTCCATTTTGCTGAATAATTTTTTCTTGTTGAGGGTCTGCGAGCCTCCAAGATAATGTCTTTAACCCTTTGAGATAATTCTGGGTTATTTGTTCTTAAGCAATGTTCCAGGCAGCCAGCTGCAGTGTTTTCAGGTTTGGATGCAGGGTTTTGAAGTTGTTCTGTGTTAGCAGCAAGGGAACTAGGGGCAGAGGCCATATTTGTTCCCGAGACATACTCCTCAGTAATGGGTACCAATGTTGCCTTGGCCAGTCTGGAGCTATCAGGATGATCCTTGGACGGTCTTCTTTGATCTTCAGTAGCACCTTGTGCATCAAAGGAAGAGGTGGGAATGCATATGCTGTCAGGTTTTTCCAACTGAAAGATAGGGAATCCACTTTCCAAGCAAGTGGGTGGTACGTCCTCGTGCAGAATTTTTTCAGTTGGTGATTGTGTGGGGATGCAAATAAGTCTATTTCTGGTAGTCCCCATTTCCCTGTAATGGTTTTGAAGATGTCCGGATGCAGCATCCATTCGTGGGTATCCGTGGTAGTTCTGCTTAGGATGTCTGCTAGAATATTTTCTTTTCCTGGCACAAAAATTGCTTGTAACTGAATGTTGAAGCTCAGGGCCACGTTCCATAGGTCCATTGCCATCCGGCATAGAGGGTATGAATGTGTGCCTCCCTGTTTGTTGATGTACCACATAACTGTGGTGTTGTCCGTCCTTATCAACAGTTGACCCTGTTGAAGAAATGGTCTGAATGTCTGGATTGCCAGTTTTACTGCCAGCATTTCCTTTTGATTTATGTGTAGGTGCAGTTGGTCTTGAGTCCATAAGCCTTGTATGCACTTGTCCAGCATGTGCGCCCCCCAACCGAGGTCTGAGGCGTCCGTTGTGATGGTCTGGCTTGGTTGAGTGCTGTGGAAGGGCAGCCCTTTGTTTGATTGACAGGCCTGAGCCCACCATTGGAATTCTTGCTTCAGGTATGGAATTATTGGAATTTGGGTTTCTAGGCTGTGCTTGTGCTGAGACCATAGATTCCTCAGGTACCACTGTAGTTTTCTCATATGTAGTCTGGCATGTGGAATCAATATTATGCAGGATGCCATGTAACCCAGGGCTTGCAGGACTTTTCTTGCTGTTAGCTGGTTCTGCTTTGTTAATGCCATGAAGTAGAGAGGGAGTTGCTCCTGTTTTCTACTGTTAGGAATGCCATTTGCTTTGATGTGTCCAGCTCTGCACCCAAAAAGGTTATCCTCTGGGATGGTGTCAGCCTTGACTTTTTTATATTGACTGTGTATCCCAGGGCTTGCAGTAGATGAATGACCCTTTCCAAGTCTTTTGTTAATTTGTTTTTGTTGTCCGCTTGTAACAGGCAGTTGTCCAGGTAAGGGTAAATTTGAATTCCCTGAAGCCTGCAATGAGCAATTACTGATGCCAGGCATTTCGTGAATACTCTGGGCGCAGTAGATAAGCCAAAGGGCAATGCTGAGAATTGATAATGCTCTGATCCTGCAAGAAATCTGAGGTATCTTCTGCAATTTGGTCGTATGGGGACATGCAGGTATGCCTCCTTGAGATCTAGAGTTACCAGCCAAGACTCCTTGCCCAGCATGGGAAGAAGTTGCTGTAGGGTCAGCATTTTGAATTTTGGTATAATGAGGTATGTGTTTAAAGCGGACAGGTCGAGAATAGGTCTCCATTGGTTTTCTTTTCTTGGTACCAGGAAGAGTCTGGAGTAAAATCCTTGTCCTTGTTCCATAGATGGTACCCTTTCTACAGCTCTCATCCTTAGTAAGTGAGTTATTTGTTCTAGAGCTTCTGTCTTCTGATTTGGAGGTAGGTTTGGCATTCCTCTCTTCCTTGGTAGAGTATGGAAGTGAAACCTGTAACCTTGGTCTATTGTCTGTAAAATCCATTTGTCTCCTGTGATGTAATGCCAGTTTACTGAAAATAAGGCTAGCTTCCGCCTAAGGGTGCTTCTAGTTGTTCCCTGGTAGGCGGTGCCAGAGCCAAGTCACTGTGATTGTCCTGTGGAAGTGGTGGTGGCTGGATCTGTGGCTGTACCTCGCTGGTTGTTAGCCTGCCACTGATGTCCCCTGTAGGCACCTCTGGATTGACCCCTGCCTCTTGAGCGCCTATTCCTGCCTCTCTGAGCTCTGGAGGTGTCTGGAAAGGACCAATTCTTGGAAGGCCAGTTCCTGCTAAACCTTGGAGGCTGGACCTGCAAGAAATCCTTGACTGTCTGGACAGATTTCGCTTTCTCTTCCACCTTCTTGAGCACCTGTTGTGCAGGGGAGCCAAACAAATTGAGCTTATCCATGGGAGCATCTAGGAGCTTTGATTTGACATGGTCTGGTAAGGACTGCTCTTTTAACCATGCATGTCTTCTGATCACTGTACCAGTCATGGCTGATCTAAAGGAAGCCTCCAGTGCATCATAGCCGCATTTTAAAGAATGATTACTGACCTGCTGAATGTTATGTACCATTTCCTGAACAGATTTTTTGTCTAATGGTTCATCCGAGGACAGTTTTTTAGTTAACTGGTCTAACATAAATTCCTGATACTGAATCATGTGGAATTGACAGTTCAAGGCTCTAGCTGAAAGAGTAGCAGAAGTGTAAACTTTTTTACCCCATCTCTCTAAGGCCCTAGATTCCCTTTCAGAGGGGAGGTTTTTTTTGGCAGAGGTAGCTGCTACAGCCTTGGGTCCCTGGGAGATAGTTTCGGGATCTGCAAGAGGAGCCTTATACAAATGATAATGTGTGTCCGGAACCCTGTAGTACCTATCGGGCTTAGCAGGGGCCGGAGGAAGAGAATCAGGAGCAGTACAAGCATCATTAAATGCATCACCCACAACAGTAAGTACTGGAGGAATGGCTAAAGGCCTATGCTGTGGCAAATGCAGAAAGGTTCTAAGCCTTTTCCTAGAGTCTGTAAAATCCTGGCCCTGCCATTGAAATTGTTCCCTCATAGCATGCAAGGTTTCCCCAAAGGAAAATTCCTCAGGCGGAGAGGCAGAAGGAATGGACTCTTCTGCATCAGAGTCCTCATAAGGAGAAAAAGGGCCCTCTGGCGGGTTTGAATTATCTGATTCATCAGAGGAGTCATCTGAAGAAACTGGCTCAGGGGGTTCTGCTCTAGGCCTCTTCTCTGGAGGTGGGTGAGAGGCCCTGTCTGGGTGAGGTTGGGATCCCCGGATCAAAGAAATGAGATCCTCTGCAAGACTAAGCATTTGTGAACTAGAGCTAGGCCTGTGAGAGGGGGTCTTAGCAGGCACAGTTTTGGTAGATTTTGCTGCTTTAACCCTGGCAAAGGCCTTAATCGACATGGATGCAGGTGGCCTAGCAGCTCCACGTGCATGGGGTAGAAATATCCAAAGGGATAGTATCAGATAAATCCTGTGAACCTGCAAGAGCGGGTGGGATTTCAGAAGCAGATTCAACCATGCTGGATGAGGCCTCGGTAGGAGGTACGCTTTTGGCCGAAGGAAGAACCGTGTACTCGGTTTCAGCCGAAACCGAGACACTCGCGGTTGGCTTAACCGCGGTTTCGGCCGAAACCGCGGACCGCGAGTGTTGGTCCTTTTCCTTGCGCTTTTTAGATATTTGCGTAGTCGGAGTATCCGACGGCATAATGTAGGCAAAATCGGAGCCGAAAAACTCCTCAGCAAATTCCGACCGACGTCTAAGCGTCCGCCGGTTGAAAGAAGCACAGGCTAGACAAGCTGCTACGTTGTGGTCTGGGCCTAGACAAGGTAAGCAGTAAGAGTGGAAATCTTTATGAGGTATTTGTTTCCCACAAGTTAAACAGTTATTCACTTTTTCTGACATCGGCTGAGGCAAGAAAGAGTCCCCAACGGGGTACTTAGCTTTTTAGAAGTCTTCGGTAATAGTAATCTCTGGTTCTGACCGACCGGCACTTGCGAACAGCTTCTGCTTCGGGCGCCACGCGGCAAGAAAGACTGGGGAAGATGGCGTCGGCTGATACCTTTATACCCGAATAACTGCAGCTATGACGTCGGGTGAAGTGCGACATCAGCCGAGGCCAGACCCAGACTTTGGAATCCGGCCGACCGAAGGGCTGCCTGACGACAGGACAACCCATTTGTAAGGACTGCAGATGCATCCTTGAAGGACATCTGCATGATTAGACCAAAAAAGGTAATGAGCCACTTATAACCTGTTCTTCCAAAAATCAAGGGGAGGGTCTTAAAGGATGAGGAGCTGAAGAATGAAAATGGACAACACAGATGGAACATTATGGTGAGTATGGTGAGTACATAACTTCTTTATCTGATGTTGTCAATTTTCATTCTATCCTCATCCTGTGGGACACAGTCTCCAGCTACCTTATATCCTGAATGGACTTAAGGAAGGATACCCCTAAGCACCACTGAGCAGAATGATCCTCTATTCCTCGAGACCAGATCCAATTTGTAATGATTAATAAAGGTATCGGGAGTAGCCCAAGTTGTGGCTACACAGATATCATCCACGGAAGCTCTAGACCGGAATACAGCTGACTTTACTATGGCCCTGACTGAACAGGCTTGCAACAGTTTCAATACGGAAACTCCCAACTTGGCATAAATGAATGAGATACAATTAGTAAGCCATTTGGCTAAAGTCAGTTTGTTCACAGGTTTTCCCAGTCTGGTATGCGAGAAGAAAACAAAAAATTGGTCCGACTTCCTGAAATCTTTTGTTCTGTGAAGACAGAATCTTAACTGTCTGTGAACATCTAGCAAATGTAAGTAATATTCACCTTTGTTAGAGAAGCTGGGGAAGAACAGCAGCAGATTAATACACTGGTCAATACTGGTCTCTGAAACCAAATAACCTTAGGTAAAAAAAGAGGAGTTGGTTCTGGGCGAGACTCTATCTTTGTAAAAAATTAGGTATGGTGGTTTAGGAGACAAGGCCTGAATCTCTGAAATCCTTCTTGCAGAAGTTATTGCCACTATGAGAATAGCTTTCCAAGACAGGAATTTAATATCACAATCATTAGCTGGTTCAAAGGGAGATAGAGTGATTGCTTGCAACAACAAATTCAGGTTCCAAGGAGGAGTAGGAACTTTGTAAGGAGGCTTTAAAAGAAGAGTATCCCTCAAAAAGGCTTTACAAAGTTTGTAAGAAGAAAGGAGCCTTGAAATCCAATGTGAAAACTGAATATAGCTGCTAACTGGACTCTGATCGTGGAAGCCGAAGCCCCTTCATTGAAAAGGTTGCCTAAAAACTGTTGAATATTGTGAATCTGAGCCGAAAGAGGGTCAATGTGCAAATCTCAAATCTCTTCAATTTACTGGAGTAAAGCTTTTGTGTAGAAGGCTTACAAGAAGACAACAGTATGTGTCGGACAGGGGAAGAGAGCATAGGTTGTCTGGCAACTAATGGAACTGGAAAAACCAAGCTGTCAGCTTGAGATCTGGAATGCCTAGATGAACCATGCCTGTCGGGTGGGACAGGAGATCTGGACTTGGATCCAGAATCCAAGGTTGTCAAATTAGGTGAGGTCAAAGGAAGGAGAACCAAATCTGTTGAGGCCAGTAAGATGCAATGAGGATAACTGTGCTCTTCCACCTGACTGCTTTCTGTAGGAACTTGGGAATTAATGGAATTGGTGGAAAGGCATATAGGAGACCAGGGGTTAAGTGTGAAGAAGAGCATCCATCAGTAACTCCCCCTCTGGAGGGATCAGGGCAAAATAGTTCTGTGCCTGTTGTTTAAGGGAGAGGCAAACAGCTGACCCCATCTTTAGAATATCCTTTCTGCACGTTCTGATTAAGGGAACACTCATGAGTTAAAAGTATGCATCTGCTCAATTTGTCTGCTATCACACTGGATTTCCCTGGAATGTGTGTTGCTATTAGAAAACGGCTGGATGAAATGAGATCGCCCACTTCCACACTCTTCTCGACACAACATGTAGGATCTGGTTCCTCCTAGGTTTGTTGATGTACCAAACTACTGACATGTCCATTTGAAATGCAATTGTTCCTGAGAGGAGAGTATCCTGAAAGGCATGCAGTGCTAAAAGCACTGCTCTCACCTCTAGGACATTGATGTGCAAATTGGACTCTAGTGGGGACCAAGTACTTTAGTCCATCCTCCCCAGACAATGCCTCCCCACCCTAACTGGAAAGCGTCTGTGGTCACTGTGGCCTTGGGCTGAGGGAGAATGAATGGATGACCCTGTAAAATTTGATACGACTGAATTAACCATGCAAGATCTCTTTTGCATACACTGGTTGACACTGGTTGATAAAGCATAGACCATTGTGTTGCAAGCACACACTGTAAAATTTTCATGTGAAATCTGGCCAAAGGGAAGAGCATTAACGTTGCCATGGATCCCGGTGCCTGAAGAACTAATCCTGCTGGTACTTTGTTGTTGTTGTTTATTTTCATAACTTGTAAACAGGATGCAACAATGTAAGACATTCTGCATGATACAAACAAAGATGAAGTGGTGTCTAGAAATGAAATCTTCATAGCACACACAATACAATTATTCCTAGAAGACTGAACTGCAAAGTACCATTTCAGAAAATTTACGTAAATGTACCCACTTATTCCAACAGCTTTTGGAATACCAATTGTGCGTAAAAATATATAGGCACCCCCACCCCACCCACAGAGTTAATGTAGTGACATACAATAGTTGAACATACCCTCTTGGTATTTTTATAGACAGGTTGCTTAAAAACATGTTAAATTAAATAGAACACATTAAAAGATTCATGGGACTTTTTGACTAGGATAAAATAGGAGTGGTATAGTGAGGCATGTTTTTTTTTCCACTGTTGATGTAGTTATCTTTTTACATCTATTCCGCACCAGAAAGGTTTTAACTTATTCCATGAAGCTTTTTTGGAACCAACTAGTTTAAATAGTACATTAGTAAATTTTGTTACAGTGGTTATGAGAACACTTCTTAGTAACAAATTTCATAACCTTCGAAGGTGAGT